>NC_090927.1:859461679-859776650 GCF_040938575.1 Ambystoma mexicanum
ACTTGACGAAGGGGAATACTAGACGTTTTCGGGGAGATAGATTTAGGGTTAACCCCTCTACCACGGGTGGCTAATTCCCTTTACTGCTTCTAGGAAAATCCTCTGGCAGGCCAGGCAGACGAAACTGAGTGGGCAAGTGCAGTCGATCATCACTTCGCTACGAGTCACACTGGTGGAGACTGCAGCAGTCCAGCTTCATTTTGCGCCCCCGTGGAATCCAGGTGAGCGTGACAGTTATACTAGCAGAGCTTCAGATTCTAGAGGCAGTTTCTTCGCACCACAAGTGTTTTAAAGTCCAAAACGCATCCCTAGCTAAAAGGCAGTTCAGAATGGATTAAAGTCTTGTGAAGCAGCAAAAGTTGAAAAGTTCCTGTGGATACTTTCTAGTATCTAAGAAGGAAGATGTCAGAAGGCTAAACCAACGGTGGAGACCCTATCAAGGACTCACAAAGGTGACACTAGCAGAAGCTTGGGTCAGAGGTAAGAGGGGGCTACCCTGGATACTTTTGGGTGAACTCCAACGCTCTGGAGCAACTTCACAGATTCAGGTAAGCAATACCTTTCTCCCCACAGTACCTTAGGTCAGAAGAAAAGATTGTGGCTGGATTCTCCTCGATAGGATGGCGCTGGATTCTACCTCCTGATTCCTTGGGCTGGTGACTAAAGGCAGGACAATGGACGGGTTCACTCACAAGCAGTTTTGACAGAGGACCTCTGGCACGGCTTTCAAAGACTTCTTGGATCAGTCTATGGTTGGCGCCTTTTCAGCAGCACCAACAAAGGACACGATTCGCCCTGTCAATCTGCTTCACTTCTAGCAGTCGCACATTCTGGCGAGTGGGTCTGGGCGAGTTGGATCGGATTTCTGAAGTGTTTGTTCATTCATGAGGGCTCAGCAAAGATTTGGACGAGTTCAGTCGTTCCTAGACATTTCACTTGGAACAGGCAGCAGGTCTCCTGGTATTGGGGTTTTTCATGTCAGGAAAATGGACCTCGGGAGATGGCTCAAAACAGAGATTGTCTTAGGACTGGTTGCCAAAGGGAAGGAATAGTCCTCTTTGGAGCTCCTCTGTCGCATAGGAAACGGTGTCAGGACAGCAGTGATTGCTTCACCGTGTTGCAAAGGGTCTGCAGGAGTCTCTGGTCATCTTCTTCGGGTACATCAGCTTCCAGTGGCCAACTTGCTTCAAACTCCAGGAGCCTCACCTTTTATTCAGTTCCAGCACTAACTCCTCTGCAATCTCTCTCAGCAATTTACAAAAAGGGGTGCTTGGTTGTCCAATCAGGACAGGCAGACACCCTGTGGGAGCTGGTCCTATTCAGGGACTCTGGCAGACAAAGGACAGGGGGGTGGAAGACTCCTCCCCCACTTCCTGCCTGCCCAGAACCTATGGGTTACCGCCAAAGGCAAAACACACACACAGGCCTCCTCCCCCCAGAATGGTAGAAGGGCTGACAAAGAACAAGCACGCTAGAAATGGCAAATAAAGAGAGCCCCCGAGTCTGTACTCCGGGGCCCCTATTGTGAACTACTGAGGGTACGGACATAGCCTGTGGTAGAAATTAAACACAATAGTTGGTAGGGAACATCCACTGTCACCAGCCATAACTAGGAGTTTGTCTATGTGACTAAAATGACACAGCAATAAAAGGGAAGGGGATACTAAGTATCCCGTTGGCACACCAACGAAGGTGGTGTGTGTCACTCTCTTAGATCATACAGTTTTAGAAGAGGTACAAAGTACCTCTATCTTTAAGAACAGTAGTTAAATATATGTCAAATATTCCTAAAGGAAGACCCTAAGTATCCCTAATAACCCTGCACATAACGAGCTATGTGCTGCAAACAGTAAAATATAAATGCCTTTAAGATATATGGAGGAAAGTATACTCCATAGGACAGTAGAAATACAAAGGAAAGAGTTCAAAAAGACAGAGCCCACAAGAATGAATGAGTGACAAAAGAATCCACTTATTCAGGATTAAAGCAAAAGTTCCGAAGTCCAGCAAAAAGTGATGGGGGTCTCACTGGGAGAGGGGATGAAGCATAAACAAGATAAATCTCCCTAACAATGATCAGTCACAGACTTGACCCTGCCCTGCCCATCACATCACATCACATCACATCACATCACATTACTAGCGCTCGGCGAAAGTATGCAGCAACCTTCAGGTGGCAGCTCTGTTAGTTGGTCCACTGGGGAATCCCACATGCAAGTCTGTAGTGCCGCTTTACCTCTGGTTGAGTGCGCTGTTATTGGGCCCCTCATCTCATGGCAGTGGTTGATGCTGGATACAATCTCACCAAGCCATTCCTTGCTTCAATATAACCAGCACCTTGATGGAACCACCAGAGGCTGCAAATTTGATCTGATGCCCTAAGTATGCAGTATGTTTTATGTAGCATTTCAATATTAATTTGACATTGACAGAATGAAGTGCCTGCCGAAGAAAGCTGGTAAGGATATAGTCTCGGTGAATTCACAGAGCACCTAACAAAGGAAGCTAGCGTAGTCTTTGAACCACTCTTGTCCTTGTGGAATGTAGTGAAGGGCTCCTTGGGACAGAGGGCTTTAAGTTGCCTAATCTGGCAAATGTAATGGCCACATGGAAGGACATTTTTCAAGCAGATATTTTGTCACATCTATGAACCAGCTTGTACGGCTGCCCCATTATTGCCTTAAGGACTATGTTGAACTCTGACGGTAGTACTATGTGCTGCTGGGAATTACCACGGCAGTCCTTTCAATAAGTTAACAAGGGTATCTACAAACAAAAATAAGTGCATAAGACAGTTTGTAAAAAAGGTAACCACTAAGAGACTAACCCAGATTCATCCCTGCGAGAAACAAGGAATAAAAATGTTCTAGTCGCATTCTTCAGCTGGTGCCATAATAGTACTACAGTCCTCAAGCATGTTTAAATGCCCACAACAATGGTGCACATGAGCCAGGCTGTGTGAGTACGCTGGATAATGGTGTACTGTCTCACCTCCCCGTCTCTCCAAGAGCAGGATGTGCATTGGGGCAAATTGGGTCCTCTTTGAAATCCGGAGCGGAAGGGGATGCCATATCAGTCATGCCCAAGCTGGAGTGATTATCTTTCACTTTTCCTCAAACTCTTTACCCTCAGAGACTGAATTGGGGCAGGGGAGGGACAGGAGGGCTTGGGCTGGAATCTCGCACTCAGGCTGGAAGACAAAGGACTGCAGAGTTTTGGACTCCTCCCTTGCTTCCTTGCTACCTGCCTTCACAGACACTCTGGAGCCTGGGCGGGGAGTCCACAGGACCGAAGATAAAAATCATACAAAGGAATTTCCCGCCCTGGATGTCAAGGGAAGGAACAAGAAAGGACAAGGAACACTAAAATGGCAACAACAAAAAAAGACAAGACAGTGGACATTTTGGTAAAATGAGCACCTATGGCTGCCTTTACCAGGGCTGTGCATACAGCCTGCGGTAAAGGTGCACCAAATGAATACAAGGTATCACTGCCACCAGCCCATTAAAGGTAAGTTTGTCCTTGTAACATAATTGTTACAGTTTTAGTGTGAAAGGGGATACATTGCATCTCCCCAGCACTCCACATAAGGTGGGGTGTGCTGGTTTCACCAAACATATAAAAATGATCCAAAGATCCTTTCTACCCTTGGGAACTGTCATTCTCACAAGGTTAATCAATAAAAGTTCAAAGGGGAGCCCCTAGGGCAACCCAGCAACACTAGCCACTTATTGCCAAAAAGTTCAAGAGGATAACTTTTAAAAGACACTATGAAGAGTCTTAAAAATGACAGATGAAAAGAGAAAGATTCTGTCAGTGTGGGAAATGGTTCCCATTCACAGAGGTATAAGGAAAAATAATCCACCAGTAAAAGCAAAAAGATCTGGGGTGGACAAAAGTCAGCAAGATTTATTATTACTATGAAAATATTACCCAACTTGGACAGCTGAATATTACCATAGAGATGGTAACTATCAACTCCCAGGTGTTGATCTGTAACTGTTGTGACCACCTTGAAAAGGCTGAAACCGTCTCCTGCCCCGGTCTCACAGGGAGATTGTACGGCCTTAGAGAGTGTGTCTTTTCTCCCCACCAAAGGGCACATCTAAAGTTTTGGACTGGACCTACGGGAGGAATCTGGGGCTTTCATCCAGGCACACTACTCGAGAACCACTCCGGGTCGCCATTTTCTGAATCCCAATCTGTCACATCCACTGCTGTATCTAAAGCACAAGCACATACCACATATGACCCACATTAGCAATGGCCCAAGCCTCATCTTGTAGGTAAGGGGATAGGTTGTCTATAAATCAATTTTATTCCAAAGTTCTGTTCTAGTTGGCTAGCTATTCTGATTGTTTTGGATGCAGATGCAGACACTTTCTGCCAGATGGCCTCCAATTTACTACCCTCTATTGGACGTGGTAGTCAAAGGAGAGGCTGGATGAACAAGTCTGTCTATCAGGAACCAAAATCACCACATCCAGCATGGAAACGTTGTCTGCAAAGAGGGTCATATCGGGCACTTTGCCACTACAGCAGTGATAGGTGCATCAGATAATGGTTCCTTAATAATCGCTTTCCAAGTCTCCCAGATTGTGTCCAATATGCATATGGTCATAGCAGTGTGAGGTTACTGGTCTATGTCCATACAAACCAGGTTTCTTCTCTTCAGTGTCCAACCAATTCTGCAGCTTTAGAAATAGTGTGGAATGTAATCTGGCCGCAACATTCCCGCAGGAGAGTCATGCTTCTGCTTTGGGATGATAGTCTGTCTACTCTTCCTCCTGTTAAGTGTTTTGAAAGATTGTGCCTCCCCTTAGCCTCTTCATCTATGGGCCATTCGTTAGGAACTGGTGGTCAAAATCGCATACTGAACCTTCCCAAGGGTTGGGGTGAATAGATTGCTCTTCTGTTCAAGACTATACATTGGGTGTTGAACTCAAGCACAAGATAATGGCTCTGACCAGTAAGTGCGATTTCCTTTCCTCCGACTACCTCACAAGGTAGACTAAAAGAGGGGTAATTGAGAAGCTGTGTTCTTATTCTAAATTTCTGACCAGTATGTTACACTTTTCCGAGGTGGTGGGGCTCTACTTGCATGTTTAAGTGACTCCTATTTGGTGTTCTGGTTCCAAGAGCACCATTTCGGATAGTAAGAATTTCAGACCTGTGGAAGGTTCCTAAAGGAAAGTAGTCCCGTCATGGCCTCATGATGGCCTGTACGTGAGTTCTTTGCAGGATGACCTGCACAGTTTAAAGATGGCAATATGAGCCTGGCGCCTACGGCCTACGGCCTACGGCGCCAGGACTGAACCCATATAGCTCCTAGACGGGGTTTTGGGAATTCATGGGTCTTCGTGGATGCCTGTTCCCTGGATAAATGGATCTGTTCCAGATGTCTGGGGGCAGGCATCGTGACAATAACACTAACCAACTGTTTTCCTTTCAAAGTCACTGTCTTATGTATTTGCAGACTAAATGCATTTACCGTATTTCTGTTAAATTTTGCAAGTGTGCGTTATTACCGTGAGCAACTACCAACTCAGCAGTGGCCTTTGAAAAGTATCTTAAAGTATGTCTGTGTGTTTTGGTTATATGTACTAAATAATTTAAGGTGAATCTAGTGTAAATATAATATATATTTTAATATACATTTGTGTATTTCTTTGAAATTGTATTGCTAACTAAGATTCAAAGTACTTAGCTACAGCTTACATATTCCTCTTAAGATAACCCTGTATGTTCTGCTATACTGCCAACGTTCCAGCAGTAGTACCGGCTAATACTAAGAGTTGGGGATCTACAAACCACTGGGATAGTTGACTTTTGTGCTGCTACCAAGTAGCACTTGTAGAAAACTCCCCTAACACTCATCAGTGGTGCAGCACCTGCTCTCAAGGTATGTGTATCCTCTCCCTCCGTTTGCATCAGTTCTCACAAGCACATTGCTTTGTTCTTAGACATTGTTTCAACCATCCTTTAATAATTGCCTACAGAGTGGGGCATATAGATGGGGGCAAATGTTTTATGCTGCTATTGTTTTGTATTCTAGTTAAGCATGTGATGGGAACAAGCCAATGCTGAGAAGAATTTAAATACTTGTAACTGCAGTTCTCCAGCATTGGTATCTTTCATAGACTCACATGCGACCCACCGGCTTCCTCTATAATGTTGCAGAGTGAATGAAGTCGCAAGACATACGATTGGTGGGTGTAATCGCAAGATGGCCGTTTTGGGTGGAGCTAAATCCAGCCCACCTCTTTATTAAAGCCAAAATTAATGTTGGTTCCCCCAAGTGTGCCACTAAGTAACTTCTGCTCGGCCGTACCCAAAGAGGTTGGCTGAGAAGGACCCCATAATTCTGCACCATAAGTGGCAGCAGTCAGTGCCATAGATTTATATGCTTCCAGGGCATGTGAAATAGCATTACCCCTGATTTGTACAAGGTACTTTTTGCACTGTTTTAGTAGAGCATGCCATAGACCATTGTTCGATGTACATGCACCCAGTTAACTAAAATAATCCATTAAACTGATCTTTTCACTATTCAAAATAAAGGCCGGATGTAATTTCTTGCTCTGGATTGTTGACATACCATCACAGAGGTTTTAGAATTATTTATAGTTAAACTGAAGTACTTGCTAACTGCTTGTAAGGGTGCCGAAGAATGCTGGGTCTTTCAACGCTTCAGTGGGCATCCTCCATGTGGGTATAGGAGATCTGGGCCCTGCGGTGCACAATTCTATTAATAAGGGGGAGTGATCAGAGATGGTCCAGCCCAAGCATCTCACTGTGTTGATCTGGGGGAGACTTTCTCTACCAGTGAAGATATAGTCAATCCTGGTGTGGAGGTTGTGCGGGGAGGAAAATAAAGAGTAGCCTCGGGTACTCGGGTGTTGCTCTCGCCAGATGTCTACCAAGTCTAGGCGATTTAGCATGGCATTCAGTGCTGCAGTGGATGCCGGTGGGTCCCTGGGGAGAGGGGTGGATCTGTCGAGTTCAGGGTTGCAAACACCGTTTAAGTCGCCCCCCCAAATAAAGAGACCATTACTGTATTGTGTGATCCTGGCATACATCTGGTCTAAGTATGCTGGTATGTTATTGTTTGGTAGGTACAAATTAACAATGCATGTTTCCATTTGCTCTATATGGCCCCACAATATTACATACCTTCCCTCCGGGTCTATGTCGGCTCTGTTGAGTTGAAAGGGAATTTGGGGGCTTCTCCATGTGAACACCCCCCCTGGCTTATCTGGAGTATGAGGATCCGAACCCTTGTCCTCCCCAGTGGGTTTGAAGCGTTGCGATGGACTCATCAGTTAGGTGGGTCTCTTGCAAGAGGGCCAGGCCCACCTTTTTTCTGCAAAGGTAGGATTTAATCCTGTTGCGGCGAAGGTAGGTGCCCAGTCCCCTCACGTTCCAGGTGACATCCTTAATGCTTGTGGCCATGATATTAGGAGACAAAGTTCGAACACCCGGTCCATGCTGACCCAATTCCCCTCCCTGATGGATTTGTATTTAGGACGCCGCCCCTCGTAGTTGGTTAAGATCGGCGCGTATTCCAATTCTTCTCGTGTCTCTGGTGACTGAGTTGCTGTAGAACAAGGAGACTTATCAACAGTTTCAACTTCCACTCGAAAAGGTGGATGAACAACATGGAACAATTGTGAACTGTCCTCAGCAGTTGCTTTGAAAGGGCAACGCTCGAGGGTTTCCGCTTCTCGTTGGCCTGTCCAGGTCATAAGATGTGGATTTAGTGCTGGCAATAGGCCGGCACTGGGTGCGGTGGAATGGGTAGTGACAGTGCCCATGCGTGGCCATCTGAGCTCCCGTCTGTTGAAACACAATTCTATCTGCGCAGTGGAGGAGGATCTTCCAGGTGCAGTGATCTGGGCTCGTAGCTTGGCGAGGTTTCAATTGTAGGATTAGTGATTTGTGCCTGGGCCCTCCGGTTCGGACATGCGTTCGTCGCCATCGGCTAGATTATTATGCTCCAACCACATGATGGCTGTGGCTGGGGATTCCAGAAAGACCGCTCTCCCTTTGTAAAGTATCTTGAGGCGTTAGGGGTATAGAAGCATATATTTGAGGTTGAGTTTGCATAGCCGGGCTTTGATAGGTATAAATGAATTTCTGGCTTGTTGTACATTGGGAGTGTAATCAGGGTACATAACGATCTTGGAGTCATTTTGTTTGATCTCATCTCTCTCTCTCTCTCTCTCTCTCTCTCTCTTGAAAGAGAGAGAGAGAGAGAATGAGAGAGAATATGAATGAATGAATTTAAGTATCATCTCCCTGTCACAGAAATTTTAAATCTTTGCGATCATTGGGCGTGGGAGAGATCCAGGTGGGGTTCGTTTTTGAAGCGAACGGTGAGCTCTCTCGATTGAGAATCCCTGCGTGAGCTTGCCAGGCCCAATCTCTCGGAGTAGCATGGACTCAACGTAGTATGTGGGGTTGGTCCCCTCCGATTCTTCCGGGATTCCAAGAATACGAATATTATTACGGCGAGGCCTGCCCTCCGCTTCCTCGGATCTTGCCTCTAGTCGTGCCACCTACCTTTCCAGTTCGTTTACCTTGGCTTTCAAGTCTGTGGCTACCTCTTGGGTGTCCTGCAAGTTTACCTCCACATTGTTCACGCTCTCAGTGAGATTGCGGGCGTCTTGACGTATGAGCTGTGTTTCAGCCTTGAATTCGCCTATTTTAGTTTCAATTAATGTTTAAAGCGCCGCAATAGCCTGCAGTACCTGAGTGGTTTGAGGGTCAACTTCAAGTGGAGGTGACTCCGTTTGCGTAGTAATTTCGTGTTGGAGTTGTCTTTTGGGCTTCGTCCCAGAAAAGGAGTCCATGATTGAGGCAGATTTGTTCTTATGTCTTGAGGCGGACATCTTGTGATGTGTTGCTTAGACTGTGTCAACAGGTTCCAGCACGTTGTGTATCTAGGCAGCCCTAAACGTGGCGTGGTGTGCCCAAATCTTCTCCTTATAGCAATGAGCCTTGCCCAAGTGCCAGGTCACAAGCAACGCAGGCGCCAGGGATATGTGTCAATCAGTACTTCTGGGCACTCCTCAGGCGCCACACTCCAACAGGGCTTAGCGCCAAGTCACCTTTCAGTTTCATCAAGGGTGTTGGCTGGTCCTCGCCAGAAAATGACTTAATGTGGTGGGAGATCAGGTCTTCCTCCCGCGCCCTGACACCTGGGTCTGATGGTGCCCCTGGGGCCCCCCCGGCTCAGCAAGCGAGGTCTTTCTGGTAGGGAGCTCCAACAGAGGGCTCAAGCAGTGCCACAGACTAGAGCCCTATCTGCGTAGCTGCAGCGCACCTCAACGCTCGAGGGTCCCACCTGTGATTGCCGTCTGGCTCTAGTGGTTATATTCCGCGAGGTATGCGCCGCAGCGGAGTGTTTCTCCTCTTCGGAAGGCGCGAGCGATTCAGAGGGAGGGTGGTGCAACAGCTGTCTGCTGTTACACTCCGACATTCACCTCATCCCACATCCCAGTGTCTGCCCCGTGCCCCCCCGGTCTCCCGCGTTAACAAGGACAGTTAGGGAGCTCTATGTAAAGCTAGAAGGAGGAACAAGAGTGGTTGCTCTTCATATGGGGCTACGGCGCTGTCATGCACCTTTTTTGTCACGGTGGCAGCTGCCATGGAGAATAGATGCAATAAACTACATTTCCCAGAAAACCTAACATGGGTTGTAGTTTTCCAGCATTAGTATGGGAGCCTCGTTTTCAACTATGTTCCGCCTCCTTGTTACTTAACGTACGGCGGTTTTCAGAACACCGCTTCTGTTTATAGTTGCAGCCGGCATTTCTCTGAAGTGCTACTTTCTGTGCCTTAATTCCGGAAGTCTCTCGTTTTCTCTGTGTACCGACCTTGCCTGCACACGGACTCCTAATTCTTGATTCTGCCTTGGTTCAGTTTGCTGTTTGCCCGTGTACTGACCCTGCCTGCACACGGACTCCTAATTCTTGATTCTGCCTTGGTTCAGTTTGCTGTCCGCCCATGTACCGACCCTGCCTGCACACGGACTCCTAATTCTTGATTCTGCCTTGGTTCAGTTTGCTGTCCGCTCGTGTACCAGACCTTTTGCCTGCTCCTGGACTCCTGGTTTATGACTTTGTTACAGTTGCTTCCTGTGTGAATACCATCACTCACTTGTCCACGGACTATTGAGCTCATTCCTCGGAGTGTGTGCGTTCTCCTGGGGAATAACACTGGTAAGGCCAATTCCTCATTTTTGAGTTCTGTTTTTTCACCAAACTGTTACCCCATCTTTTGGACTACATTGCCTTCATTCCTAAGTGCATTTTGGAACGTTCTGCTGTGGTGCACCATCCCGAAACCAGTGCGACCCTCGTTCCGTCCGGGTATAGCTACCCTACTAACCTTCCTTTTTTTTTGTTTTATACTTTTGTTGTTGCCCGGGATTCTTTGCACTATTCTCGCCTCCACCAGTGGTAAAGTATTATTGCTTGATTACCATCATTGGGCAGTTTCACATTTAGCTAGCACCTAAAGTCTCTTCTGCTTTATAGGTTGCTCCAGGTCTTTTTTTACGGCATAAGTGTAACTCACTCAGGTACTCTATTAAGGGTTATGATTTTGGCGAAGGCCAGGGTTGATTCTGTTAGAATATTAATCTCTTGTCTTTTCTTTACAGCTGGGTCCGTGGCGGTGTCTGCTCCCCGCTCTTTTGATTGATCGGTCCCCTTGCCTGGTAACAGTACAGCAGGTGGTCATATCGGTTTAAAGAGTTCATTACCCTCACAGAGAGGAGGCTCGGGTGGAGGCTCCAACCCGAGCTCTTCAAGCAAATACCCAGCACAAAAAGGACCGGTCTGTTTTTTACGCGCTCCCCATACCGGTGAGTAACAAAAACAGAAGCCGTGGAAGAAGTCGATCCTTTGACCACCTTGGTTCGGTTGGTGTCCGAACTTCGGTCTGACATGACAGCTGCACATGATGCTATCCATCATAGGATCGACAGTTTACGGAGTTTTCCAACTCCCCAAACCCTGGGGTGGATACTTCTGGTTCTACTGCATCAGGTTTGAGTGTCCCTACGGCCTCTGCTTCAGGCTTTACGGCAACCCCAGTGATTCTGGCTACTCAGTTCCCGCTGGCCCCCCCAAAACGTTTCTCCGGGGAACCCAAACAATACCGGACATTTATCAACCAGTGCAAGTTACATTTTCTATGTCGGCCCACTGCTTTTCCTAATGCCACTACAAAGGCAGCCTTTGTTCTTTCCCATCTTGGGGGTACAGCAGCAGCTTGGGCTAATCCATTACTAGAGTCCAATAGCTATGTCCTTTATGACTGTGATGCACTCATCAATGCCATGAACAGAGTTTTTGACACCCGCTATAAATCTCAGGCTACTGACCTGGAGTTCCTCAATGTGCGTCAAGGCACGTCTTCTTTGTTTTCGTATTTTACCAGGTTCGACCAATTAGCAGCTGAGACAGATTGGCCTGAAGAGAAAAAATCTGCCGTTTTCTATAAGGGTTTGTAAGAAGAATTAAAGGACGTTTTGGCTCCTGTACCGGTGGTTCCTACCACTTTTGGTGAATTACTAGATTTGGTTTTGCAAATAGATGCTAGAAGGTCCGAAAGAAAAGGGGAACGCAAGGTACCAGTCCTTGTTACTCCCCATTTGGACCAGGCCTCTCCTTCCACTTCCGCTCCAGAACCTATGCAAATCGGGGCAGTAAGAGGCCCTTTGACCCCTGCACAACGCGAATATCGTAGATCACATAATCTATGTATGTATTGCGGGTCTGATGAACACCAATTGAAGGAGTGCCCTAAGAAACCTGTCAAAAAGACGGGAAACGCCTGAACCCGACGATAGACAAGAGTCCCTACGCCGGGGGTACTTTCCTTGGACTCCCATGGTGCTGCTTCTGCTCCCGTTATCCTTCCGGTGGTGTTTAACACTATTGAAGCTAATACCTTTCCTTCCTTGGCTATCATTGATTCTGGGGCAACCGGAAATTACATGGATTACGATTACGCCACACGTAATAATATTTATATTTTGTCTAAGGCCCAACCCGAGGCTGTTCACGCTGGGGACGGAACGTCTTTGATCTCTGGCCTGGTTACACAAAATATCTCCTTAGTTCGTATGCAAACGGAAGAAGGACATGCAGAGTCGATTTCCTTCGATCTAATCAAAGCTCCTCAATTCCAGGTCATTTTGGGCATCCCTTGGTTGCAACACCATAATCCAGCTATTGATTGGGCAAAGAAAACCGTTCAGTTTCCTTCATCAGAGTGTAATGAGAAATGTTTCCAAGACACTAGTGTGTTCACGGAGT
The DNA here is from genome assembly GCF_040938575.1 of Ambystoma mexicanum. Lineage (NCBI taxonomy): Eukaryota > Metazoa > Chordata > Amphibia > Caudata > Ambystomatidae > Ambystoma > Ambystoma mexicanum. The sequence continues at coordinate 859,474,009 of NC_090927.1, forward strand.
CTTCCTGTCAGGCTCTGATGGCGTCCATGTCTGTAATTGGAGCCATCACGAAGTCTCCTGAACCTGAAATCCCTCCTGAATACAAGTCATTCCGAGACGTATTTGACAAAGGAGGGGCAGACCAGTTGCCACCCCATAGGCCCTACGACTGCCCCATCGACTTATTGCCAGGGGCTAAGATTCGTGCGCGAAGGGTCGATTCTCTTACCTTACCAGAAGATAAGGTGTTGAAGGAATATATAGACAAGGCCTTGGCTATAGGCTTCATCAGACCTTCTAGGTTCCCTGCGGCCTCTCCTCTTTTTTGTCCCTAAGAAGGAGGGAGACCTCTGCCCCTGTATAGATTATAGGGCATTAAACGCAGTGACGGTTAAGAACCAGTACCCCCTCCCGCTCATTTCAGTACTATTAGATCAGCTCGGTTCCTCCGTAATTTTTACTAAGCTTAATCTTCGGGGTGCATATAATCTCGTCCAAATTAGAGAAGGGGACGAGTGGAAAACCGCCTTCAAAACACGTTACGGATTGTATGAATATCTGGTAATGCCGTTCGGTCTATGCAACTCCCCGGCCACCTTCCAGGCGTTTATGAATGACATCTTCCATGACTATTTAGATCAGTTTGTAGTGGTGTATTTGGACGATATCCTCATATATTCGTCCTCCAAAGAGGAACACACAAAACACGTGCAAATTGTCCTGCAATGGCTGAGGGAAAACCACTTATATGTCAAGTCTGAAAAATGTGTTTTTAATTCCACTGAGGTGGAATTCCTTGGTTATGATTTGACCAGCCAGGGTGTACGAATGAGCCGTTCCAAGGTTAGAGCTATTTTGGAGTGGCCCGTTCCTACATCGATTAAAGCTTTACAATCATTTTTGGGGTTTTCGAACTTCAATAGGCGCTTCATCTTTTCTTTTTCCTCTATCTCTGCGCCTCTGACGGCACTGACTAGCTCTAAGAAATCCTACCAATGGAACCTAGAGGCACAGCGGGCTTTTGATGCCCTTAAAGCAGCATTCACTTCCGCTCCAGTATTTCAGCATCCTAACCCTTTACTCCCGTTTTTGGTTGAGGCTGACGCTTCTGGGTTGGCTATCGGGGCAGTTCTCTCCCAGAGATGTCTGGATTCGGGAGAGGGTCATCCAGTTGCATTCTTTTCAAGGAAATTGACCCCTTATGAGCGTAACTATCCGATCACTGAGTGGGAACTCCTAGCCACAAAAGATTCTTTCTCCGAATGGCAGCATCATCTTTTGGGGGCTCGTCATCAGGTCACGGTCTTCTCAGATCGGAGTCTTTTGGCATTTAAATCCATGAAATGCCTTACTGCCATCTTTTTTTTTTCCCAGTTCCATTTCACCATCACGTATCGGCCGGCCCGATTTAATTCTTGTGCGGATGCTTTGTCGCGCATTGCCCTTCATTCTGGAAGCAAAATGTCTGACAAACCCCTCTTATTACCTTGTAACATTGTCTGTGCCTGCACCCCTCAACCTATTCTGCGGACCTTGATTTCAGAATGGGTGTCCACGCATAAGGAGGAATGTGACATTCTTAATCTTGATATGGTGCAAGGCCTGCCCTACATTCAGGGACGTCTGTTTGTGCCTCCAGGGCAGGCACGCCTGCGTGCCCTGGCTTGGTCGCACGACTCCCTATTCGCAGCTCATGCAGGTCAACAGAAGACGCTGGAAGCCTTACGCCGATGGTCCTGGTGGCCCACTATGTCCAGGGATGTGGTTGACTATTTGGCATCCTGTTCAGTATGTTCTCAATGCAAGGTCTCCCGTTCAAAACCTGTGGGTCTGTTACGACCTCTTACTGTGCCCCACAAGCCATGGTACATGGTTTCTATCGACTTTGTTGTGGACCCACCTCCTGTGAAGGGCTTTGATACCATATGGGTGGTCATTGACTACTTCACCAAAATGGCATTGTTCATTCCATGTTCGGGTCTGCCCTCCGCTCCTGTCTTGGCTTCCCTTTTTCTTGAGAAAGTTTTTCGATTCTTTGGTCTGCCTACTATCATGATTTCGGACTGTGGCTCTCAATTTACATCACGTTTCTCGAGGGCCTTGACCTTGTCGTGTATTGACGACAGTTCAGTTCTGCTTACCATCCTCAGACTGATGGACAGACTGAGAGGGTTAATGCCACCCTTGAGCAATGTCTTCGATGCTTCTGCCTCCGCTTTCAAGCCTCATGGTTGACGATGCTTCCCTCTGCGGAATTCGCATATAATAACTCTATGCATACCGCCTCAGGGGTCTGACCGTTTTTTGCTCTGTATGGATGTCATCACGGTCATTGCCACTAGACCCGGCTCTTCCCAATGACAACCCGGCGGCTCAGGATTGTGTGAGGGTGTTGGTAACGATCCGTAGAACGGTCCGGTCGCATCTATTCCAAGCCCAGGCGAGGGTTAAAAAGAACGCCGATCGTCACAGAAAACCTGCACCCGACTTAAAAGTGGGCATGAAGGTTTGGTTGTCCACCCGCAATTTGCGAATGTCTGGCAAACGCTTGTTGTTGCCTAAATTCGTGGGTCCTTTTTCCATCACAGAGAATGTAAATCCGGTGGCTGTACGTCTTTCCTTACCTACCTCTTGGAAGCCGCATCCTGTGTTTCATGTCTGTCTTTTGAAACCTTGTCCGCCCTCTACTCGGCTGCCCAATCGCCAGGTGGATGGGGGTGATGAGTATGAAGTGGCAGATATTTTGGACTTTCGTCTCTGCAGGGGGCGCCCCTTTTATCTGGTCGATTGGAAGAAGTACGGTCCCGAGGACAGATCCTGGGAGCCATTATGCAACATACATTCCACGATGCTCTTACGCCGCTTCCATGCTCGGAGGGGGACTCCGCCGCCTTTGGGGGTGGATGCTTTTACACCTTGACATTCGCCTCATCCCACATCCCGGTGTCTGCCCCGTGCCCCCCCCTCACCCTTCCGGTCTCCCACATTAACAAGGACAGTTGGGGAGCTCTATGTAAAGCTAGAAGGAGGAACAAGAGTGGTTGCTCTTCATAAGGGGCTACGGCGCTGTCATGCACCTTTCTTCTAACGGTGGCAGCTGCCATGGAGAATAGCTGCAATAAACTACATTTCCCAGAAAACCTAACATGGGTTGTAGTTTTCCAGCATTAGTATGGGAGCCTCGTTTTCAACAATGTTCCGCCTCCTTGTTGTTACTTAACCTACGGCGGTTTTCAGTACACCGCTTCTGTTTATAGTTGCAGCCGGCATTTCTGTGAAGTGCTACTTTCTGTGCCTTAATTCCGGAAGTCTCCCGTTTTCTCTGTGTACCGACCTTGCCTGCACACGGACTCCTAATTCTTGATTGTGCCTTGGTTCAGTTTGCTGTCCGCCCGTGTAATGACCCTGCCTGCACACGGACTCCTAATTCTTGATTCTGCCTTGGTTCAGTTTGCTGTCCGCTCGTGTACCAGACCCTTTGCCTGCTCCTGGACTCCTGGATTGTGATTTGGTTTTGTTTGCTGTCCGCTCGTGTACCAGACCTTTTGCCTGCATCTGGACTCCTGGTTTATGACTTTGCTACAGTTGCTTCCTGTGTGAATACCATCACTCACTTGCCCACGGACTATTGAGCTCATTCCTCGGAGTGTGTGCGTTCTCCTGGGGAATAACACTGGTAAGGCCAATTCCTCATTTTTGAGTTCTGTTTTTTCACCAAACTGTTACCCCATCTTTTGGACTACATTGCCTTCATTCCTACGTGCATTTTGGAACGCTCTATTGCCTTCATTCCTACGTGTATTTTGGAACGCTCTGCTGTGGTGCTCCATCCCAAAACCAGTGCGACCCTCGTTCCGTCTGGGTATAGCTATCCTACTAAACTTCCTTTTTTTTGTTTTATACTTTCGTTGTTGCCCAGGATTCTTTGCACTATTCTCGCCTCCACCAGTGGTAAAGTATTATTCTTTGATTACCATTATAGGACAGTTTCACATTTAGCTAGTACCTAAAGTCTCTTCTGCTTTATAGGTTGCTCCAGGTCTTTTTTTACAGCATAAGGGGAACTCACTCAGGTACTCTATTAAGGGTTATGATTTTGGGGAAGGCCAGGGTTGATTCTGTTAGAATATTCATCTCTTGTCTTTTCTTTACAGCTGGGTCCGTGGCAGTGTGTTCTCCCCGCTCTTTTGATTGATCGGTCCCCTTGATGGTAACAGTACAGCAGGTGGTCATATCAGTTTAAAGAGTTCATTACCCTCACAGAGAGGAGGCTCGGGTGGAGGCTCCAACCCGAGCTCTTCAAACAAATACCCAGCACAAAAAGGACCAGTCTGTTTTTTACGCACTCTCCATACCGCTGAGTAACACTCCTTGGTGCTGCAGCCTCTTCACCAGCTTGGTCTCCTTATGATGCGGCGGCTGTGAGGGCACCAAGCGGGACTGTTTTCCGGCGGCTCCTCCACCTCTGTGATTGCTGCGCAGGCAGCCGGGACGGGCCACGGCAGGCCCGGGCAGCGGCGTCTTTAGTATGTGAGCCCGCCGAGCGCCGCTGTGTCCTCACCGGTCACTTGGCACTAGCGATCCTTCAGTCGGGGCCCTGGCAGTTTCCTCCGCCGTCCCCGTCTCGGCGCTCTGCCAGCCTTCCTCGCCCGGGAAGACTCCTACCCCGCCGGAGTCAGGAGCTTTTGTCAGGCCGCAAATGCAACGGGATGCCCGGGGCTCGCCCGCAAGTCGCGTTACGAGGAAAGGAAGCTCCAATTTTCCTCAGATTTTCTCTCTCAGCTCAGGAGTGCTTTCGACAGCCGGTGAAGTGATTATCGATAAGAGATAGTAGGTTTGATAGTGGTGTCAGGATCAATACAATAAACAGGACGGGAGCTCTGAGAGAATGCTACCTCACTCCATGAGCCCGGCCACACCCCCCGTAGCAATGAAATTCGTAAATACAGGTAACCAAGTAAAACTTACTCAAGGTTTCCGTTATAAATAACTATTTAGTTAACACCAATGTTTAGGTAAGCATTCGTTAAAAAGACAATTTATGTAACAAGGTAAATAATGTAAATATACTTTAAAATACTTTGTAAATATACTTTAAAATACTTTTTAGGATCACCACAAGTTTAGTGGATACTCTTTAGATATGCATTTTTCACACCTCCTACACTCACAGGTGGCTTCATTCACAAGGACAGTAATGGCGTTTATATGTCGCACTGAATACACTTCAGATTCTGAGGTTGCAGAAAGGAAAGTTTTAACACTTTAAGTGCCATGGGTTTTTCCCCCCAGTGCCAAGGCCTTTTTTGGTTATTTCGGTATGTCGCCATTCAATGCCTTGTAACTTATTTGTTACATGAGATATCTCGGTCAAATTTGGCCCCTTTTTTTCCCACATGTAGGCTGTCGTAACGCCGGTGAGAGAAAATAACCAAAAAGGGCGAAAATGTTGTTTTTTTTTTCTCAAAAAATGCAAATAAAATGATGTACAAAGAAGCCTGTGCTTTTTTCCTTGTAAGAGCTATGAACAAATGGTTTGCTGTGCTGAATTCCCCAATTTCCTGGCTTTCAAGAACAGGTTTAGTGGAAACGAAAAACAATTATTTTGATGTGGTTATCAACCGTTTTGTGAGAGGTAGTCGATTTTGGCCATTTTTGCAAATTGGACATGCATGGACGGAATGGAAGAAAAGGGTAGGAAAGCCAAATTGGCGGACCGAAAGGCATACATTTCTGGAAAGTAGACAAAATTGTAAGTTTAGGAAGGGGTGATTTGCACAGGTCAGCCAACAACTAGGTTCGGGAAAATGCCATAGTTTGGGGAAAAAGCTGGAAAATGACCGAAAAAAAGGTATGTGGTGGACATGGTTGGCTTGGTAAGGCAATGGCTACTATGAATTTTGAGAAAAACAATGCTCTGCTACATTCCCCCGACTCTTGTAGTTAGGAAATCACACATTTTTTGTAGTGTTTCACAAAACGAGCAATACCACAAGCCAAACACTGAGCCATGGTACACAGGAGTTTTATGCTTGCAGCCTGAACAGACATATTTAGCTTGTGTAAATCAGGAAAACCCATGTGGTGAGGAACGGCAAGCATACATTGTTTGAAAGGGCACAGGCAGACCTTTTCAAGGGAAGGTGACTTGTGCAGGTTACAAAAGTGTATGGTGCCTAAAGCAGCGAGTAAATGTAGGGCACATTTGGGAAACAATGGTTGTGTGACAAAGGGCACCAGCAAATGGGTCAAAACGTTATGAAAACCACACAAACACAACAAATGTCATACCTTCCCGCGTTCCCGCACTTGTCCCGATGAAAACGGTACCTCACGTGTGGGTGCACCTACCTGAGCGCCAAGGGGAAAGCCTAAAAGACCCCTAACCCCAAGTCTTTTCCGACAGCTGAATTTCACGTTTTTGTAGACGGGCACACCATACAGATATGGGCCTCAGGTGTCCAAGCCACCAACGAAAACGGGGAACCTCATGCATTTCTGAAAAGAGGACATCTGTGGGAATCCGCAGAGGTCTGACTTGCGCAAATCGGCCCAGAATTTATTACCCGGAAACCGCGGCAAAGTCTGATATGTGGCGAAAAAAAACAATTTTCCGCACATGTCACAAGGCTCACCCACCGAAACACGCCGCCAACAACACATGGCCTACCGTCCCGCGATCCCACAGGTGTCCTGATGAAAATGGTACCTCACGTGTGGGTGCACACCCGGGCGCCAAGGGGAAAGCCTAAAAGACCCCTAACCCCAAGTGTTTTGGCACAGCATCATTTCAGGAATTCTGCTCATGCACACACCCTACAGATTTGGGTCTAGGGTGTCCAAGCCACCAAGGAAAACGGAGAACCTCATCCATTTCTGAAAAGAGGACGCCCGTGGGAATCTGCAGAGGTCTTTCTTGCGCAAATCGGCCCACTTGGTTTGGGAGGGGGAGAGCCACCACCCTTTCATTGGTAAAAAAAAAATCCATGGTGCCTATTGGGCCCCACAGCCCCCATCACTGTGCATTTTTATTTATTTTTTTACTTTTCAATTTGCCCCCCTCCCTGGGGGCAGATGATCAGCCATCTGCCTCCAGGGCTCTACACATGTGCCCCCATACTTTGTTGGCCGGGGGGGCAGGACTGCTTACTGTAAGCAGCCCCCACCTTCCCCTCAGACAGATCCCTGGTGTCTAGAGGACATTGCTGGGTGCGGATCGAGCGCTCTGCGTCCTCTCCGCGCCCAGCAATGCTTTCACAAAAGGTGTCGTTGGAAAGGGGAGAATTTCCCCTTTCCAACAACACCTCCCTCGATCTGTGGCTTAAAATACAGCCGGAGATCGAGGGGGGAGAAAGGTGCAGACTCGCCTTTCATTTTCACTGCAGCAGCCCGAAATGGCTGCTACAGTGAAAATTACTTTCACTTTGCCGGTGTGCTTTACGCACGTCGACGTGAAACTGAAGGTAATCCAGCCCCCTGGCAGTGCGGGGGGACCTCCCCCTCACATAGCCTGGGGGTCCAATTACAGTTTTGAGCGATCGCTGCAATGATCGCTCAAAACAGGGTGCCAAAAAGGACTACGGAGGTAATGTCAAGGATGAGATCTCTCGTCCTTGGCACTTAAGGGGTTAAGGAAGGAAAAAGGTTAAACAAGTTCTCAGTATAGGTGAGGTCAATTAAATCTTCCAATGAGATCTAGACAAGCCTTTCCCAGCAATAACAGTCTAAAACAAGTTACCATCTATGAGGGGCAGAGATATCGAAGTCAATGGACTAGAAGAGTCTACAGGGAGCCAGGACAGCCAAAGTCAATTGCAGCATATTATATGGAGCTGAGGCACTTCTTAGATAAAGAATCTTGCACAAAGTTACAGAGTTTGTAGAAATCACCTGTAGGGTCCCAAGCTGTGAAGCCTGTGAAAAGCAGAGTTGAAATCAACGGGAAGGTAATCTAGTGCAATTCTCAACTGAGAAGAACACAGATAAAAAGACACTTAGGTAAGTACCCAAAGTCTAAACAGTACCTTTGTTTAGAAGAAGAGTGGTCCAGCTGGATTATGCCCTGTTGCACCGATGCAGACCCTGAGTTCCTGAGCCTCAGTCGAGGGGACAAGAGGGAGGATATTTGAAGGGCTCATGCAGCAAGAATTTGGCGATCCTCTACTGTTATGGCTTTTTTTTTTTGGTTCAGCGGCACTTTGCGGTTTCATCGCTTGGTAAACAGTACTATTGCGGATTTCGGATGCCAGTTGGGCTTCCTTCACTCTTTGGGTCCTGAACTCTGGTGAGGGGACTCGAGCTTGGGTCGTCCTGCTCCTGGAGGGTCCTTAGGAGACTCGTGGAGCTTCTGGCCCGATATCAGACGTTGAACCCGACTCGGTTCTTGCAGCAGCGAAGAAGTACAGCCAATCAGGGAAGATGGTCCAGTGGAGTTCGTCTCGGGGATAGTTTGTCCCACTAACCCAAGGGAAGAAGTCGTCCCTTCTGGAGCTTCACTGTCGAATTGAAAAGAGTTTCAGCACAGCAGCAGGGATTCACAGGGCAATAAAAAGGTCCAAGAGGATGCAGCAAGCTTCATTCACGGTTTCTTTGTACCGTCTTTCTCCTAGCGGTCTACTCTGCCTCTAGTCCTAAAACCCTCACGTTTTAAGCAGGTTTCTCCCATTCATGCACCATCTAGACTGTCAATCACACAGGACTGGTTGCATTCAGGCACTCCTAGAGACAAAGGACAGGGGAGTTTCGGGAACCTCCCTCACATCCTGCCTTTCCAGACACACTGGAGCCAGAGGTGGGCTTCAGGGCTGAAACCCACCAAAGGCAAAACTAACAAAGGGCTCAAACCTGGCTCAACACACATAGTAAAACCCAAGAAAGACTTCACAAATAGAAAATGGCGAAAAAAGACCTGGCCATTTTGACAGATATGGTCACCCATGGGTGCTGAACTGCAGCTGAGGATTCAGCCTGCGGTAGAAAAGCACAATGGTAGGAAAATTAAACCACTGCCACCAGCCATTTAAAGTCGGGAGGGTAACGTAAAAAATGTTACATGAGCATGTAGGATAAGGGGCTACTAGGTAACCCCGAACACTCCACATAAAATGGGGTGTGCTGGACCTACAAAGAGAAAAGTTAACAAAGTCAATTTCACTTTACTATTCTTGGGAACAGTAGTTTCCACAAAAAAAGGTATTTAAACCTTAGGAGAAATCTAAAGGATTTTTCTGTGACACTGCACTGGGGGGTGCTGTGTCTCACCATACAAGAATCAGATGTCTATTGAGTCTGTCAGACTCAAAAAACAGTAATAATACATAATCCAAATCAGGTCAAAACACATGAGAGGGTGAGAAAAAGGCCTCACTGCAGGGTTAAAATCAAAAAAGTCTAAAGTTCAGCAAATGAGCTAGGGGTCTCTAAGGTTGAAGGGAATTTGCACAGAACTGAGAATTCTCCCTGACGCAGGGTAACATTCTGGACAGACCAAGCAAGGTAGCATTGGCGGCGGTTAAGATTAGGTCTCAGGAGGGGTGAGGGTGATCGAAAGTTCACAATGAGCACACAGCAAACACCACCACAATTGACTCTATCGGCTGTATATATCAAGAATACATATACATTTATTAAAGGCCTTTTAAATGATATGATATGCATTTACACCATATCATTTAAAAAGCATTTATATCATATTTTATACACAAGTGTTTCAACACAAAGTGAAACCACAGCAATATTAACAATACGAACACACTATACTAGGAAACATATATTCTGTAACTATTGGCCTACAGGAATATCAAACAAGGGCAGACCCACAACCTGTAACAGAAGACGGTCAAACAGTGCAAATATACACTAGACAATTCTTCAAGAGTCCCAACTAATAGGCAGACCAGTCCCTACAAAGTGTGGAGACTTGTGCTCAAAAGTACGTTCAGTACACAAGGGGTCTCTTCAAGGGGCTGCAGTGTCGCAGGAGGGATAAGGCGATGAAGAACAGAGTTCCACTATTCAAGGAGGGTCTCCACAAGGGTGCAGAGCTGTTTCCAGGAATTGGGAATAGGATGGTAGCACAGGCTACCCTAACAAAAGAGAGTGGCTCTTGGAGACACTTGTGCATAAAACTCTATGGATGCGCAAGGGGCCTCCAGTAAGTGATGCAAGTATTCACCAACCATTGACCCACTCCGGAACAAACCTCAGCAGTCAAGTCCAGTTCGCTTGCAGGTTCAAGTCCAGCAGTTTCACATCTCTCTGGCTTTCAGGGGCTGTGTTCTGGGACCTCCATCCGTGGCGGGACAGTGGCGATTTCTCTGCTTCTGGTGAAGGGATCAGGCAAGTTATACTGCAGCTCTTCTTAGGGCACAGCAACAAGGCACCCACAAAGCTAGTCACCACAGCAGAGTGACGCAGGTGCCGTGTAGGTTCGGGTTCAGGCAGACTCTCCTTATTCCAGACCTAGGAATGCTAGGTATACGAAACTCGGCAGGAGAGTGCCTTCTACCAAGAGTTTATGGTTCCCAAAATCACGGGTCGTAACTCGAGACAGCAGCGGTTCAAAGGCAAAGTTCCCGTACGAGCTGGTCAGTTGATTGGGCGGTCCAGGAAGACATCCGTAATGGCTTGTTTGCAGGTTTAGCAGGAGGTGCCGAGAGTAGTTGACCCCACTACTCCAATGGGTCGAAGCGTCCGTGCAAGCCTTCTGTGATCGATTAAGCTTTTTAAGGTCTGATCCCCAACTAGGCCATAGTCAGTTCGGAGAGTGCTCAAAGCCTTACAATGCTGCAGAACAGCACATGTTCCTGAGGATACTTTCAGTCTCCATGACAAGTTACTAGAAGAGTTAACACAACATTGGAGACCCTGTTAAAGGACTCGCTAACTGGGCACAAGCTGGCTGCTTGTGTCTGAGGTTAGAGTGGACACTTTGGACACTTCTTCTTGCACTCCAACAACTTCTTGGTTTAAGGTAAGCAATACCTTTTCACCTCCCAGTACCTTGCGTTCGAAGAAATGTTTGTGGCTGGATTCTCCTCTGTGTAGCAGCGACAGAGCTGGTCTCCGGATTCCTCGTTCTAGTGAAGAGAGGACGGTCTCTGATGGGAAGGTCTCGGCAGCAGTCTCTCTTTCTCTCTCTCTTTCTCTCTCTCTTTCTATTTCTCTCTTTCTCTCTCTCTCTCTCTCTCTCTCGCTCTCGCTCTCTCCCCCCCCCCCTAGCGGAGAGAAGACTCTTGGAACAGATTTCTTCAGCTTCTTTGGTCAGTCTGCCGTTTTGGTGCCTTTTTATCAGCACCAACATAGGGGGTGTACTCGCCGGCCGATCTTTGATTCCTTGAGTCCTGCACTCTGGTGAGGGGACTGGAGGAGTTGGATCGTGTCTCCCGAGGGTGACTTGGAAGGATTCGGCCTTGCAAAGACGATGCACTTAAAATGGGTCTGAGGTCCCTGTGTATTAGCCTTCTGCAGCTTGGTGGGTAAGAATTGGTGCAGCCACATTGTGAGACTACACCAGACTTATCTGCTTGGTATTAGGTAACCCACCTTTTGGTTTAGGTCTGTACTACACAAGTTGGTAGTGTGACTGAGCAGCCAGGCCTATCTCAAGAGGGGTAAAGTGAGCTGTACAGATTAAATCAGTCAATACAAGTAACACATACACTCAAGGTTTAAGTTCTAAATAATTATTTATTTATACATACGTTTTTGTTAAGCATTCATTAAAAAGGCAATTGTTTGTAACATTTCAAGCAAACTTTGGAATCACTTTTCAAAATAAAGAAAGTTGGTGAATATTCTTTGGATATGCTTATACATTTCTCTTACACCCTGAATTGTCTTCAATAACAAGGATTGTCTAGCATGTGTATATATAACAGCAATACACTTTTCGGACAGTTTGAATCCTCCGATAAAATCTAGGTAAGCTTTTCCCAGCACTAACGCAAAGAAAAAGGGGGGAATTATCCCATAAGCAGTGAGGAAAGGGATTAAGAACTAAACAAAAACAAGAGGGCCTGCACTGCTGTGGGTTTAATTAATGATTGGTTTGAGTAACAAGTTATTTGTCAGGGTGTACTACAAAGGTATCACTCAAATTTTTAGGCTGTAACAGACTCTGAAAGCAAACATGGTAGTCTGATGATTGAAAAACCATAAAAAATATTTATTTAACAAAGAAATAGTTGTGTAAATAATACATAAACAACTAAACATAAAGCAATATAACAAACATATAAATGCATTTGTTCGATGGTTACAGGGTTAATAGTCAAAAGACTGCAAACAAAAACTTAAATGTAGGTTTTTCTTCAAACTTTTTGAACAAAGTAGACAAAAGAGAATTCTAAAAGAAACTGGACAACAAACTACCAACTGTATGGTGGCCTAGATCCCAGCCAATATTCTTATGTATGGCTTGTATTGGGCCACTGCACAAGTTGTTCTCAAAAGAGTTGGCAGGAGTAAAATTTGTTCTATGTCCTACGATTTGCTGATGGGTCTGCCTACGTGTACGTGTCAAAAGTTAGTTACTCGAACCAATTATTAATTAAACCCACAGCAGTGCGGGCCCTCTTGTTTTAGTTAAGCTTTTCCCAGCAGTCAAAGTGTTCAGCAAATTACAACCTATTGAACGACGAGCAATGCCAAAGTCAATGTATTCAGGAAGGTGCCTTTAGGGAGCCAGGAAAGCCAAAGTCAATTGGACAAAGTCTACAGTTTTGATAAACTTCTTGGATAAAAGTCTTTCACAAAGTCAGATAGTACAGAAAATCACTGTAGGAACACAGGCTGTTAAGCCTGTGAAAAAGGGAGTTGAAATCAACTCAGAAAGTTCAGCAAGTGTAATTCTCAAGTGAGAAAGCACGACTTAAGGCAAGAAGGTGAGTACCCCAAGCCTAAACGGTACCTCTGGTTAGAAGACAATTGGTCCAGCGGGATTCTGCCTTGCTACAGCCAAGCAGACCTTGGTTCCTCAGTCATGGGGACAAGAGGGAGGATGTCTGGAGTGCTCCTGCAGCAGTCCTCAAGGACATCGGCAGCTACGGCTCTCTTCGATTCAGCCGCACTAGCGCTTCGCAAACAGCAATGATGCAGAATGAATATCTCTGGGATTTCCTGCTTCTGGAGTGTCCTTGGGAGGCTCCTGGAGCTGTTGGCCGGATTCGTACCGCGACAGACGTTGCACTCGGTTATGGATACTCAACCCCTGGCATTGGGCCTCTCCAGCAACGGAGACACAGCAAGTCAGCGATTGCACCAAAGTGTTCACCTCGGGGTTAGTTGGTCCCACTAACCCAAGGGAAGAAGTCGTCCCGTCCAGAGCTTCTCTGTCGAAAAGGAAAAAGGTCAGCACAGCAGCAGGGCTTCACCGGGCAATTTGAGGTCCAGGAGGTGGCAGCAGGCTTCTCTTCACAATTTCTTCTTCTGATATTTCTTCCTGTTGTCAACTCTGCCTCTAGTCCCAAAACCCTCACCTTTTAAAGCAAGTTTTCCCATTCATGCACAGCCTAGGTTGTCAATCACACAGCAAAGTGGCTGTCCTTCGCGGACAGCCAGCCGGCCAATCAGCACCGGTTTAGTTCAGGCACACCTAGAGACAAAGGACCAGGGAGTTTCGGGACCCTTGCTTACATTCAGTCCTTCCAGACACACACTAGCGAGGGGAGGGCTTCAGGGTTGAGGCCATCCAAAGGCAAAACACACAAAGGGCTCAACACACAGAGTAAAAACCAAGAAAGACCTTGTGATGCTGGAAGTTCATGTGGGACTCCTGGCGTTGCGGCTCTTCCTCTTTTTTGGTTTGGTGTACAGACCATTGGCATCCCCTTTTGGCACCCATGGGTGGGGGTACAACCCTGTGCCCCTAGTGTATTTTATTGGGCACATCTGTGTGACCCACAGAGCAGGGTATGGGCTGGTGGCAGCTCCAAGCTGAATTTGACGGGTGCTCTGAGTATTCTCCATTTTTGGGATACCCAGGCCCTGCCATCGGAATCTGTTGATTCCTGATGGGAAACAAGATGGCCCCTGTGGCCCCTTGCTTTCTATTGCCTGTTACCTTACTTTTCCCAAAGTCCCGGGAAGCCCTGACTCTGTCCCTTCCCCCTGACTGGCTATTAGTTCCATATATGGTGTTGTGGGGAAGTCCAGGCCAGACTGGCTAGATCCTTCCCAATGACTGTATGTTGTATGTACGCCCGTGGGGTGGGACCTGGGTGAATGGAGTTGGTGTGAATATGCATTCTGTGTTATGGGTGTCTAGTATCTGGTGTTTGACACAATGACTGAGACAGCCCTGCCCGAAACTGGTATGAATGCAGTGTGAAGTGCTGAATGGCAGAGTGCTTGTCCGAATCCACATTCCGTGTTGTGAGTGTCTGGATGGAGAAGAATGGACTGAATGTGCTTTGAACCTGATTGGCTGCCTGGCTGCCTGAATGCCCTTCTGAGTGATTGGTTGCCTGAGTGTGACCCAGCAGAATGAATTGGAGATCAACAGTATATCTGGGGGCCTCTCACTGCTAGAAATCGTTCAGAAGCTGAAACTGAAACTGATGCTTAACTTTGAAGTCCACTGGAAGAAGAAGAACCGCTGCTGCTGTCCTTGGCTAATCTGAAAGCTGCTGTGCCTACAAGGAACTGATCCAAGAGAGGATCTGGTTAGGAGACTTCTTCCCGAGCTACGAGGGACCATCATGCACCAGCTGATCTTTGCCAAAGCTCCCTGGACGTCAGACCCTCGAAAGGCTGCCAACCAGAAATGTGGACTGCTGCGGAATCACGAAAAGAAGTCCCCGGACATGGAAGTCCATCACCATCGACGACCGCCGTCGCCGACCATAGCCGCAGTGCTCCTTTGCCTAAGAACATTGAAACGAGGACTCCCTTACTCATCATCGTCGACCGCTTTTGTCCTGCCGGAGAAAGTCAAGGCCGCCGACGACCACAGAGTATACAACAGTGGGTTTCCCGCCACCCAAAGACCGCAAAGAGGCTGCTGATTCGATTTCCTTGCTGGGCCAAAGTTCTTCATTGACTCCTTGCGGCAACGAACACTCGTCGTAGAGGTGCACCGCACGCCTCAGCTTCCAGGATGTTTTTGACCGATCATCGAGCACTGCAAGAACCGAAGCTGCTGCCACAACGACCGTGTTCACCCTTTTTCCTCGTGGGATCTCAACGATCCGTGGCTCCTGCCTTTTAAAGGGAGCCACTCGAGAAGGATCCATCGACTACCCAACATCGAACTCTGCTATTCCAGGTACATTGGGGTTGTAGAACTATTTAGAAGGAAATAAGACTCTTCTGAACAATATATGGACTGGGCTTGTACAATATATCTTTTTTTACAGGTTGCCCAGGTGGGAGGATCCTCATACAGAACTGTGCCTGGTGGTAGGGGTTCAGTATTCTGTCATTTGTTCTAACCAACTGCTTTCCTCCTATGTCTATTGTTGGTTCACTTTATTACTTGATTTGTGTGACCTTTAAACAAAGGACAGTTGATGCACTTTAATGAAATCTCATAGTAACTGTGGTACCACGTAGAACTGTGTGTATATATTTGCCATTGTAGATTAACTGAGCACAAAATTAGTTATTGTGATTGTGTATATAACCTTGAACCTTAATTATGTAAAGAACTGTGTTTTCACTAATAGTGTGTGGACATTCCTTTGTGGGTGCTTGGGGCCTACACTGTTCTTAAGAACCAGCCGGCATCACCTCCTGAAAGCTAGGCCTTGATTGCTCGCCCACGTTTTACCAAATAGAGAATCTTGGCTGGGGTCCTCTCTGCCTCTCCTCTATCATTTAGAGAGCAGAAGTACAGCCACCCCCCCAGTCTTTACACTGGTGGCAGCGGTGGGATGTTTATGGTTTTAATCATTGTGTAACCTTTCCACTTACAACATATCTACACTTTGTTAAATTGAGGTTTAGTTGTGTACTAGATAACTACATTACAAGCAATGGAATCTATTGCAAATGGTAAATCGACTTGGATGAGCTTGGAGGCTCTCCAGAGTGCTTGGGAAGCCAGGGATTTAGACTTTGTAGATAAGTCTAGGGCTGAGCGGATAGCTGCCCTGGTGGGACTACCAGACTGATTGTGAAGGTTTTGAAGCGGGAATGCAACCAATGAGGACTCTGCTCCTGGGGTTGTCATTGAATCTGATTCTGGGAATGCCACCATTCCTGCTGCCTCTGTTCCGAACCCCAGCACTGCTCTTCAGGGGGAATCCCTGAAGATTGAACTTTTAAAATTGGAGCTACAACGGGAACAGTTAGACTTTCAATATAAAAAGTTAACAGAAGCTGAATTGAACAAAGAGGAGTTGGCACAGCAAGTGATACTCAAAGATAGGGACACTGAGCACCAGATGATTCAGCTGGAGAGAGCTAGAGTGGAGACTTTAGCCAAGTCAGCTGAGTGTGTCAGGTCCCCAACCACCAAGTTTATGAAAGATTTAGTTGGTGTGTATGCGGAGGGTTCTGATATCTTCCAATGTATTGAAGCCTTTGAAATGGCTTGTGGAATCCATGATGATGAAGAGGGATTGGGCTAAGTGTTTGTTAAGCACAGTGCCTCAGACTGGATATGACTGTATTCTGAAACTGTGTGTGGAAGAAAGGGATCAGTATGAGTGCATGAAGTCTGCTTTGATTGCCTAGTTTGGCAAGACACCTAACCAATACCTTTAAAAGGTTCAGTGAATTTAAGAAAAGAGAAAATGTGTCTTGGATTGACTGGGTGAGTGTTGCACATATGAACATGATGGGGTGGATTGATGGATACAAGGTGAAAACATTTGATGAATTGTCCCACCTTTTTGTTTTTTGAGCATTTTTGTGAAGCCTGTTCACCAGAGTTGTCAGTATGTTGCTGACCAGAACATTTTAGATCCCTTTATGCTGGCCAGGCTGGCTGACCAGTGGGTCTCCCACCGTGCGTCCTCTAAGGACTCCAATGGGAAGACCAAGGACAAAGAAAAGGGGACCTCTCAGAATGCTGAGGAGTCCCAAAAGCCATCACAGTCGAATAAACCAAAACCTTCCTCTCCTAAGACCCAAAATTCTAGTGGGGATAAGTCCTATTTGGGTGGGAGTAATAGTAGTGGTCCATCTGCCCCAAAGCAGGCTCCCAGTGGTTCCATTACTGCACTGCGCTTTCCTGGCACTTGTTGGGACTGTGGGGCTCTGGATCACAAAAAGGGTGACCCCAAGTGTAAAGGTAAGGCACTTGGAGTCCACGCTATCAGCCTGACCTACCCTTACCCCCTGCTTGAGGTGGAGGCCACTCTCCTCCCCTCCTCTACAGGAATCACATTTGGTGCTCCCCTAGAGATTTCCCTAGTGTCCCTTGGGGCCTGGGAGCAGTACGCAGAAGTACTGGCGACAATCCCACAGAACACCCATAGGTTTTTGAGAAGTGTCCTCTTGAAGGGCCAGCCTTCTACTGGCTTGAGACACTGGGGCGAGCATGACAGTGGTGGACAGGACCCTGCTCAATCCAGAGGACTATGTAGGTGCTCCTCTGACAACCACCAGGTTAGCTGGTGGGCCTCCCAAGTTATCTCCTGTAGCCTTAGTCACACTCATGATTGGAGACAAGACAGCAAAGATTCCTGTCCTGGTTCAGGACAATGTCCCTGCCAACATTTTGTTAGGCAATGATCTAGTAAAGATGGGGTTTATCTCTGATGGTCTCCCCATGACTTCTGCTGCAGTCACTAGGTCACAGGTGACACATTCTGGCTGTGAGTCGGGTACCTGAGCCAAAGGCAAGAAGACGGAAGAACAAGAAGGCCACCTCTGTAAAGGAGGCGCCTTCTCTTCCTGCTGTTCATACAGCACCCATTGGGATTCATGCTCTGGACGAGTTGGGTCCAGTGGTAAACTCAACTCCTGAGGGAGAAGAGGCAGAAGACCCTCCTGCGGGAGAGATTCTCAACCTGGAGGACCACCCCGACCTTCTGTGCCTGTTGGCTGAAGGGGGACCCTCACAGGCGGACTTGGAGAGTGCCACACTCTCGAGGGTCTGAGGAAACGGGCCCTGTCCCAGGCACAGGAGGTGCCTAGGACATTCCGGATATATTGGGTGGGTAATCATGGAGTAAGATGTCAAAGGAAAAGATGAGTTAGAACATACAAGGGACCACAAATATTCTCAAGCAGGCAAATACGTGTCATTCAATAAAATAGGCTAAGCCAAAGTCTTATGTGGGATGAAGCACCTCTGGTAGGTAAATGGAAAAGTCTTTGCACATTGTTTTAGAAGTCTTTGAAGAAAAGAAGAATCAAATGTTGGGCCACAAGCTGATTAGACTTGTGAGTAGTAGAAGGTGCAAGCAACTCTACAGCAAGAGGCAAATTCTCTCAGACTTTGTACAGGACCTTTAAAGATGAAGAAAAGATGCAGCAGATGACTCCTATTAGTGTGAAGCTCTGCCGGTCTCACTGTTCCTGGGCCTCAGTCGCGGGGACAAGAGCGAGGACGTCGGGGGACTCCTGCAATGCACTGGGACGGACAAAACTCGCAACCAGCAAACTTCACTTTCAGTGGCTGTTCAGTGTTTCAGCTCCTCGCGTCTACCGCAAATAGCAGCACCAGGGTTCCTGGCTTTCGAGATGGATTTTCCTTGCTTCTGGGGTCCCGCACTCTGTTGAGGGGGCTCAGGCTCGGTCAGTCCTGCTTCCTCGGAGTCCCTGTTCCTCTCCCTGGCTATACGGTTTCCAGCAGCAACTCTCTGGAAATTCAACCAGCTCCGAGATGGATGTTCAGGCGGCTTACTTTGGAGTTGATTGGTCCCACCAACTCAAGGGGAGAAGTCATCCTTGCAGGGGCTTCTCTGTCAATGCGAACTTGATGTTTCAGCACAGCAGCAGGGCTTCACCGGGCAAACCAACGGTCCAGGAGTTGTAGCAGGCGTCCTCTTCAAGTTCTTCTTCGGTTCCTTCGTCCAGTGGTCGAGACTGCCTTCCAAGCCAAAAGACTCCCCTTTATTAACTTCTCTCGCTTACATTGCAGCCTAGCTGTCAGGCACCCAGCAGGGTGTCTGTCCTTGCCGGACAGTCAGCCGGCCAATCATCAGAGTGCATTTGGGTCTCCTAGGAGACTAAGCACAGGGAGTTTCGGGCCCCTCCCTCACTTCCTGCCTACCTCAGACAACCTGGAGCCAGAGGCAGGCTTCACTCGTGAATCCCGCCAAAGGCAAAGCAAACAATTGGACCAAACCTGGTTTGGCGCGCAGAGTAAATTTCAAGAAAGACCTTTCCACAAAGAAATGGCGAAAAAAGAAGACCGGGGCCATTTTGACAAAAATGGCACCCTTGGGTGCTTTACTGCAGTTGCGAAAACCGCCCACGGTAAATGCACACCTTGCCAAACCACTGCCACCAGCCATTCAGCAAGGAAAGGGTAACATAAAAATGTTACATGAGAAGCTAGACGAAGGGGATACTAGGTAACCCCTCCAGCACCCTATTGTAAAATAGTATGTGCTGGTTCTAGAAAGTTACAATGGTAAGTAAAGTCAATTTCACTTTACTGCTCTGGAAAACAGTAGTTTATCTCAGAGAAGGTATTTAAACCTTTGGGAAATTCCCTGTGCCACTGCACTGAAGGTGCTGTGTGACACAATGTAAAAGATGATGTCTATGGAGTTTGTCAGACTCCACAACCAAAAGAAAGTGTACAAAATTAAATTAAAATACATGAGAGAGTGGGAAAAGGGGTCACACACTCTTCAGGTTAAAACAAATCAAATCCTCAAAATCCATCAAAGTTGCTGGGGGTCTCTAAGGTGTAGGGAATTAGCACATTTCTGAGTATTCTCCCTAACATTGCCCCACTGCTACCGTTGCACACCATTTGAGAGGGTGGGCATCGACATTGTCGGTCCCCTTGACCCTCCCACTTCAGGTGGACATCAGTACATCCTGGTCTTGGTTGATCATGCCACCAGGTACCCTGAGGCTATACCCCTTCGGACTATTACTGCCAAGGTGGTTGCCAGGGCTCTCCTGGGCATTTTCATCCATGTTGGATTCCCTAAGGAGGTTGTCCCTGACAGAAGATCCAACTTCATATGGAGTTGCATGAAAATCATGTGGAAAGAGTGCGGGGTAACCTACAAGTTCTCCCTGACAGAAGATCCAACTTCATATGGAGTTGCATGAAAATCATGTGGAAAGAGTGCGGGGTAACCTACAAGTTCTCCACCTCTTACCATCCCCAGATCAATGGTCTGGTCGAGAGATTTAATAAAACTCTCAAGGGCATGCTTGGCGCTTTGGAAGAGCCCATAAGGAGGAAATGGGATCTCCTCCTGCCTTGCATGCTGTTCGCTTACAGAGAGGTACCCCAAGATGGTGTTGGTTTCAGCCCCTTTGAGTTACTCTTTGGACATCCCGTGAGGGGGCCCCTTGCCTTGATCAGAGAAGGTTTAGAAGCCACCCCTCCAGGTCCTGCCAAGCAAGTGGGTGACTGTGTTAGGCCTCAGGCTGAGGATGACACAGGTCATGGGTTGGCGACAGCAATTCTCAAGGCCAGCCAGGAATTGAACAAGTACTGGCATGACCTTAATGCCTCGCAAGTGGATTGGATTCTGGGACAGGAGATGCTTCTGATGGAGCCTTCCAAGGTTAGAGCTTTGGCAGACAAGTGGACTGGACCCTTGAGGATCATCTCCAAGATGGGCAAAGTCAATTATCTGGTTGACATGGGAGTCTCTGGGGTAGCCCCTCAAGTATTCCATGTTAACAGGCTCAAGCCTTTACATAGACGAGCAGAGGTCTCATGTCTCTTTGCTGCCTTCAGTGCAAGAAGAGGATGATAGTGAGCCCCTTCCTGTTTTTCTGCATAGCAACCCTCATAATGGCTCAGTGGATGGAGTACATCTTTCTCCAGGTCTGATGATAGAGCAGCAGAGGACCTGCAGGGCTTTGCTCCAGCAGTATGCCTCTGTTCTCACTGACACCAGGCCTTACACCGTGGTGTAGGCACGAAATTGACATTGGTGACAGTGTACCTGTCAAAAGGAGATGCTATAGGATGTCAGACACTGTTAAGAACCACATCCAGGCTGAGGTCGCCAAGATGTTGGATCTTGGTGTTATTGAACCCTCAACCAGTCCCAGGTCCAGTCCAGTGGTCCTTGTCCCTAAGGCAAGTTCCCAGGCAGGTACAAGGGATTGGCGGTTCTGTGTGGACTACAGAGGGGTCAATGCCGTCACCAAAACTGATGCGCACCCATTGCCCAGGGCTGATGTGCTCGTGGACACCACATAGGCGCTGCCAAATTTGTGAGCTACTTGGACCTTTCCTCAGGCTATTGGCAAATAGCTCTGACGTACAAAGCCAAGCTAAAGACTGCATTCTCAACATCTGAGGGGCTCTACCAGTTTAAAGTCATGCCTTTTGGGTTGAAAAATGCACCTGCCACTTTCCAACATTTAGTCAATCATGCGCTCAGTGGCCTGCAGGCCTTTTGTGTGGCCTACTTAATTGCCGTCTACAGTTCCACTTGGGAGGAGCATTTGACTCACTTGGATAAAGTGTTGCATGCCTTGAAAAGGGCCAACCTCACTATCAAGGCCAGCGAGTGCCAGATAGCTCAGGGGAAAGTCACGTATCTTGGTCATGAGATAGGAGGGGGTCAAATCCAACCTCTCCCCAGTGTGAGCCGTTTTGGGCCTCACTTGGTATTATCGCAACTTCATGGCGGACTATGGAACCATAGCTGCCCCTCTGACAGCTCTGACTTCGCCCAAACAACCAAGGAAGCTTAATTGGACAGACTGTCAGAGGGCCTTTGTTGGCTTGAAAGAAAGTCTGTGTAGGGCACCTGTGTTGTGTGCGCACCTGACTACAGCAAACCCTTTCTTGTCCAGACGGATGCCTGTGACACTGGAATTGGAGCTGTCTTGTCCCAGTTAGATGACCAAGGGAGGGAACATCTGATCATATTCATCAGTAGGCAATTTAAGTGGGCTACTGTTTAAAAGGAATGTTTCAGTATAGTTTGGAGCCTCAGGCGTTTTAGGCCCTACCTTACAGTGTCTACCTTCAAGGTCCAAACAGCCCATAAGCCCCTGAAGTAGCTTATCCAGCTGAAAGGTGAAAACCCGAAACTTCTCAGGTGGTCCATTAGCCTGTAAGGGCTAGACTTCACCATAGAGCATAGACCGGGGAAGAGTCCTAATAATGCAGATGGCCTTTCCAGAATGTATGTTGACTATCTGGATGAGAGCGTCAATCTCGTGGGAGATTAGACACCCTAACCTCAGTCTGGGTGGGCGGGGGGGCACTGTGATACTGGAAATGCATTGGAGGGACAGGGCCTCCCTGTCCTTGTCCTTTGTTGCTTTATCATGTATGTTCTGACTTGTTTTCTGCACCGAGTGCGCATCCATTTCCCATGTGGGTGTACCATCCGGAAGCACAGCGGCAGCCCCAGGGAGCACCTGGCAGGGTCCCTTTCCCTCCCCACATTCCCACATGTGGCCGGATGCAAACAGTGTAGGTGCACCTACCTGGGCTGAAAAGAAAAAGTGTTGACCGCCCACAAGTCGAACGGCAGTCCCAGGGAGCCCCGGGAGGGCCCCTGTCCGTTCCCCGATGGAAATTCTGTAAGGCAGCCCAGCCAGCACGCTCTAGGATGGGCGGGGGTGATGTCCCTGACCTTGAGCTGCTGTCGTCCATGTGGTTTGACCGTCTCCAAGCCTAGCAGCAGTTCCAGGGAATCCCCGGCAGAGTCCCCGACCTTTCCCAGAGGTAGAAGTTGTAATGCAGGCCAGCCATAGTTCCAGGAAAGTCACGGGTAATGTCCCTGGCCTTGGGCGGCTGTCTCCCATGTGGGTTGACCATCCCCAAGTGCAGCGGCAGTCCCAGGGAGCCCTGGCAGGGTCACAACCTTTCCCAGAGGGAGAAGCTGCAATGCAGGCCAGCCAGAGCTCCAGGATAGTCAGGGGTAATGTCCCTGGCCTTTGTGGGATGTCTCCCATATGGGGCAACCATCCCCAAGTGCAACAGCTGTCCAGGGATCCCCGGCAGGGTCCCCATCCCTTCCCTGAGGCAAATTCTGTAACGCAGATGAGCCAGAGCTCTAGGATTTGTCGGGGTGATGTTCCTGGCCCTGGGCGGCTGTCTCCCATGTGGTTTGACCATCCCCAAGCCCAGCAGTGGCTCCAGGGAGCCTCGACAGGGTTCCCGTCCTTTCCCAGAGAGAGAAGCTGTAATGCAACACAGCCAGAGCTCCAGGGTGGTAGGGGGGTCATGTCCCTGACCTTGGGCAGCTGACTCCCATGTGGATTGAACGTCCCCAAGCCCAGCGTTGGTTCCCAGGAGGCACGGGACATTCCCCGTCCTTTCCCGGAGAGAGAAGCTGTATGGCAGGCCAGCCTGAGCACCAGGAAAGTTGGAGATAATGTCCCTTGCCTTGGGTGCCCATCTCCCATGTGAGTCGCCCATCCCCAAGCCCTGCTGCGGTTCCAGGGAGCTCTGGCAGGGTCCCCGACCTTTGCGGTAGGGAAAAGCTGTAACACAGCACAGTCAGAGCTCCAGGCTGGGCTTGGTGATGGTCGACCCACATGGGTGACTGGTGCCCAAGGCCTGGGAAATCAACCCGACCATCCTTGAGCTCGGGCTGAGTTGGGTTACACCTTCTCTCTCTGGGAGAGGACAGGGAACCTGCCGAGGCTGTCTGAAACCGTCACTGGACTTGTGGACAGTCAACCCACATGAGGGACAACCACCCAAGGCCAGGGACATCACCCTGACCATCCTTGAGCTCTAGCTAGTCAGCCTTACAGAATTTTCCTCGGAACGGACAAAGACCCTCCCGGGGCTCCCTGGGACTGCCATTTCGAC
This sequence comes from Ambystoma mexicanum, assembly GCF_040938575.1. Lineage (NCBI taxonomy): Eukaryota > Metazoa > Chordata > Amphibia > Caudata > Ambystomatidae > Ambystoma > Ambystoma mexicanum. The sequence goes on from NC_090927.1 coordinate 859,497,863, forward strand.
TTGTGGGCGGACAACACTTTTTCTTTTCAGGCCAGGTACGTGCACCAACACATGTGAGGTACTGTTTCCATCCAGACATCCAGACACCTGTGGAAAGGTAGGACATGTGGTGTTGGCGGCGTGTTTCAGTATTTTTCCAGGTTTTCCAATGTTTTTCCCTAAATTTAGGACTTTGCTGGGGCTTGTGTGTAAAAAATTCTGGGGCGATTTGCGCAAGCCAGACATCTGTGGATTCCCACGGGTGTCTCTTTTCGGAAATGCACAGGGTTCCCTGATTTCCTTAGTGGCTTTGACACCCTAGCCTCAAATCTGTAGGTTATCCACAAGAGCAAAATTCTGCAAAAATCTGCTCTGCCGAAAGTCTTGGGGTTACCCGTGGTTTAGCCTTTTCGCTTTGTGCCCAGGTAGGTGCACCCACACATGTGAGGTACCGTTTTCGTCGGGACACCTGTGGGAACGCGGGAAGGTAGGACATGTGTTGTTGGCGGCATGTTTGGGTGGGTTGGCAGAGAGGAAATGTCTGAAAATGTTCACCAAATTCCGGACTTTGCCAGGGATTGTGGGTAACAAGTCAGACCTCTGTGGATTCCCACTCGTCTCTTCTTTTCCGAAATACATGTGGTTGCCTGTTTTCCTTTGTTTCATTTGTTGTTTGCTTGGTTTTCATAATGTTTACGTACATTTGCTGCTGCACTTTGTCACACAACCCATTCATTTCCCAAATGTGACCTACATTTAGTCGCTGCTTTAGACACTATACACTTTTGTGACCTGCACAAGTCACCTACCCTTCAAAAGGTCTGCCTGTGCTTTTAAAAAATGTATGCGTGCCCTTCCGCACCACATTTAATTTCCTTAATTACACATGCTAAGTAAGTCTGTTTAGCCCGTAAGCATAAAAAACCTGTGTACCATGGCTCAGTTTTTGGCTTGTGGTAATGCTTGTTTTGTGAAACATTACAAAAGATGTGCGATTTCCTAACTGGAAGAGTCGGGGGAATGTAGTGGGGCATTGCTTTTCTCAAAATTAACAGAAGCCATTGCCTTACAATAGTCACCACATACTTTATTTCTGTAATTTTTCCAATTTTTCCCCAAACTATGGAATTTTTCCCTACATAGTTGTTGCCTGACCTGCGCAAATCACCCCTTCCTAAACTTGGAATTTTGTCTACTTTTCAGAAATGTATGCCTTTCTGTCTTCACATTCAGCTTTCGTACCCTCCTCTTCCATTCCGTCCACGCATGTCCTATTGGGAAAAAAAGGCCAGAATCGACTACCTCTCGCAGAACGGCTGGTAACCATATCAAAATATGTTTTTGTTGGTTTGCACTCAACCTGAAAGCCTGGAAAATGGCGATTTCAGCACAGCAAACCATTTGTTCCTAGCTGTTAAAAGGAAAAAACACAGGCTTTTTTGTACATGGTTTTATTGCCATTTTCTGAAAAAACACATTTGCTCCCTTTTTGGTTATTTTCTCTCATCCCCCTACAGCAAACTAAGATTCCTTGGTGGCGTTATGACCACCTATATGTGGGAAGAAAAGGGGCCAAGTGTTGGTGAGATATCTCATGTTACAAGTGATTGAATGGCGACAAACCGAAATCAACAAAAAAGGCCTTGCCACTGGGAAGGGGGGGGGGACCTTTGGCAGTTAAGGGGTTAAGGATAGTAAACTTTAAAATCTATTTATTGTATAGTAGTTAAAAATAAACTGAACGTTTACAATATTTACAATTACTAAAGCACAAATCACACATTAACTTGAGTATCTCAAATAATGTTTCCAACTCTTAAAAATAAAAAAAATAAAAAATGTGTACAACTTAAAATAAAAAAACACATCACGTTAAAAGAAAATAAATTGGATAGTAGGCTAGGATAGTAAATGAATCTCAAAGGAGGGCCCAAGGGGTCCCCAGAAACACTGCACATAGGGTGCTGTGGACTGCAACAATAAAACACTGGTGCCTTAAAAGAGATATGGAGAAAAGTAGACTCCATAACAAAGTTGAACCACCGAGAACAGAGTTTCAAACGTCAGAGCAAATAAGAATGAGAGGATCAAGGCTCCACTCATTCAGGATAGAAAGAAAAAGGTCCAGAAGTGAAGCAAAAAGTGCTGCGGATCTTACTAGGAGAGGGGCTCGAGGCAGAGGTAAGTTGTGGGGTCCCTTTTCACCTAAAATGTAATTTTTCTTGTACCCTTTCGTAGCGCTACTCCATGCCGTGATTGGGCCTTTAGCACGCTTTGTTTTTTAATATGATTTACCTCGCCTCAACCTGCCCGAGCCTTCTTTAGGTCTTGGCTCGAGGCAGAGGTAAATTTGGGGCTCCCTTGGGTCCCTCTTGTCCTAAAATGTTATTTTCCTGGTGCCCTTTCGTAGTGCTACTGCGCGCACAATGTTCCCCCTCCCCACTTGTGGTTCTGTGTTGTCACTGCCTATCCCCTCCCCCAAAGTGCTGTGATTGGGCCGTTAGCCCTATTTAACCCCAAACCCCCCATGGCAACCCTTCTGCCCTGGCAGTCCTTGGCTAAAGGCCCAGAGGCAAAGGACAGCTCCAAAAGAAGTAGCTCCAGATGGTGTTGGGCAGTGTCAGCAGGGGAAGAAGGAAGCAGGAAGCCCTCAACCATCAGCAACAAAGTAGGTGTGGTGGGGAGGGGTTGGCACAGCAGTCACTACGCCCCACTAAACTGCCCCACCTCCCTCCTTCCTTCCTTATCTTCCCCACCATCCATTAGCTTGAAGCCTGCCTGATGTATCACTCTTTTTAGCAACTGTTAAACCCATGTATTTCCACTAAGCTGTCAACTGTATTGAATAGCGATATCTTGCATCCAGATGAACTGTACCCTAACTGTGCTAGCCACTCCAGAAAGATCTGTGAAGATTAGCTTGCATCACATTTAGATAGAATTGTGACTATATTAGCTTGCGTCACATTTAGACAGGATTTGTGAATATTTGCCACATCTAGAAAGAATTTGAAAATTAGCATGCATCACATCTAGATGGGAATGCACTAACCAACCCACTAAAAAGCTCTCCCTTCTGCATACACCTGTCAAACTCTAACCAAACACAACTACACCTCTAAAGCACACCAAAGTGCACAAACTTCACTACACCACAACAAAACAAATCACACATTGCCTGGCAAAACAGAACACAATCGCTACCAACCGAAAACTACACCCAAGCTTCAGTGAACGGTGCTAATCGAACTGAACCTGCCAACAGCACATCACTGCTCTCTTGCACTTTTCCTGCTCGGTCCTACTAACTCACCCCACCCCCTTTCCTTTTCAGATGTGCCAGGGCACCACTCCGGTGGTGATAGTGCACGTTACAATGACCTTTAACATAAAAATGATTAATCTCTGTTTTTTTCCGGTATGGCAACAGTACATGGGTTGACTTTCAATAAAGTAGTTCTGAACAATGGGAAGGGCTAGGGAATGTTGGGGAGTGGCAACATTCAATGGGCTATACCTCCAGGTGATCGTCCTTGCCCCAAAGGGGGAGTCACTCCCCATGAGGTCCTCCTGCATTAGACCGCCCCTAGTCGGACTATTGGGTAGCGGTCGCACCTCCCTAGCCTCATGGGAAAGGGCTCCCCATTGTGGAGAAGTGACAACACCTTGTGAATCGTCACATGCTCCCAAATCATAAGTTTTCTGATACCAGAGAGAGTATTGGATATAATGGCAACTTCATCTGCATCCAATACAAACCCTAGTTTTCTTCCATCGATTACTAGGGCTTTGATTTCTGTATTTTTGGAGCAACATCGCTAGATTGTTTATGTACATTAATAACGAGAATGGTGCAAGTGCGTACCCCTGATGCATTCCCTTATGTACTGGAAAGAAGGCTGTACTTGCGCCATTTGGATCATATCTAACTCTTACCATGTTTTCAGAATAAAGAGACTGTACTGGTCTCGGTAGAAGAAAAGGGGCTCATGCTTCTCTTTTCACCATCCATAATTTTGGTCTAGTGACCATATGGAAGGCCATTATAAAATCTACAATAATAATGTATTGGGGCTCTTTTTTTTAGCATTAATGGATTTAAAAATGAAAGTTGCGACTATCCAAACCGCTTAGATTGTGCCGCTCCTCTTCGTGAAACCACAATGGGAATCGGTTAGGCTCTTATGTTAATCAGCCTATTCCTTCAATTGAGCCAATAAAACGTTCCTGTATATTTTAGTGGTAGAATCAAGTGAAGATATAGGGCGATAGTTCACATGTAAAGAATTATGGCCCTTCTTAAATATGGGAATGATTTCCGCAACTTTGCAAAATGCAGGGACAGTACCAATTTACTTTAAATGTTTTAAAAAGGTTTAAGAGAGGTCCCCAGATCTGGGGATCACATTGAAATAGATAACCTGGCAATATATCTGTGCCGGGCGCTGTCCCTGTTTTCTAGAAGTATGGTGGGGCCAGGCCCAGTTGGCACTTTAAGATCTAGCAGAGGATTTTAAACTATATCCTCTGCTGAACCGGAAGCCAGTAATGTCGAAACAGTGTGACAGACGAGTTTTGAATCTTTTGGAGTCTACCTAGTTCGTAGTTCGGTAGACCAGAATAAAGCGCATTGCCAAATTCAATATAAGAATCGGTAAGTGTCCAAGTGACCAACTGCCAGTGTTCTGTAAGGATGAACGCCAGGGCTCCTATCAGTAAACAAAAGGGAAAGAAAGCTCCTCTAGAGACTTTGTTATTCTCTGAGAGGAAGTTGGGTCTTGGTCCTATACTAGCCCCAGAAGTTCATCTTTGATGCAAAGGCAGTGGGGAGCCCAAAAATGTGAGAACGGCTGGGAATATGGACAGTTGTTTAGCAGTGATTTAGGGCCAAATAGTAAAACCTCTGTTTTACTAGGGTTAAGTTGAAGGCAGTTGCTGATCAGCCAGTCATGAGCTTTAGCTAAACCTCGACCATGGCAGGGACAGTGTTGGAAGGGCAGGTACTTTGACATAAATATGCGCGATATCTGCATTTGAGTGATATTGCAACTGAAACCCTTGCAAATATGTCATCAAACCTACAAACACATACGGCAATGGTGACAGCAGTGAGCCCTGAAGCAATTTAATTGGTTCTGATGTGTAAGGACCAATGTTGACCCTTTGTTCCTATTTATTGGGAAAACTCCCAAACCAGTTGAAAGTCTGATCGGTCACCCCTGTCACGATGGAGATGGAAGAGCAAAGTTTAATATTTTACCATGTAGATGGGCGCCCTTGGGTCCAGCATAATTAATAGGGACATCTGACTGTTTCTGCCTTGGCTAGCATGTCATCTCAAACCTCCAAAAGTGCGGAATCTGTGACGTGTTTAGGGATTTTATTTCTTTCCTTATCCTGTAATTGTAATGTACCAATTTTCTCCTATCCAGGTTGTTAGTAATGGGTCTAAAATTATTTAAAATGGAGGGCTCCAAAGAAGATTTATTTAAAGAAAAGAGATTGGAACCTTCTTGAATGGTGTGCAATAGGTTGATAAGATGAGCAAGTTGCGTAGGTTTGAGCTGACAAAGTAAGGATGAAACTTGTTAATACGAAGCCCAGTAAGGCATTGTCCACTTTTCTCAAATGTGGGCTGGTGCTACATTCAAGACGCTGGGAGGCTGTTCTGTGAATCTAGATCCTTAATAGCTGTGGGTAGGCTACTAACAGGGCTACGTTTATGTGCTTTGGTAAGATTTTGAATGTCTACAATTTTGGAAACAAAAAGACATTAAAACAGTGAACCAACTGTTCGGAAGGAATAAAAGCAGAGGACAAACGAGAAGGTTGAATACAATTCGTGTGTCTTAAAGTTCCTTCGGTTTGTTGGTTACTACCAGAACTTGCTTCTGGATGTAGGAGGCTTAAGCAAGAAAAATCTTTCTTGTAGGCTGTGCTTTACGAGCTATCTCCAAAATAGTGGTATTGGGGTGACACTGCAAGTTTTTTTCCAACCTCTGGCTTGTTTTTTTAGAGCCAGTAAGTTCGATGAATACCATGATTTTGAATTTTGCAATCCCTTCGCTTCATGGGGGCATGTTGATTGATTATTGGCAGCAAGCTATTATAATACTAGGACTAGAGGGATCTGCAGTCAGCATTGTTGACCAATGGAGGTATATTGGCTATTAAGCATGAGGTGGGGATTTTCGATAAGGTGTATTTGGGTCAGTAGTTTAGGGCAGTATTTCTCTGCAGGATTCTTACCATATCAAGTGAAGCTAGAGAAAACAATTACACATAATGATCACTCCAGTTTACCAGAGCCCTAGTAAGGGACTCAATAGCCACATGCTTGCTAAAAAAGACAACAAGACAATGTCCCGCCAAATGTCAGATGGACCCTATTGCAAACAGGCTAGAAGGCGCAGGCACAATGTCTGATAGCTTCTAGATGCTAATAAACAAGGGATCTCATAGTGAATGTTAAAGTCTCCCAGAATCAGGAGTTTACTTGTGTCTAGAACAGTTGAGAATAAACAAATCTTCGTCCTTCAGGAAATGGGTCCACAGGTCCAGGTGGATGATAACATGATGCAATTTCTAGAGTCTCTAGGAGAAGTTTCTAGTGAAAAAAAGAAATCCAACCAGCAAGGACTTGTCTCACGATAGTTCTTCAAAATTAAAAAATGGAGGCCTTAAAAATGACTGCGAGTCCTCCTCCTTTGTGCTGCTCTGTTCAACTTAATGGAATAATCACTTGCCATTAGAAGAAGTAACTGGGCGAGAGACATCCCTCATTCATGTTTCAGTGATCCCAAGAATATGAAATTTATGGTCTAGTATAAGATTGTGTATAATCACAGATTTATTATGAATTGATCTACAATTACTCAAGGCACAATTAATCTTAACATGTCCATTGGATATTGTGGGTTTCAGGTCCCTTGTAGGCTTAGAAGTGCGAGGGTGTACTATAGTCCGTGCAATATTAAAAACTATGGAAACTTTAAACAAACTTGGGGTAATGTGACCCGGTTAGTCCTTAACCATGATTAACTCCTTTCTGAAGTAAGAGAACGTAACAAACCATGGGTGTGGCACCAACAGTTCATCAATGCTCTTCAATACTCTTAAGAGCAGTGTAGCGTGCCAACTGCCTAAATTAGTACAAATGGGCCTTAACAGGCTTTGTGCCAGCGCTTTGCACTGACACAAGTCCTATAAGGCCTAGGCGTGGAGGAATGACATTAGGGGAAGACGCCATGTGGCAGGGTTTGCCGGATAGTGTAGTTACTGCCAAGGAGCACAAAACTACAAAAGAGGGTAACAAAGGTGCAGAGGATAGCGCAACATTGGGCAAAGTGCAAGTTTAAACCAATAGAATTGTTTCAAAAATACAAAGAAGCACAGACAGTTTAGAGGTTTAAATCAACAATTTCATCAGGGCCACATTAGGGGATGTGTCTTTCTTTAGAAGTTAACCATGCTTTCATTGCTCCTGCCTTCTTGATCGAAAAAAGGATTTCCCATCTTAACGTTTGGTCTTTATTTTGTGCCAGCCACCTCACGGGCTTCAAAATGTAATATTCATCCCAAAAATATTATAGATTTTTTTCAACATCTACGTTACCAGTATTGATATTCTCCAGCATTGGATCTTTCATGGATTCACATGCTGTGAATATTCCCCGTCGTCAGGCTGGGAACCTAGGTCATTTTTTACTTAACGTTTTCCTATGGAAAACTTTGACACTTCAGTTTCCTATCAACGTCCTTTTTGGGCTCTTTAGCCACCACCAATAGGACGTAGGGAATAAATAGATCCACCCCCGCGGCTTCCCTTCAGATTTCAACCGTCTCCAAAGTGTTGGGATTACCTTGTGTTCGTTGTAATTTCTGCACATGTTGGTGCGATTGGTGAAGATGTCTTAAGGAAAATCGTTGTTCCGGCCCTGTGCGACCTGCGGGCTGCAGAAAGTGTATGAGGGGGACAGGCATATGAACTGCCTTTATTGCCTCTACCCCCATCATTCAGCCGAATCTTGTGAGATCTGTAAGGGGTTCTCCCAAAAGACGCTTAAGTACTGCAATCGGCGGTTGGTGTGCTGGCTGAATGAAGGTACCTACCCTTCCTCTGAGGTGGGCTCGGTGCGTAGCTTGGCATCGGAGAGGCCAGCCCAAGAGGCAGATCATCGCCAGTCAGCATCGGCTGATCCTCCGGCTAGAAAGTCCCGGCCTGTCCCAATGGTCGATGAGAGTTGTCGCCCCTCTTCGTCCAAGCATGGTTGGTTGGACCAGTCACGAGGGTCTGGAAGTAGGCCTGAGAAGGAGTCTTAGGTGAAGGCCAAGAAAGACTCTTTGTTGAGACGCTCCTCTTCAGGGGACCATCACAAGTCCTCCTCCAGTAGAGAGTCGTCAAAGCATCGGTCCAGTGGGACCAAGCAGGCGGGATCGCCTGAAATATCTGCGCCGCAGGCTGCAGTTCCTACTACCCCGTCGACAATCCTGTTGACAATCCTGTTGTGAACTCCGATACCGTCATCGACAGTGATGTCTACGGCTCCGGTAGGAGAAAGAAACCCGATACTGTCGTCGAGCAACTTGCTACCGACGAGGGACGTGTGGCAGGCTTCTGCTTTGACTCTTGTCTACCAGACACTATTCTACAGCAAGAGACTGCATCGGAAGCGCAGGACCAACGGGATCCATGGCGGATCCGTCGGCCCTGGCCCTGTAGTGTGTTGGTCTGGCGACATCGATGGGTGTGGGGGCTGGTCTGACCAGTTACCCTTTGGTGAACCCGCAGGCGATGCTATCGCTCCAGGTGCTGTCCACGTTACAATCTATGTTGGGCCAACTGGATTCCAGATTACTTCCTCTGAATGTAGCTCCGGTGGGGCCTACCGTCAACACTACAGGTGTTCCTCTGCGTTCGACGGCTTCGGCTGAATTGCCGTCACCCCTACAGGTGCCCGAAGATCGCCCACGTTCGAGGGTGAGCTGCCGGATTCTGAATCAGACCTAGTGGGCCTAGGGAGACCATGTCCGCTGGCTCGTCGTCATCGCTGTCGAGAGACCCGATGTGGGATTCAGACGTTGAAATGGAACCACCTCGTAGTCCGGCGCAGCCTTCCCCTCCCCCCGATGATGGGGGGGCGTTTCATGCAATGATGGCAAAAGCATGTGCAGAGTTTGGGTTGGTTCCTGAGGAAGAGCGGAAGGAGTGCTTCCTGTTTGACCACATGGGCAAGAGACGAAAAGCAGTGTTCTCAGTGCCTATCCTGGACCACGTGTGGCAGGAGGGCCTACGTACGATGCAACACCCCTTCTCGGAACCAGCTATCAAAGGGAGGCTGGAGAAGAAGTTTAAGGCCCCGGAATCGGCACCAAAGTGCTTGGTTTCACAGCCAACTCCTGAGTCAGTGGTTTCAGCGGCTGTTAGTCGAAAAGCCAGAAGTCAGCACAAATGTACCACCCCTCCCGATAACGATGCCATGAGAGAAGATGCCTTTGGTAAGAAGGTTTTGATCGTGGGAGCGAAGACGGTGAAGGCCGCCAATTCTCTAGCAATCATGGCTCGCTACGATCGTGAGATGTGACATTGGTTGGCTCCTCTGCTGGAACATCTAACTGAGGAACAGCATAAAGCTGCTATAATGTTGGTACGCGAAGGGGACGAGGCGTCCAATCATAGTATTAACATTGCGGTGGACTTGGCAGAATCTGGTATTAAACAGATCAACAACGGCCTAGTACTGCGTCGACAGGCTTGGCTTAAGTGCACAGACGTTCGCCCAGAGGTGCACTATAAAGTTATGGACATGCCATGCGAGGGGCAGCAGTTGTTTGGGGAGAATATTGATGAGACCCTTAAGGGTATGAAAGAGGACTCTGAGACTGCCAAGTCGTTAGGAGCCTTGCAGAGTGGGCGCTCGTTTCGTCCCTTCCGTCCCTTCCGTGGGGCTTTGGGAAATGCCGAATTGCTTCCCCCAGAGACCGAGGCTACGGGCGATCCGGTTACTCCTCTCTGGGGTATAGGAGGTTGGCGCAGTCGACGCAAAAAAGTTGAGATTTTCAGGTGTCCAGGAAAAGAGCGGGGCAGGCCTCTTCCTCCACAGGGAGGCAGGCTAAGCCGCAGCAATGACTATCATAGGGAAGTCTGTTGGGGGGCAGGGTGGCACTTCACGTGGACGAGTGGTGCAAGATCATGACAGACCGTTGGACCGTTGAACACGGTGCGCATGGGCCACTCCCTGGAGTTCGTATTCCCCTACCCCCATTCCTCCGGTGTATACCATACAACCCCACCTTCACATTCTTCGACAAGAGGTGGTACTTATGCTGCAGAAAGGAGCTATAGAATTGGTTCCGGTAGCCAAGAAAGGCCACAGGGTTTATTCCCGGTACTTTGTGGTGAAGAAGCCCAATGGCAAGTGGCGGGCCATACTGGATCTTCGGGCGATTCGGAGATACACATGTCGTGTGATTCTGGTGACCCATTCTGGGCTAGACAACCGTGGTTCTCGGATCTTCATCTATCTGGAGAGGAGCCAATTCATTTGGCGGTGACGCCAGACCTGTTGTCTCAGAGCAAAGGCGCAGTCTGGCACCACGATCCGGGATCTCTCATCCTGACGGCTTGGCTCCTGACTTCTCCGAGTTTGGACTCCAAAAGCTTCCTGGTGACTGTCGGCGCATTCTGGAGGCAGCAGGAGCTCCTTCCACGAATACCTCTTATGCGTGTAAATGGAAAAGGTTTTGTGTGTGGTGTAAGGACCAACCTGGAGTGGACCCTTTGAACATTTCACCAGAGCCATATTTTGCCATATTTATTGCAGTTGGCGAAAAAGGGCATGGCATTCTCCTCTATAAAGGTACACTTGGCGGCAATCTCTAGATTCACTCGCAAACGGCATGCAACGCCTCTGTTTAGTGATCGTCTTATCAAGCATTCCTTAAAGGGGCTGTTTCGGACCTTTCCACCAGTCAAGAAGTTCCCTCTGGTGTGGAGCCTTAATGTGGTTCTGTCAGGTCTGATGAGACCGCCGTTTGAGCCAATGTCGTCGACTTCTTTGCAATTTTTGTCTTGGAAAGTGGCTTTTCTGGTGGCCCTTACTACGACCAGAAGGATATCGGAGTTACAAGCTTTAGTAGTGGACCCTCCATACTTCAGGTTCTTCAAGGATAAGGTGGTGTTGGCTACCAATCCGCACTTTATCCCCAAAGTGCCACCGACTTTTCATAAACTCTCTTCTATTGTGTTACCATCGTTCTTTGCTTCAGCCTCCACGCCTGCAGAGCTGTCTTTGCATTCGCTGGATGTGAAGAGGGCGTTAAAGTTCTATTTGAATTGTACGCAGGACTTCAGACGGTCTAAGCAGCTGTTTGTAGTCCAAACAAGGACTGTCCCACTGGGTGTCGTCTGCTATCATTCTGCCACGCAAAAGCGGGGAAGCCTTTGCAGAAGATCCCGAGGGCACACTCGACGAGGGTTACAGTTTCATCGGCGGCATTGTGATCGGGGGTTCCGCTGGTGGACATCTGCCAAGCGGCCTCCTGGGCGGTGCTGCATACCTTTACGTGGCATTACTGTCTGGAGAGGCAGCATGGTGAGGATATGCAGGTGGGACGGGAGGTCCTGCAACACCTGTTTCAATAAGGTAAGCCCTGCAGCTTTGGGGTATTTGTTTTGAACTTGATCACTGTATGGGTTTCTTGTCTCATGTATGTGATTCTGTTTCTATATTGGTTTGCATTTGCACTCCACCATGCATGATGGGTACTGCTATGTAATCTATTCACAGCATGTGAATCCATGAAAGATCCAATTCTGGAGAAGGGAGTAGTTTCTTACCTGTAACTCCATTTCTCCAGCGCTGGTATCTTTCATGGATTACCACCCACCCTCCATCTGCCCGTGGATGCAAACCTAAATTGGGTTGCTTTCACTTTGGAGGTTAAAATGTGAATGGAAGTGGCGGGGGCGGGGCTATTTATACCCTACGTCCTATTGGTTGTGGCTAAAGCGCCCAAAAAGGACGTTGATAGTACACTGAAGTGTCAAGGTTTTTCATAGAAAAACGCTAAGTAAAAAATGACTGAGGTTCCCAGCCTGACGGGAATATTCACAGCATGTGAATCCATGAAAGATACCAACGCTGGAGAAATGGAGTTACAGGTAAAAAACTACTCCCATCACAGTGAAATGCACAAGCACAGTTAGGAGCCCTCCAAGAATATCTGGGATAATGGAATCCTGTTGTAACTTATGCCATTTAATGCGTATCCTTTGGTACAGGTTTTGATAATGGTTCGGTGGGGGTTGGAGGGAGTACACCTGGGGCTATCATCTGTTAAGCTAGGTTTCAAGCAAACTGTGTTGTGGTTGCTCTCGCATCTAACTACCACTTCCAAGCTATTTGCCATGGACCAGCTCTCTTAATTTAATAGTATGTAATCCAAGTCTGACCTTGTTGTACCTCTCCAGAATGTGGTGGGTGTTGGCTGATATCAGGTATATTCCACACTTTGTCCCGATCAGCAATTACATCCATACATACTCCTACGGCCCATCCCCTTTCCTCCATACCTATGGGAGTTCCCGCAGAGAGGGGGGTGGGATCCGAGCCTTAGCAGGTCCAAGCACGGTTCCCCATTAAGAATTAAGAGACAATAATGGCGGGCCAAGTGTGTGCAGCGGGACCACACCCTTGAACCTGCCTCTTGCGATACTTCAGTCCTTTTCTCTGCATCAGATTTAAATGCCCAATTTCACTCCCTACGATAAAGGAAAGGTTACTTACCATAGTGAGTACTGTAATCCTAGGCCAATGTCCCCTTTCCTCCATATACCTGCCCGCCACCCCCCTAAACTACTTAGATAAGCCTTGACGGATCAAGGGACTGAGGGGAAGGAACGCTGCATGCACACGGCCCGCCACTGCGTTCTCTAAATTCTTAAAGGGGAAGCGGCTTTGGCTTGCTATGGCTCTGAGCCCGTTCCCGCCCTTGTAAACTCCCATAACTATGGTGGACAGGGGGCATTGGACTAGGAGTGCAGTTGTCACTACAATGAGTAACTATTCCTTTCTGGCAGGTGTTCAAATTTGGCATATAAATCACCTGTCGCCAAACAGTTTTCCTGTTGCAGAGTCCTGCTCCTTAAGTAGGCGAAGATCTAATTTACCAGCCACAGGTCTCATGTATACATTGAATGAGAGAAGCATAGCTACATTTGGGACTAGTACCTGTAGGCACATCAGATTTGAACAATTGGTCTTCACCACTTTCAGTTTATAGCGAAGTGCAGTCGAAACCCAAATGGCCAAAACCCTGCTTGGGTGGCCCTTAGGGCACTTCAGAGTAGCGGTAGAGAAACAATGGAAGTCATCATTTACCACAGGAATTGGTGCCCGTGTTTCTTGAAAGCCTTACTATATCACCTTGCTCGAGAAAGCATTGCCAGGCAGGGTGCTCAAATTTGAAGCCATCCCGGCTATATTCCAAGATATTATAGAAGATGGAACTACTTTCAGTTTTGAAGAAACCTGATTAGTTAGCAAACAGCCCATATCCAGTGGAGAGGGGGATGGCAGAGATGTCAATTTGCCATAGGGTTAGCTGCACATGAGATTCCACTGTTCGCCATCGGTACCACAGTAGAGCCTGTAGAAGAGATACTCTTTGAGAGAAGTCTAGAATTTGGACTGGGTTGGTAGTATGTCGAGCGGGGTACAATAGTTTTAAGAAATAGGATATCAACACCCTTACTCCTATAATTTTTTTAAAAGGCCTCCACCATATCTGCGTTTTAAAAGTGTGATGTTATTTATATCAAGGAACATTATCTGGATCTGCATATCTTGGAGCGGATATACCTCTAATTGTAGACCGACAACACTTGTTTGCGACCATTACAATTTGGGACTATAACCATGAAAAGTACATTTTACGGGACACAGTCTATAAACTTTGAAACTCAAAGTCTATAGACACCCTGTAATTGCCAGGCCACCTTAAAAAGATCTTTTGGGGAACCCCATAGACACTGGGAGGTGCCGGTTCGTAGTTATTGGCATGGATTCTTTGAATCCTTTCAGGCCATTTTAGGTACGTCTTGTTTACCTCTTTCCCAAAACTCTTCGAGGGCTGGGGCATTGAGTTGGAGACCAACAATGTTGTACCACCCATTCATAAGGATTAAGCAACCCATTCTATGATTTTTGGTAGCTCCATACCACAAAGCAGGCAGATCTGCAGCTGCTTTCCGCTCCCCCTTTGCTGCATTTGTTTTTTAGACTGGATGCTCTCACCTTTCCGTCCTCCTGGTGGTGATGGAATTTCATTAGAAGTAGATTATTAATCATCTTTAATTTGTTTTCATCTGACTCATCCTAAGAAGCTGTTGAGATGTATATGTCCGAGCCAACAAATAGACTTTTCTGGTGCTGAGAAATGATGTGCCCTTTATAGACCATTTCACTCTGGGTAGTGTTGTTTAAACTATGCTTTGTAGCAAAGTGCCTCAGATGGCACATACCACGACATAAAGCAGGAAAAAATACATTCTAGTGAGGAAGGCCTCTTTCCATCAAGAGAACAGTGTGACACCACAGTTAAGAGAGCAGCCTTTCAGTGGGAAGAAGGAGCTGAAAGGGTTTTAGGTGGAGCCTTAAGAGTCATGGAATGCTCATAGTAAATCTGCTGTGCAGACATGCAAAGGAGAGAGTGCATGGACACTTCATTGCTGGTCTAGGAGATCATACACCCAGAGACTAGTCATCGTATGTTGGATACCTAGACAGCCTCTGTCACAAATGACCCTGATGCATGTCTCTACAGATTTAGCCAGATGGCTGGAGAACTTCTGTTAATGAGCGATTCCAAGCAGAGGTCCTGGAATTGTCGGAGTCAGTCTGCTGGAAACCGAGCAGTCACAATGATTAATTCACGTTGTACAAAATAGAAGGCATGAGCATTTGAGGAGCTTGAACCAAAGACAGATGGGGCAGACAATGAAACCTGAAGCGAGCCCAGAGCAGGAGTCGTCTGGAGCAGAGGAGTGTATATCTGTGTCTACATATGTATAAATGTACATTTGCAAGTATGTGATGTGACAAATTGACAGAATATGTCCCTTCTCCCTTTGAGGCTAGGCGGGGGGGGAGGGGAGCCTGATTCGTAAGACCCTCCCTATGGGTCTGGGCAAGTGGGACCTTATTGGGAGAGACTCCCTCATTTCTCATAGTGGCATATATGGGACTGTCAAACATGAGGGACCCTATAGAAGCCAGGAACTTGACAGTAGACAAAACTAAAATATACATTTGTGAACAAGAGGTTCTGTCTCTTTAATGAGACCTCCATAAAACTGTGACAAGTAGATTGAAGAGTGATCACGTGCAGAGGAGAGGCAAAGTCCAGAGTGAGAACACAGAGCGTAAGTAGGGCCCCCTCATGGTGTGACACATTTGAGAGGTGGAGCTGAGGAGAGGCTGCAACATTCAGAGTCCACCTGGAATTGACAATGAAACGCTGGAGGCTCAGCATTTACATGCAGTTAGAAGCTGAGGAGAGAAGAATCCAAATTGCGGTGGTGGCTCCACCATGACCCTTTCGTGGTGGGTAGAGCGCACGCCCATCGGCACCGAAACCACAGAACGGGGGAAATAGCAAGGCAGTCACTTACCCATAGCCATACCTGATCCCGGGGAGAGAGAGGAGCGGGACACCAGCAGAGTTTAGAAGACGGAGTAGCAGAGCAAACAAAGAAACCCCCAGCCAGTACAAACCCCGGTCACGTTCCCCTGCAGAATCAAATGTAAAGGGAAAACCTGGGAGGCTGTCGGCAAATCGCTATGAAGCAGGAGAAACTCCACCCAGTAGAATTGACTAGATATTGAGTTTAAACTCGATAAAGTGGAAATGTATTAATGCGGAAAGAGAGATCTCTACCACCGGGGTACAAATATCCTGGGAAGAGGCCAACAAGCCCATAAATCAAAAAGTAAAGAGTGGAGAATATCAGAGAATTCTGTGAAAGAAAAGAAAAGCCAAGTGAATTACTTAAGGGAAGAGATGTAGCAAACTGGCCGAGGAGAGGGGGGTACCTTAAGAGACAAGAAGGCATTTCACAGCTAAGAAGGTATATGGTACCAAACTCAAAAGGGTATAGCAACCTGAATCGGAGAAGAATAAAGATACAAAAAATGAGTATTGGAGAACTATCCCAAAAGGGGAAGAAAGACCCAAAGACATTGTGAAAGTGTAGCAAGAAATGACAAGAGACTATTTAAGAATAGTCTTAAAAAAGGAATAGAGAAGAGACATTGCCACAATACAATCCGAAGGGAGACATTCTCCTGATCTTATTTAAGTTGATTAGAAATATGGTAGGGTCAGCTAGAACTCGTTTTTGGACAGTGCACTGATTCATTTGATACTTTTACGATTTAAGAGCACCATAGTTATTTACATAGGCAGGGTACACTCACATAGCAATAGGGAGAGATAGGCTTTATACTTATTATTTAATAAACAACCAATAGAAGTGTCTGTGTCCTCCTTCTGACCCACCACAGTGTGTGCATGTACCAGAGATGCAGACAAGTTGATGGAGAACAAGCACCAGACCCGCTCAGCATTGTAGCGAGAAGTCTCTGTTCTGAGGAAGGTCCTGCCAATCAGGAAGTCCAGATTAACCAGAACATCGACTATCTCATAACAGTAGACAAAGTATGAAGATCTCCGGAGTGAGGGTAGCCAGAAGGTAGCAACGAGAAAGATGAATCCTGCATTGTGCGACAGGGTCTAGAACCAGTGACTCCTGGAACTATAAGGAGAACTTTGAGGTATGAGGGAGCAAGTTCAGGGAGAGAGTGTGAATAAGACTCTGCCGCCTCAGAGGTACGCAAACAGTGCCACGGGGTGTTAGGTAAGATTTTCATAGTAATGATAAATCTTCCTGACCAGTGTCAAACCCAGAACATTTTGATTTTACGGGTGGATTATTTTTCTTTATACCTCTGCGAGTGCGAACCTTTGGCCACATTAACAGAATCTTTTACTCTTGTTATGGGTGTCATTTTTAAGACTCTCCACAGTGCCTTTTAAAAGTTATCGTCTTTGACAACTTTATGGCAAATAGGGGTCTATTGTTGCTGGGTAACCTTATGGGCTCCCCTTTTAACTTTCTCTGGCTAACCTTGTGAGAACTACAGTTCCCATGGATATAAAGGATCTTTGGATCCCTTTTACATTTTGTTTGGTGAAACCAGCACACCCCACCTTATGTGGAGTGCTGGGGAGATCGTTTTAGTGTGAAAGGGGATACATTGTAACGATTCTGTTGCAAGGACAAGACTTTATGGCTGGTGGCAGTGATACCTTTTATTAATTTGGTGCACCTTTAGCGCAGGCTCTCTGCACAGCCCCAGTAAAGGCACCCATGGGTGCTCATTTTACCAAAATGGCCCCTGTCTTGTTTTTTCACCATTTTAGTGTTGCCTGTCCTTTCTTGTTCCTTCCCCTGACATCCAGGGCGGGAAATTCCTTTGTGCGATTTTTATCTTCTGCAGGAGCCCAGGCTCCAGAGTGTCTGTGAAGACGGGAAGCGAGGAAGGAGCCCAAAACTCTGCAGCCCTTTCCAGCCTGAGTGCGAGATTCCTGTTCAAACTGGAAGGCTGGCTGTCCTGAAAGGATTGCCAATCGCCCCAAGTTTGAATGTTGCAAGGCTGTTTGATTGGCTGAATTCCTGCATAAAAGTCTGAACTTCGAAGCTGAAGAGGTTGTCGACTACTGGAACAAAAACCAAAGAGGAAGATGAAGAATTTGCAGCTGAAACGATTGCCAGTGACCAGAGAGCCTGCTGTGTAACCAGAGCCTGCTGTAGCCCTTCCTTCCAATCGATCTAGGGACTCCGAAAACAACGACCCCCTACCCAGAGCCTGGTGAGACCAACTAGACTCAAGAAGACCTGCATTTTGAGCCATGACATGCCATGCTGCGACCTTACAGAGCTGCTGCCCCAATACCATGGGACCTCGAGCCATTGTGCGGTGCACAGGCTTCAGTTTCCAAATCTCCTTGAAACTTCGTCGGCATCCTGCTGGATCTCCAGAGGCACGATTCCAGTGCAAAATGTCTCCGCACCAGAGTGCTGGACCTTGCAAACGACAAGAATCTGACCAGCGATATTATGTCTTCTGTGCTCCTGAAAAGGCGCCAAATCCACAGAGCTGCATTCAGCCTCAAGGACACCTTGCCTAGTGCATTCCCTGCGATCCTTCCAGTGTTCTTTCTTCTGTCTTCTTAATGAAGGAATTCAAAAACCAGGTTTGTGGCTGCAGATCCTGAAGTCCTCATGCTGCAAAATCATCTTCTGTGCTGAGGTACTGTGCTGGCTTTGGTATTTACTTAAGACTCGTGATTCCTGTGTAGTTTAGGGGTGTTTGCTGTGACTGAGAGTCCTCTCGTCCTCTGCACCCATGCCCCTGCTGGAATCCTCCTAGGGTGTCTTCTGTGAAGCCCCTGGACTCTCAACTAACTCTAAAGTAAAGTACTTACTTGTTCTAACAGTCTTCCTTATGACTTTTGCTACATAAGAACCTATCCTGACCTGCCTGGTGGACACTAGACCCTAGTGGCCTTTCTTCGGCCACTGAGAACACTCATGCTGCAAGAATAAGGGAAATACTTCTAAAGATTGGGCCTTTTGCCTAGAAAAGAGAATAGGTGTTTAAAAGTTACTTACTTGAAAAAGAAGTTGGTTGGTAACTGTAACTCTGAGAGTGAACAGTTACTTACATTAGAAATGTTCTGCCTGTCTGAAAAGTATATGTAACATCTTTCTTTCCTTAGAAACTGTTTCGCCTTTCTAAGAGAAAGTAGATCTAAGGGTATATTACTTGCCTGTGATTTAGTTGTGCCTCTTCCCAAAAGTAATGCTGTTGGTTTCACTTCACTATTCCTGTTAGGCTAAATGTATGAGTGTTTCCAACTGGGTCTTGCTTCCCCAGACTTGTTGTTAGCCTGTCCAGAATAAGTCTTCATTAGGTTTTACCTACCTAGAATAAACTTGTGTCATTCATAAAGTGTAATGCTGGGTTTTTCTTTCCCTAGTCTGTTGTGGACAGACACAAAAAGAGTCTTAGGTTTATGCCTGCCTTTAAGTTGATTATAGCTCCTGTAAAAAGTGTATAGGATTTACTTACTATGAGTATAACTGTTATTCTAAAATAAGTTTGTTATTGCTTCCCTTAGTCTGTGAACTGAAAAGCAACGGTAATTGAATATTACACCCCAAAGTCCATCTCCCCTAGAATAACTGTTATCCTGAATCAGAGTTATAGGTTTATACTGTTCCTCCAATCTGTGTTTCACGCTTGGAAAAGTAGATTGCCCAGTTAATATTCCCATGTGATTTCCTGTTGAGCGTCACGGTACAACTGATGGGGTTTACTACCCTATTACTGAAAGTATCTAAAAGTAACTATTGGTTTTGACTTCCCTAGAACTCCTGTTAGGTGTTCTAAATTAGGTTATATGCTTTATTCTGTGTTACTTCAAGCATAGAGTTGTGTTTTTATAATTGTGGTTATATATAATGTGATAGTACTTATTTCCCCCAAGATTTATCTGGGCCTACTTGTATTTAAATGAACAATTTATTTTTACAGTACATAGTTTCAGTGTTTATTTGGACCATTTATATTACAATTTCATTTGTACTGATTCTACAGACCTCTCTCCCTCCTAAGATGAGCCTGGCTGCTCTGTGTACGCTACCCTGAACTAGGGTGGTACAGCCTTTTACTAAGAATAGAGTCTTGTACTGCCTCAGTTGAATTGTTTTACTAAGCCCTTAGTTGGACAATGTGGCTAGTGAAAGGCTAGCAAATGTTTTTAATGCTGCACTTGTTTAATATTATGTTATTCATCTTGCTTAGTTATGGGAAAACCTACTTTGCTTTTATTAAAAAAAAATCAAATTTTTACTTAATTTAACGGTGACAAAAACTGCCCTTTAACCTAATGAATACATTGATTCTCCCAAGTCTCAAGCACCAAGTGGCATGAATTGCTGTTGTGATAGTGCAGTGGTAGTCCCATGCTCACAATTATATTGTGCTGTTCTTTTTCAGCACCTGCTGAAGAGATTGTGCCTCATGATCATGGCGGAGGCCTATAAGGTCTGTGTTTAATGGAGATGGAATTCTAGCGATCTTTAGCCTGAAGAGATTTTAGAAATGGCCTTGCAGCCTATGGTATACAGCATAATTAACGTGGGTTGGCAAAATCTTAGTTATAGGGCTTAGAAAAGATTAGAACTTGAGGTTGGTAATGCTGTAGTAGGGTGCTGACTAGGGAAGACTTTATGGCGTGAGGAGTGGGTGGAGGTAGTAGGTATCCTCCTGTTGGTTGATGTGGGCTGAAGGAACTATAAGCCAAAATTGTGAACGTTCAGATAACTGTAGGTTGGCACCCTTGATTAGGTTACCGGAGTGCTGTTTGATATGCTTCATGGCAGGTTTTTGGAAGCTCAATATCCTATTTTAAAGAGTATACCGAGGGTATTCATGGTTGTCATCCACTCTTTTGTCTAATAAATTGAGAAGTAACAATCTTTTTAATTGAGGTGAAATCCAGACAAAATTGCGGAAGCTAAAACTATTTTAGTTTTTGTGATTTGGTTTTGTAAATTTAAACCATTCACAAACATTTTTCATCAAAAATGGAAATACAAATATATATGCGCTCAAATAGGCATCTGAGACTACAAAGAGATGCGGAGAAGATGCTAGCTGCACTATTGACTAATAACACAAGAAGCATGTGGGACCTAATTAACAACAGGGACCTGAATCAATCGGCTATAGGTGTGAACCAAGTCTCGGAAGAAAAGTGGTTTCAGCACTATACCTCATTATATGAAGGGAAAACCCAAGGAAAAATCATAGAGAAGATCCCGGCTGCTACCCCATGGGCCTTGATATTCGATAGAGATGACATCCTTATGCTAATTAAAAAACGTAGCACTTCTAGGGCGGCAGGCCCAGATGGCATTTCGAATAAAATGCTGAAAGACAACTGTGAAGACTGGTCCGATTTAATACATTGACGGTATAAATAGAGAGCGCCTGTGGTCAAAATTGAGGAATTGGGGGTGCCCAAAGGATCTGCTGGAAGCTATCCAAGCCCTAAACACCGATACCTCGAAACAGATCCAAATTACTGCTAATGGAGGACTTTCCAGGAAGATAAAAACTTTTCGAGGCATAAAACAAGGATGTGCTCTAGCCCCCTTCCTCTTTGTCCTATATATGGCAGACATGAAGACCACCCAGGATCAGATCCGGGCTTTCCCTCCGAAGATCAACGGAACTGAGGTACCATGGATGATGTATGTGGATGACGCGGTATTCGCAGATCAAACGCCGATAGGACTGCAGCAACGGATTGTGGCCTTTAATAAGTATATAAAAAACGACATGAAGATCAATGTAAAAAAATCGATGATTCTAGCCATGAGGGCCTGCCGTGGAAAAAAATCATCAGGAAAAATCCAGACGTGGTCCTTAGACAAGGAAAAACTGGAGGAGGTGGATACCACAATATACCTTGGGATAAGGATTAATAAAAACAGCAATGAACAGGCACATTACATGCTGATCCGAGAAAAACTATCAGCCTTGACCAACCAAGGAATACTTCTACACCGCAGATATGGCAAATTCTCACTGGCTCCGGTAACAACTTTTTATAAACAAAAGGTGGCGGCAGTAATCACGTATGGAGCAGAGGCACTTCTAGCCCTAAGATGGGAAGTTTGGAATTTATGCAAAGCCTACTTTTGGCGAAAGATCTTACACCTCGCTAACTCTCTCCCGGTAGAGAACATAAGGACAGAATTAAGGCTCCAATCGCAATATGGAAAACCTTGTCCCTCTATAGAAAGTGCATCCTTGACAGCCCAGCCCAGCCGTTTAAAATCTTAATACAGACCGAGACGCAAAATGGAGATAAGATCTTACACGAATGGAAGATAAGATGTGAAGCGACTTTGGAAAAGCTAGACATCTCGGAAGAGACCTTAAAGTGTAATGCAGATAAGGCCAAAAGATCTGTTCGGGAAAAGGATTGGGAAGAAACACAGGAGAAAAGCCTGTCAAGGAATCTGTGCCACAACATCATCTGGGAAAGAAAGGGTTTAAATATGCTCCCACCATACTTGTTGAAATTTCCATCTGCCCATTACAGAGAATTGCTCATGCGTTGCAGGCTTAATGTATGGTATTCCCGAGAGGTAAAATGGAGAAGACGACTTATTGACAAATCGATGGCATACTGCAGGTTCTGTAAAAACAGGACCCAAATAGAATCTATCAGACATGTGATGCTAGTTTGTCCGACGCTCGCACTGAAACGACAAGTATACATGGGAAGCTATACCATCAATATTACTGAGGAGACGGAAGAGGAGTATTGGGAGCGGCTAATGACAGTCGAAAAGGTCGGTAACACCTTAGATGCATTGAAATTTGTCGAAGCACTAAAACTGGACCAGGAGGTTGACGATCCTGAAGTGTGAGCTAAACTGACTAAACTGGACAGACCAAGAGAATTGGCTTTGGGAAAAATTCACTGCATCTACATAACTTTGGACATGCACCCATCTAATGTTGATGAACTGACATGAAGGAGTGTTAAAGGTTTAATTTGATTAGCCAATAAAAAAAAAAATATAACACAATATTCATAAGTTAAATAAAAAGAATGCATACTTGTCATACTAAAAGAAGTGTGTACAAATGCACCATACAATAAAATCAACATTAAATGCAAGGAATAAAGAGAGAAATGTGGGGATTTGAAAAGAACCGTCTTTTAAGCCGTGGCTATGTTAGCTGGTATGTAGCCATTTATGCAACAGCAATTGCAATCCTTCAGCACAGTGGCTCGAGGTCCCAGGGTATTGGCGTATTGCAGCCCGCAAGGGCGCAGCACGGCGTGGGATGGCTTGAAATGCAGGTTTTCTTGAGTCTAGTGGGTCTCACCAGGCTGTGGGTCGGGGTCATTGTTTTCAGAGTCTTTGTGTCAATTAAAAAGAAGGGCTACAGCATGCTCGGGTTACACAGCAGGCTCTCCTTTCGCTGGACATCGTCTCAGCTGTGCATTCTTCATCTTGTGCTTGGGTGTGGAGTCCACAGGACTCCAGCCGAAGATAAAAATAACACACAGGAATTTCCCACCCTGGATGTTAGGAGCAGGAACAAGAAAGGACAAGGATCACTAAAATGGTGATAAAACAAGACCGGGCCATTTTGGTAAAATGAGCACCCATGGGTGCCTTAACCAGGCTGTGCAAATAGCCTGTGGTAAAGGTGCACCGGATTAATTAAAAGGTTCACTGCCACCAGCCATTAAAGGCAAGTTTGTCCTTGTAATATAAATGTTGCATTTAAAATGAGAAAGGGGGTACCTTGTTTCTCCCCAGCACTCCACATAAGGTGGGTAGCGCTGGTCTCAACTAATAAAATGTAAAAGGGTTCCAAAGATCCTTTCTACCCTTGGGAACTGTAATTCTCACTGGGTTAGCCAGAGAAAGTTAAAAGGGGAACCCTAGGGCAACCCAGCAACAATAGGCACGTATTGCCAAAAAGTTGTCGGAGGATAACTTTTAAAGACACTATGGAGAGTCTTAAAAATGACACCCATAAAAAGAGTAAAAGATTCTGTCAGTGTGGAAAAGGTATAAGGAAGTCATCCACCAGTAAAATCAAAAGGTTCTGGGGTTGACACAGGTCGGTAAGATTGATCATTGCTATGAACATCTCACCTAACATTGGCGAGTAGTTTTTATGAAGGGCAAGTGCCTTTTGCATGCTACTCGGCCTTGCTGGCGAGTATTGGGATGTTAGAAACGTATTTTTCATTTACTGCAAACACATTTTGTTTGCAGTAAATGGTAAATACAAGTTTCACAGCATTGCACCAAATATGAAGTGCGCTCATGGCGACATGCACCATTTTATAAAAAGCACTGGTAAATATGTTGTCAGTCACTTTGGGGCAAGTGCAGATATAGGGCAACTGCTGGTAAGGTTATAACCTAAATATCTGATGGAAGAAACTCGTTTAATTAAGCCTTTGATCTCCCATTTTCCTGAACATCGTTTTTGGTTGAAAAAATGACAATTTTGTATTTATTGCCATTAACTGGGGGGTTATTCTCTGTGGTTTATCTGAAGAACAGGTCAAGCGTTCTCTGTAATCCACTAAAGGTCTTATCAAAAAAGAGAAGATCAGCCAAAGCTGGCCAGTTGAGCTTAAGATGGCCTAACTTAATCAGAATAGTGGTACCCTGTGACCAGAGGCTATCAATGTCACAAATGTATGCATTAAAAAGGGCACGAGCCAGGCTGCAATCCTGTCTCAAACGCACAAATGTTTTGTCCGGTCCTGACACCATACCCTCCCATGTCAGCCTGACTTTGATGGAAGAGCCGCTATGCATAACCGCCAGCAGTTGTACCAATTTCAACAGCACAGACCAAGCAAGCAGTTTGTTCCACAGAGTAGTTCTATTGACTCTGTCAAAGACACTGCTTAGATCTATTGAGGCCATATATGCAGTACTGATAGAGCCCTTTTTAAAAGCTACGTGAAGCTAGGTCATAATAGTATCATTTAGCACTTTGCCCATGCAAGGCCGAAAACCCACCTGGTAAAGTGTGACCATACCTAGATGCGCAAGCCATCTATGTAAGTCACTCTATAAGAGGGATGTGAAATGCATCCAGGAGAGCAATGGGCTTGTAATTACTGGGTTTATTGGTTTCACCCTTTTCATGTATAGGGATTATTATAGACTCGAGCAACGTTGGAGGGAGACAATTGGTATCGAAGATTGACTTTGAAGAGTGTCTCCAGAGGACCGACCCAAGCTTGTGGATCACTCTTCATCACCACAGGTGCCAAGCCATCTGGGCCTGGTGCTCTAGACGCTTTAGCCTTGGAGATCGCCCATAAAAGATCTATCTTCTGTCCATGGACAGTCGCCAGGGGTCGCAGGCCCAAGTACCCTACAATCTGCTTGAATGTCCCTGTCAGGTTTTGCATACTTATCCAAATAATAATTTGTCCAAGACTGTTCTGAATTGGGACATACCATGTTCGACTTAGTTAAACCCACTTTGTCAGTAAGAACCCAGAATTATGCAGTATTGCTGTGCTTAAGCTTTTCTAGGATTTTGTGGTTGTCATTGTCGTGTATTTTAGTTTTTAGTGTTTTAATGCGGTTCTTGTAACCCAGAAGAATAATCGTCTTTCTGTACCTAAAAGCGTCAGGAGAGAGAGGTTGGTGCATCATATCTCTCAACAGTTTCCCCTTACTTTTTTGCTTCTTCAACCCTTGCATCATAAGTGTGTAGAGGTTTCTTTGAAATCCACTCTTCTCCAGCATGGGGTCTGTCATGGATTCACATGCTCATGAATATTCCCCGTCGTCAGGCCAGGAATCCTCGGTATAGAAAAAAAAAATCAGTATCAGTTTTGTTTCTGATCTCTTTCTTAGTAGTAACCAATCACTGGTCTCTGGGTCATACTGCCCCCAGCCAATGACTGCCCTCTCCCTAAGCCCCGCCTCCGGCAGCCATCCTCAGATTTTTACCGCACGTTCAAGTGTTGGGAGTCCTCGTGCTGTAACTCTCGAACTTTTGCTGCGTTTTCGCGCTTTTTCAGGAGATTTTTCTCATTTTTCGGTTAAATAGAGCCTCAAGCTCCACCGTTTCTACCCGTTACGGGATTATCCTACACCCCTCAAGGGTGAAGATTTCGTCGAATCAACTTCTTGGAGGATTCCAGAAGATTTGCGGCCTACTTCGAGATGGCCCAGGATGCGAGTTCGTCACCCGGACCCAAGCTGTTTCGCAGCTGCCCTGGATGTGGGCTGCAGAATGTGTTTAAGGAAGACGAACATTCGCGATGCCTCTACTGTCTTCATGGGGACAAGACTCATGTAGAGAAGGACTGCCAGTTCTGCAAGAACTTGTCGGAGCGGACCATGAGGGACCGTCGATCCTGTCTCGCCAGCTGGTTGGAGAAGGGCTCAACGGGTGAGAAGAAGAAGAAAGGGTCCGAGCGGGGCTTCTAAGTCCTGTGCGGGCGCCCCAACGACGTGGGCCCAACACCAGGCCAAGCACTGCGAGTCCGCTGGCTCCGGGAGCGCCGAAAGGTCGGGCGCGCCTTCCCCGGCACCGTCAACCACGAGCCAGCGCTCCGGTTCGGGGAAGAGGAAGTCCGAGACCCCGGGTAAGCTTCGGGAGAGGCCCCGTCCGATCTCGGAAGAGGGGTAGCGAGGCGTTGCCCCTCCCCCTAAGGAGTAGGCCCGGGACGCACCTAAGGTGGTGAAGGCCCCTACCCAGCAGTCAAAGGCCTCTATGGAGGCGATCGCGGCGACTCTGGTCAAGCCGGCAGAGACCCCGCCAGCGGAGACTGCCTCCGGGACTAGAGTTTCCCTACCGCCAAGGAGGGAATCCTCTTTTCAGCCCATCGTCATGGCCACCATGATGGAAGAAGCGAGGGGGGGGCACGGTAGCCTCCTCGAGCTTGGAGTCCGCCTCGGAGGAGGAACTGACCGAGGCCGTGAGGAATCTCGAAGTCCAATTCGAGAAGGTTCGATCCTGTAAGGAAGATCCTCGGGAGATAACCGAGGAAGACGACGATGGCGAGGAAGAGCAGCCTTCCCTTCCGGCGCAGCGGGAAACTAGGCCTCAGGATAGCTCGGCAGCCATTTTGTCTGCGATCCAGTCCTTATGCTCTGAGATAAGGATGAGATAACCACGGCCCAGGCAGGAGGACCCGCAACCTGGCCCGTCGGGAAGTCCTCAGAACAAATGACGGAGGACCCAACCCTCTCCTCCACTCGCCCCTACAGTTCCCTCCTCATCCTCCCACGAGGCTCGACAACGTGTTCTGAGGGCGACGACGACGGAACGCGTCTCCCGTCTCCAGTCGCACGGGCCTCGCCGCCCGACGAGATTGGCTCATTCCACGCCATGATCGCCAGGGCTTCCGAATTGTTCCAGCTCTGCCCAGAGGAGCAGAAAAAGTAAGGTTTCCTCTATCAGCGCCGGGAGGCCAAGAGGAAGACTGTCATCGCGGTGCCTCTAATCGATGACATCTGGGAGGAGGGCCTGTCGGTTCTCAAGAACCCCTCCACGGCACCAGCCAAACGGGACCGGTACGAAAAGAAGTACCTGCTCCCCGAAACCGCTCCCCTGTGCCTCAGGGCCCAGCCAACGCCAGACTCGGTCGTCTCGGCGGCGGCGGCGAAGAAGAAAGCGGTGGGGTCAGGAGCCTCGACGTCGAATTCCCCGCCGGACGGCAAGGGAAAGAAGTTGGACGCCATGGGGCGGCAGGTCATTTCGTCGGCGACGACGATCAAAGCGGCCAACGCCCTGGCGATCGTGGCCCTTTACGACAGGGAGCTCTGGTTTAAGCTGGCCCCCATATTGGACTTCCTACCGGACGACAAGAGGTCCAAGGCCCTGGAAATACTTCAAGAAGGCGAGGTGGCGTTGGACCACGCCATAACCGTGGCAACCGATATTGCCGATACCGGGTTCCACCAGCTGGGCAACGGTGTTTGCCTACGACGACGGGGTTGGCTCCGGGCGACCGACTTCCGTCAGGACGTCCAGACCAGGGTGTTGGACATGCCGTTCGACAGCAGCAACTTGTTTGGGAAGGCGGTGGACGAATCCCTCCAAGCCATCCAGCGGTGGCTCGTCGTCCTACCGCCAGGCGGCACGCTCCTCATCTCAGGAGGCATACAGGGGTCGCGGCAAGCAGGGAGCGCCTCGCCACCGTCAGCAAGGTGGCCAGGTCGGCAAGGCCACCACCTCCAAGCAGGACTGAACCGGCCGTGGTCTCGGGGCCCCCACCGAACCACCCCGGTGGGAGGCCGGCTGACGAAGTTCGTCGGCGTGTGGAAGTCCATCTCCACCGACAGTTGGGTGCTGGATACCCTGGCAAGAGGACACTCTATCGAATTCCTGAAGAAGTGCCCTCACGTTCCACCTGTGGCCAGGAAGGAAAGTCACGTCCCGCAACTGCTGTTGGAAGTACGGGCGATGCTCAGGAAAGGCGCCATCGAGCTTGTCCCGAAGAGGCTCCAGGGTGTAGTCAAGGTACTTCCTCGTCAGGAAGAAGACGGGCGGCTGGCGCCCCATCCTGGACCTTTGTCGTTTGAACAAATACATCAGGTCACAAAAGTTCCGGATGGTCACCCTCCAGCATGTACTGGGACAGCTGGAGGAAGGCGACTTTCTATCGTCGTTGGACCTGGAAGATGCATACTTCCAAGTTCCCATCCTCAAAAGTCACCGAAAGTTCCTCAGGTTCGTCGTCCAGAGTCGCCACTACCAATTCAGAGCACTGCCGTTCGGATTGAAGTCGGCCCCCAGGGTCTTTACCAAGTGCCTAGCACCTGTGGTGGCGCGGCTGCGCCTGCAGGGGATTCACGTCTACCCCTACCTGGACGACTGGCTCATCCGCTCAAGGACGAGGGAACTCGCCGTCGAACACACTGCGAGGACCGTCCAGCTACTCACAGACCTGGGATTTGCCATAAATTACCCAAAGTCCCACCTGGTGCCATCGCAGGTGGCCCTGTTTCTGGGAGCGAAGCTCAATACAGTGAGGCGCCTGGCGGCACCGTCGGAAGAACGGACGAAAACCATTCTAGGCAAAGTACAGCGCCTGCTAGCCACGGACGTGGCCAGGGTGAGGTCCATCAAGTCCCTCCTGGGGATGATGTCCTCTTGCATCTACCTGGTGCGCCTCTGCAGACTACGGATGCGCCCTCTTCAAGAATTTCTCGACGCCCGTTGGATGCAGGCGCCGGGCACCTACGAAGACAGGGTCCCCCTCAACGAGGTGTTCCGGCGGGCGATTCAGTGGTGGGGCGTTCGAGCGCACCTCACGGCGGGCAAGGACTTTCAGACGCCGGCGTAGCAGGAGATGGTGACGACGGACGCCTCCCTGGAAGGTTGGGGCGCCCACACCGGAGATCTCCATGCAAGAGGCCTCTGGCTCCCGGAGGAGAGGCTCCTGCACATCAACGTCCTGGAACTCCGAGCCGTGTTCTGGGCTCTCAAATCGTTCCTCCCATCGCTCAAGGGCAAGGTGGTGCGGATCTTCACGGACAACACCATGACAATGTTTTACATACGGAAGCAGGGAGGCACCAGATCCCCAGCCCTATCCAAGGAGGCACAGGATCTGTGGCACTGGGCGGTTGCCCAGGGGATGTTCCTGGTTCCCTTCCACCTGGCAGGAGAAAGAAACACCATCGCCGACTCGCTGAGCAGGGAGCTGTGCACGTGTCACAAGTGGGAACTGCGCCAGGATCAGGTGGATCAACTCTTCCGACGATGAGGCAAACCCCAAATCGACCTGTTCGCAACAGCGACGAACTCGAAGTGCAAGAGGTTCGCCAGCAGGTTTCCCCAGCCGAGAAGCATGGCCGATGCGTTCTCGTTCCCCTGGGACGGCCTATTCCTGTATGCGTTCCCTCCATTGCCGTTGCTGCTTCGACTCATCAGCCAGCTCAAGAGGTCCCGGTGCAGGATGATCCTCGTCGCACCGGCGTGGCCGAGGCAGATCTGGTTCCCGGACCTTCTGGACTTGTCAACGTCCCCTCCCATCAAGCTGTCGGCGGACACGGACCTTCTCTCCAGAGAAGGAGGCGCCATCTTCCACCACGACCCGGCGTCGCTGAACCTGCAGGCTTGGCTCCTGCTGTGCTAGAGTTTGGAGGCTACAATATACGGCCGATTGCAGAGAGGTTCTTGCAAAGGCCACGGCGTCCTCGACTCTCAAATGCTACGGTCATAAGTGGAAGAGGTTCTCTATCTGGTGCCGAGCACAGAAGATCAACCCCCTACGGATTACGGCCCCTCAAGTGCTGCCGTACCTGCTATCGCTGGCAAAGGCTGGGCTAGCCCATGCCTCCATTAAGATTCATCTGGCGGCGATCTCCAGATATACCAGAACCACAGGACGGACGTCCCTGTGGTCCCATCGACTGGTAAAAGAGTTTATGAAAGGACTGTTCTGGTCGTTCCCGCCGGCGTGGGAACTTAACTTGGTGCTGACCAGGCTCATGGGGCCCCCATTCGAGCCGATGCACTCCGCACCGATGAAGTTTGTGTCGTGGAAGACTGCATTCCTGGTGGCCATTACCTCCGCACGATGAGTGGGAGAGATTCAGGCCCTATCCTGCAAAGCACCGTACTTGACTTTCCATGCTTCGAGGGTGGTGCTTAGGACGCACCCCTCCTTTATGCCCAACGTGCCGTCGGACTTCCATCTTAACGAGCCCCTGGTGTTACCTGTTTTCTTCCCGTCTCCTTCGTCGCCGGCTGAGAGGACTTTGCACTCGCTGGATGTGGCTAGAGCGCTGAAGTTCGACGTGGACCGTAAGAAGAGTTTTCGGAGGACATCACAGCTATTCGTGAACTTTGGACCTGTGAATCAAGGGAAGGCTCTCTTGAAGTCTTCCATTTCCAGATGGCTCTCCAGCTGCATCATGCACTGCCACCGGTTGGCTAACCGACCGCTGCCAGGCCGTCCTAGAGCCCATTCGACCAGAGCGATCGCTGCTACTACGGCGTTCTTATCTGGTGTGCCCCTGCTGGACATCTGCAGGGCTGCTACGTGGAGGTCGACGCACACCTTCACGAGATTCTACTGCATCGATCGGGATTCCAGGGAGGAGTCCAGGATCGGCCAAACAGTGCTGCGCAACCTGTTCGCTTAAGGTGAGCCTGGTGAGGAGGTAAGAGATGCTTAATGTTGAGTTTTTTGTATTGCTTAATGTTGAGCCTTTTGCCACCCCCTGTGGTTGTGCATGTGTATACTGCTATGTATTCTTTTATTCATGAGCATGTGAATCCATTCCAGACCCCTTGCTGGAAAAGGAACAAGTTACTTACCTGTAACTGTTGTTCTCCAGCATGGGTCTGGCAGGGATTCACATGTGAACCCTCCCGCCTACCCCTCTGCGGCTCTTCACTTGGTCATACTGCCACTTCACGTGCTACCAAATCTGAAAATGGCTGCCAGAGGCGGGGCTTGGGTAGAGGGCAGTCATTGGCTGTGGTCAGTATGACGCAGAGATCAGTGATTGGTTACTACTACGAAAGACAGATCAGAAACGAAACTGATACTGATTTTTCTTTACCGAGGATTCCCAGCCTGACGACGGGGAATATTCATGAGCATGTGAATCCCTGCCAGACCCATGCTGGAGAGCAACAGTTACAGGTAAGTAACTTGTTCCTTCTTCCCGTCGCCTTCGTCGCCGGCTGAGAGGACTTTGCACTCGCTGGATGTAGCTAGAGCGCTGAAGTTCTACGTGGACCGCACGAAGAGTTTTTGGAAGACGTCACAACTGTTTGTGAACTTTGGGATTGTGAATCAAGGGAAGGCTGTCTCGAAGACTTCCATTTCCAGATGGCTCTCCGGCTGCATCATGCACTGTCACCGGTTGGCAAACCGACAGCTGCCCGGCCATCCGAGAGCCCATTCGACCAGAGCGATCGCTGCTACCACGGCGTTCCTGTCTGGTGTGCCCCTGCTGGACATCTGCAGGGCTGCGACATGGAGGTCGACGCACACCTTCACAAGATTCTACTGCGTCGATCGGGACTCCAGGGAGGTGTCCAGGGTCGGCCAAGCAGTGCTGCGCAACCTGTTCGCCTAAGGTGAGCCTGGTGAGGAGGTAAGAGTTGCTTAATGTTGAGCCTGTTGTCACCTCCCGTGGTTGTGCATGTGTGTACTGCTATGTATTCTCTTATTCATGAGCATGTGAATCCATGCCAGACCCCATGCTGGAGAAGGAACAAGTTACTTACCTGTAACTGTTGTTCTCCAGCATGGGTCTGGCATGGATTCACATGCGAACTCTCCCGCCTACTCCTCTGCAGCTCTTCACTTGGTCATACTGCCACTTTACGTGCTACCAAATCTGAGGATGGCTGCCGGAGGCGGGGCTTAGGGAGAGGGCAGTCATTGGCTGGGGGCAGTATGACCCAGGGACCAGTGATTGGTTACTACTAAGAAAGACAGATCAGAAACGAAACTGATACTGATTTTTTTTCTATACCGAACATTCCCGGCCTGACGACGGGGAATATTCATGAGCATGTGAATCCATGCCAGACCCATGCTGGAGAACAACAGTTACAGGTAAGTAACTTGTTCCTTACCCTTTAGACATTGCAATACCATAATGTTGAATTGTTGCGGAAAAAAGGTCAGATGTGATATCACCTGATAAACATGCTTCACTAGTTGCTTTCCTTAATAAGACTACAATGCCACATGATTTTATATTCCACTAGACTGTAAGTCCACCCCTGTCTGGGGAGAACATAGCCATGTTTGGATAAAAGGTGTGCAACTTAATTCATTGTTCATTGAAACAGTGGCCATGGAAATTCTCCTCATAATCTTATATTAGAACCCCAACAATGTGGCATATCCAGCCTTGCAAGCAGCCTTGGTTGTCATGATCACTAACTGGCTTGAACAGGATCACTCTCATATCATCATAGGTGGTGCCTTTAATTCAGATTGCGCTGAGGGAACTAAGGCGAATGATAAATCTGCTGTACCGTTGGATGTATCTTTCGGCTGTACAGCATGGGTATTGTGTGGGATTGTTTCATGCAAAGTTGTGGTTTGTCTTTTGAGTGGATTGTGTCCTCCAACATATTCCTCATCTTAGATGTATTCCATCCAGCTTTGCTGCTCTTCGGAAATTTTTTCGGCAGAGGGCGCCGTGCGTCGATGTCGAGTCAATGGTCCCTCGAAGGCCTCCGTCGAGGGCGACGTCATCGGGTGTATAAGTAGCATGCGCGGCACCCGTTGGCCTCAGTTCTGTTTTACCGCAGTTACGTTGCTTCGGACATTCGGCGCGCCTCGAGTTCTGGCAAGAAATATAATCTAATGAGAAGTAATTATGTCCTCGCCATCGACGCCGACCACGACCCCAAGATCGGGTTTTAAGAAATGCAAGTCGTGCGGCTCAAAAATGTCGATCATGGACCCGCACTGCAAGTGTTTGTGGTGTCTCGGGGAAGGCCACAACATGGAGGCCTGTTCGAAGTGTCAGGCGATGACGGGGAAGGCCTTGCGAGAAAGGAGAGGAAAGCTACATGTAGGTCGGAAGGATCGAAAAGCCTCTAGCGTCGAGTCAAGACCCCATGGGGAAAAATCTCCTCGACGCAAAAGGCATCGATCTAGATCCCGAAGCGATTCTCATCGCTCGTCGTCTCATCGAAAAAGTCTCCCTCCACCTCGTCGTCAGACGAGTCTCCGAAAATGAAATGCCCCACAAAACATTCGTCTACCGAAGAGTGGGAAGCATTCAGGGTCAAAATGATGGAGGTGTTTGAGAAGGCAAAGCCTCGGTCTGCGCCTTCTTCGGAAGCTGGCCGTAGCGTCATCGAGCCCGGGTTATAGTAAAAGGAAGGATAGGGAACCTTCCAGGACGCCGAGCGATAAACGCTTGAGTCGACCGCTCGAGGTCACCGACACCGTCCGAGACCTATCGCACTTCGAAGGGGAAACCGTTGAATGCCGCCTCGACGCCCTCAAAGCAGACCCTGTCGACGAGCACTATGTCATTGTCGACGCCGAAACCTTCGGCGCCAAAGGCTCCAACCAAGCCAGG
Source organism: Ambystoma mexicanum (assembly GCF_040938575.1). Lineage (NCBI taxonomy): Eukaryota > Metazoa > Chordata > Amphibia > Caudata > Ambystomatidae > Ambystoma > Ambystoma mexicanum. Next base: position 859,531,569 of record NC_090927.1, read on the forward strand.
GCAGCCAGAAAAAGAGAAGGAGAAAACTACAAAACATGTATTTTCTTCAAAACCTGGTACTACACCTCTTCCTCCTCCTCTCCCAGAGAAGGTTTTCAAGCCTCTCCCTAGGAAGGAGTTTTTCAAATCCTTGACCTCAATTTTTGAGGAACAGGAGAGATCTGAGGAGGAAGATGTACCTTTGGACTGGAATATGGCACCCAAAATATCCCAGAATGCTTGACATCAGAGGAAAGCAGAATGAGGGATTTGGTGGAGTCATTACATAATGCAAGTGGCATTGACACCTCTCCTGAGAATGACTTTGGTAGACCAGATCCAGGAGCGCATGCCAGTCCATCTTACCGTCAGTTAATGACCAAGGTGGTAGATTACTTGGGATGAGCTAGACCACCAGCCCAATTCTTCCAGGACGATTTAACAGACATATTGGACCATGGTCCCACTGAAGACCCAGTACTACCTTTTCATGTAGCCTTTCAAAACAGGGTGGTCAGGAATTGGGAAACTCCGGATTCTATTCCTCCGGTAAATAAATCCCTGGCATCAAAATACCGGCCAGCCAGTAGCGACCCGGGCTATCTGTCGAAACATCCAACTCCCGATAGTTTGGTCATACAGACTGCCACAGCTTCCAACAAACTTGCGTACCCTTCTATCCCTCCAGGCAGGGACGATGAGCATGTGGATGGTTGGGCACGGAAGGTATTTTCAGCCGGAAGCATGGCATTAATATCTGCCAACTCCACATGTGCCTTGGCAAAATTTTCGTACACTCTGTGGGAGTGCATCGCAATGGCGTCGGAGCACGTACCAGAAGGGGAAGAAAGGGAAGGTTTCCTAGCCATCGTTGGAGATGGAAAGGAGGCTAAGCAGGAATCCCTTCAATCTGGATTGGACACTGCGGATAGTGTAAGCAGGTCCATGGGCACTAGCACGGTAATGCGCAGGTTTGCGTGGTTACAGAAGTCGGGTTTTGCACCGGACGTACAGAACCACCTCCTGAACATGCCTTTTGACGGGTCTCACCTTTTTTGGCAACAATGCTGACCAGAGCCTTGAGAGGTTGCAGACCTCAAAAGCAGCGGCCAAATCTTTAGGAGCTGCTATTAGGCAACCTCAGCCTTTTCGTGCGCAAGGGCAATCATGGAGGGGACGATCCTATTGTTATTACACCTCATACGGGAAGACGAGAGGAATGGCCAGTCAAAGGGGCCAAAGAAAGGCCACTCGTGGTGAATGAGGAAAACGTGCTAAGCCAGCTCCAGCTGCAGCCTCTTTGCCATCGGAAGCTGCAACATCCGCCATAAAACCACTTTGAGGACTTGCACCACAAAACACCTGTAGGAGGCAGGCTGTCGCATCATCTGCAAGAATAGCGAGCCATTACTTCAGATGTTTGGGCTCTAGAAATAATAGCCCAAGGCTATTGCCTTCCTTTTCTAAAGCAACCTCAAAGCAATCCACCAGGGAGACACCTATTGAAACTTTGAAACCCGCTCCTACAGCAGGAAGTTCTAACCCTGCTGGAGAAAGGTGCTATAGAACCAGTACCTGCAGCGGAGAGGAACAAGGGTTGGTAATCCCCGTATTTATTTGATCCCCAAAAAGGACGGAAGACTGAGACCCATCTTGGACTTAAGAAACTTGAACAAGTTCAAGATGGTTACCCTTTCTCAGATCCTTCAGGCCCTTCAACTCCAGGACTGGTTGGTGTCATTGGACCTCCAGGATGCTTATTTTCATGTTCCAATTCATCTCAAACACATAAAATACCTGAGGTTCGTAGTTGGCGACTCACACGATCAGTTTCGTGTCCTGCCATTCGGGTTGACCTCCGCCCGAGGGTCTTCACCAAGTTAATGGTAGTGGTGGCAGCGCACCTCAGGAGAGGGGGGGATTCATGTCTACCCCTACCTGGACGATTGGTTGATCAGAGCGCGCTCTGCCGAGCAAGTACTGGATCATCTGAAAGTCACCTGCCACTTCCTCCACAAACTGGGCTTCTCCCTCAATTTAAAGAAGTCTCAAATAACACCTTCCCTACAGCTTCAGTACATAGGAGCTGTATTAGACGCATCCTTGGGAAAGAGCTTGCCTCCCAAGACGAGGGCTCAAGACATTCTTCAGATGGTTTCCAAATTCCAAAATGCCCAAAATCTCCAGGCTTACGACTTTTTAAGGTTGCTCGGCCTCATGGCATCCTGCATCTTTCTGGTGCCAGAGGCACGCTTGAGGATGATATCCCTTCAATGGGCCCTTAAGACTCAGTGGTCCCAGTTCTCGGATCAAATGACGGATCTTCTTCAGATTCCGAACAAGGTCAGACAAGACCTTATATGGTGGACATGTGCAGAGAACATCCTAATGGGAGAACCTTTTTGGCAACCATGGCCGGAGATCACAGTAGTGACGGACGCCTCACTCCTGGGGTGGGGAGCACATGCCAACGATTTGACAATAAACGGTTGTTGGTCTCCATCGGAGTCCAAACTACATATCAACCTTTTGGAGCTGAGGGCAATCAGACTAGCGCTGAAGGCCTTCCTGCCATCTGTCGGGGGAAAGAATGTCCTGATAATGACAGACAACACAGTGGCCATTCACTACCATAACAAAAGAGGAGGTGTGGGGTCACTACCCCTGTGCAGAGAGGCAATGCAGCTCTGGTATTGAGCGAGTCAGGAAGGAATCTCTTTAACAGCAATTCATCTAGCCGGGGAAGAGAATATGACGGCAGATGCTCTGAGCAGGCAGAGCACGGTATCCTACGAATGGGAATTGGCTCAGGAAGTCATTCAAGAGATCTTCGCCCTTTGGGGAACCACTCAGGTAGGTAGAAAGGTATTGCTCAAGGGAAATTCCCCCGAGAGGTGCGTTCCCTCTGATTCCTGTCAATCCTCACGTCATCAGGAGGCTGAGATGCTTCGGGAACCGCATGATCCAAATTGCTCCGGATTGGGCCAGGAGAACGTTGTATCCGGACCTTCTAGATATGTCCATCTGTCCTCCAGTACGTCTTCCTCAGAGAGAGAACCTTCTCTCTCAAATGGAAGGTCAGGTTCTCCACCCAGAGGTCAGAACACTCAACCTTCATGCTTGGTATCTGAAAGGCTGAGATACAGGGATTGGAACCTTCCAGGTGTTATGGAGGTGTTGCTTTCGGCAAGAAGGCCAGCAACAAAGTCTCTGTACCGTTGCCGTTGGAAAAAGTTTTGCAACTGGTGCAGGGAAAAGAATGTCGATCCTTTGTTCTATTCCGGAAGTACGATCTTTCCTTATGACCCTAGCACATAGAGGCCTGAATATCGGAACAATAAAAGGTTACCTTGCAGCGCTTTCCATTTTCAAGCGCTCCTCGGAAGAATGCTCCTACTTCAAAATTCCTTTGCTAACACAATTCTTAAAAGGTCTCACTAATGTGTTTCCTCCTCACCCATTTCAAGTACCGATTTGGGATCTAAATTTAGTCTTAAAATTCTTAATGTATGCCCCTTTTGAGCCTATGCGCACGTGTCCTTTAAGATTATTAACATATAAAACAGCCTTTTTAGTTGCTCTAACATCAGCAAGAAGAGTGAGCGAATTGCAGGCACTGTCTTCTGGACCACCCTATACTGTGTTCCATAAGGACAGAGTTGTATTGAGGGTTAAACCATAATTTTTACCGAAGGTAATATCTGATTTTCATTTAAGTCAGAAAATTGTTTTACCCTCATTCTATCCTCCACGTCATCCTTCTAAGGAGGAAGAAAGATTACACAGACTGGACCCAAAAAGAGCTTTAAGCTTTTACATCTCTAGACTTTCTAGGCTTAGAGTGGACAACCAGTTGTTTATAGGCTACACAGGAAGAAAACTGGGTCAATCAGTAACAAAACAGACAATTTCACGCTGGATCGTGCTTTGCATTTCAGAATGCTACAGACTAGCACAAAAAGACCCACCAGAAGGGTTAAGGGCTCATTCCACCAGAGGCATCGCCTCTTCCACAGCCCTTCAAAGAGGTGTCCCAATAAGGTCCATTTGCGAAGCAGCAACTTGGTCTTCATTTCACACCTTCTCAAAATTCTATAGCCTGGATGCTTCCCAGTCTAGAGAGCTGACTTTTGGAAAAGCAGTGCTTTATTCTGCCATCTAAAGGCATTGGTGGAAATTATCTGACCCCTCCTCCAGAGCAACTATGCAAAATACTGCTTTGGGAGCCTATCTAAAATGAGGAATACGTTGGAGGACACAATCCACTCGAAGAACAAGTTACTTACCAACTGATAACGTTCTTTCGATTGGATGTTCCTCCAACGTATTCCTCATCGCCCTCCCAACCGACCCCTCTGTAGATTTTTTCCGTGTTATTGCCATCTCAAATCTCGCAAGGCTGATACCTGTCTGCCGGCACAATCTACACAGTACAAGATCACAGATACAAAAGAGGGGAAAAACAGAACTGAGGCCAACGGGCGCCGCGCGTGCTACTTATACACCCGATGACGTCTCCCTCGACGGAGGCCTTCGAGGGACCATCGACTCGACGCACGGCGCCCTCTGCCGAAAAAATTTCCGAAGAGCAGCAAAGCTGGATGGAATACATCTAAGATGAGGAATACGTTGGAGGAACATCCAATCGAAAGAACGTTACCAGTTGGTAACTTGTTCTTCTCTTTGTGTTTGCCTCAGGGTGGCCTCTATGAAGGTATGGTCTTTACATGGAATAGAGGGCATTTTTTCATGGATTGACCATATATATGTATCCCCAAGGTTTAAAATCATGTGCAGTCCACAAACCATGAAGAGCTTAGGGCTCAGTGATCACCTAACCCTACATCATAACTTACATCTTTCAATTTGCAATTTTGCGGGCTCATTCCACCAGGGGCATGGCCACATCTACAGCCCTTCAAAGGGGGGTTCATATAAGGAATATCTGTGATGCTGCAACGTGGTCATCAATACACACGTTTACAAAACATTATGCTCTGGGTGCTTCCCATTCTACACCCTCCTGCAATCACAAAATACTGATAAAGGAGTCTGTCAAAGATGAGGAATACTTTGGAAGAAACAATCCATTCTAAAAACAAGTTACTTACCCCTGGTAACATTCTTTCGACTGGATGTTCCTCCAGCATATTCCTCATCGTCCCCACATCCTACCCCTCTGTAGAATCTGCCATGCTATTACAGCTTCCGCTCCACCAAGGCTGAGTACTATCATGCCATATTTATGAGCATCTCTGCTGCACGAGGATGAGGAAAAACGGAACTGAGGCCAACGGGCGACGCGCGTGCTATATATATTCTCCGATTACATCACCCTCGACAGAGGCCTTCGAGGGACATCAACTCGACACCATCGATGCAGGGTGCCCTCTGCCGAAAAAAGTTTTGTGAAGCAGCTGAAACTGGACATTAAAAATGAACAAACTTACAGCCAGAGGGCCTTCTTGCTGGATGTCAATTTCTTAATACTTTGATGTTCAAGTCGATCGCGATTGCCATTCCACCAGATGGGCACCCAGTGTACCTTTTTTTTGCTGTTTTGGTAAATGTTTTGAACCCCTCTAAGTCAAAATGTTGTGTTGCCATTGTTTCCTGCAGCATTATGACATGTTTGTCTGTCAATAAATTAGTCTGTTGCGAAGCCTTGGCTATGTTGGTGTAACCACATACATTACATGATGTTTTTGAGAGGTTCTTGTAGTTAAAGCTGCTTTGAACCAGATCGTGAATTGACAAACATTTTTATGGCTGCCTCCAGCCAAAACCAATCTTCTACTTGCTTGTTTTGGGGTATAGCCAGATTTGCACAAGTTGCATTTGAGGCTTTGTCAAAGCCCCCATTTTGCGGTGTCGGGTAATATTATCCCCACCACTAATATCGCCAAATATATGGTCGTGGGGTAAGGCCATAGGCGTTATTATTAGTGGGGATAATTTATGGGGTTATTGGGACCGGGGTTGTGGGGGTGTCCCCGCTCCATCAAACTAATTATGGGTGGGTCCCCCGCTGGTTCCTTGGCTTAATATCGCAGGAAAAAATATGGCTATATTTTTGCCGGGATATTAAGACATGGAACCCATTTTGATGATGTGGAAGCCAGGCTGACGCCCCCAATGTTCGTTGTGGCACAGAAGCAGTTAGAAATGTTGTGATTTCAACAGGGTTGTTAAGTTCGTATACATCAAGTTCTTAGTATAAGGATTTCGTCCAATACCAACCTGGCGACTATGCTCGAATGGAAGTGGCACAACAAACGAGTGTAGCCCTGATCAGGGAATGCCACGTATCAAGGTCTCCCATGTGAAGTGCCCGCAAAGATGGAATTAAGCAAAACACAAATGTGATGGCTGGAAGGTTTAGAACTAATCAACCAATGAGGACTAGTTTCATTTAGGCATTCCCAGAGACAAAGGACAGGGGAGTTTCGGGACCCTCCCTCACATCCTGTCCTTCCAGACACACTGGAGCCAGGGGGCGGGCTTCAGGGCTGAAGCCTGCCAATGGCAAGACAAACAAAGGGTTCAAATCTGTCTAACACACAGAGTAAAACCCAAGAAAGATGAACAGAAAATGGCAAAAAAAGAAGACCGGGGCCATTTTGACAAAAATGTTCACCCATGGGTGCTATAGTGCAGCTGAGGGTTCAGCCTGCGGTAGAACAGCACAATAGTAGGAAAAAGGAAACCACTGCCACCAGCCATTTAAAGTAGTGAGGGTAACATACAAATGTTACATGAGAATGTTGGATAAGGGGCTAATAGGTAACCCCCAGCACTTCACATAAGAGGGGATGTGCTGGACCTACAAAGAGAAATGGTAAGTAAAGTCAATTACTATTCTTGGGAACTGCAGTTCACACAAGAAAAGTTATTTAAACTTTGAGAAATATAAAGGATTTCTCAGTGACACTGCACTGAAGGTGCTCTGTCACCATACAAAAAGCAGATGCTTATGGACTTTGAGAGACTCCAAAAACAGGGAAAACACAAAATTCAAATCAGGTCAAAACACGTGAGAGGGTGAGAAAAAGGTCTCGCTCACTCCAGGGTTAAAATTAAAAAGTTCTAAATCCAGCAAAAAGAGCTTGGGGGTCTCTAAGGTGGGAAGAATGTAGCACTAAAATGAAAATTCTCCCTAACAAGGTGTGCTGTGGTTTCTCAAAGAAAATCGAGAAGGATCGCTACAGCAGGCTTGCAGCGTAGCTCAAATCAAGCAAGGCCTCTGACTGCCTTCGAGCACGATCATGCCTCACTCAGAACATGCCGGTCCCAGGAGCGAACCTGAGATCCTTTGAGGATACCCCGTCTGCAAGGGTCCAAGAGAAGGCCAAGCTCCGCGATGCTGACCCTGCGGGTTCGCTGCTGATGCAGGTCCCAAGTCGGGCAGAGCGTGATCTCCGTGAACCTCCACAGTGAGCCTGCAGGCAAAGGGGGCCCCTTCTAAGAGAAAGTCCCTGGCCCCATCCAAAATCAGTTTACCACCGGACAAGTCGATGAGGGAGAAATCCGGGCAGGACCCTTCAAAACTGACCTAGACCTCTCAGCCTACCAAGTCAACTGCTTCGCCGACGGTCCCGTAGATGAAGGCCTCGGCACCCACATTGTCATCGACCACCATCACGACAGCGTCGAATGAGTGGGTCGGCAAAGGTAATGCCTGCGACGGCCACCCCCTGTATCCTTACCCCCAAGGCGTGATACAGCTGCAGAAGCAGTGGCGAAGGCAGTGGGCACCCCGGGATGGGGACAGACCCGATAGCCACACCGATCCGGACGTCTCCGGAGAAGGAAAGACAGGAGGACAAGGAAGCCCCCGCCGACAGAACCTATGAGGGATGTGGACACACATGCGGCTCCAAAGAAATCTGTGCAGATTTATACAGTCTCCGATGAGTGCGATGATGATCTCCCCGATGACTACTATATAGACCACGAAGGAGGAGACCCTGAGGTCAGTGAGCCTTTGTCCCCTGCGTGCAAAACGAGGCCCGTCAGTCCAGACCCTACACCTCTGGTTCCTTTCATGCCACAACCGAGGGATGTGTCGCCGTATATTCTGACAATACTACACACAGTGGTCACGGAGATCCAGCAGAGGCTGCCCCCAACACCAGAGCCCACTCCACCGCAAGGCCCTCATGGGCCTCAGACGTTGAGCCCTCCTCGTCAGAAGAGGAATTCTAAGGAGGTGGCTGGCCCTCTGCATCACCCGACACCTCCGCCGTCACATCGCGACCTGACACCATCCAGAGTTCTGGTACCGTAGGCACGGGCACAGCTACTACGGCTACAGGCACCAACGAGGTAGACTATGTGCTGCTGATGGGGAAACTCTGCATGCGGACAAGTCCCATAGGGCCTCCCCGCCGGATGAAGTTGGATCCTTTAATTCCATGATGTCCAGGGCCACTGACATTTTTCATTTGGTGCCTTAGAAAACTAGGAAAGAAGGGTTCCTGTACCAGCGGCATGAGTCAAGAAGAAAGACCATCATGTCCGTTCCCTTCCTGGATGATATCTGGGAGGAGGGCTTGGCGTTAATGAAGAACCAGAATATGGCCCCTACCAAGCGTCAGACTGGAGAAAATGTGGCCCCCTGGTGCCTGAGATCTTAACCTTCGCCCAAATCAGTGGTCTTGGCCGCAGTAAGGAAGCGCTCAGCGAACCCATAGTCTGCATCTATGGTGCCTCCGGACCAGGAAGGAAAGAAACTGGATGCACTTGTCTAGAGGATAATATATACAGCTGCCTCCACCATCAAGGCAGCTAATGCCCTGATCATTTTGTCCCGATATGACCGGGTACTATGGTACAAGCTGGGACCTATTCTGGACTTCCTGCCCAAGGACAAGAAGGTTGAGGCACTGGACCGGTTGAGGAGGGAAGGTGGCTTCGGACCACACCATTACTGTGGCAGTGGACATCGTGGACTCTGGGTCTGGCAGGTGGGAAACGGTGGGTCCCTTTGTCGACCAGGGTGGTTGAAGGCCACAAACCTCTGCCAGAACATTCAGGCAAAGGTGCTGGATATGCTGTTCGACGTTGAAAACCTCTTTGGAAATGCCATCGAGTCTCTGCAAGCCATAAAGACCGACACAGAGATGGCACGCTCCCTCTGGACCCACCAATGTCTGCTTTCATCCTTTGATTCGTCCAGAGGAAAGCCCAGCAGGTCCTTCAAGGCATATATGACCCCGTACCAGCAGCCTTCCTGCTCCTCCACTCAAGACGCATAGAGAGGTCGCTCTCGGCCTTACGGCTGCTGACAACCGCATTGTTGCCGCCCACAGGGCAGGACCCCGACCCCCAAACAAACCTTAACTGGCCATGGTCGCGGACCCCCACTTATGCACCCCAATGAGAGGCCGACTGGTGAAGTTCATCAGCACGTGGCGAAAGATCACCACTGACAGATGGGTGCTAGACTCTCTCGACCAAGGGCACACCTTGGAATTCCAATGCAGGTGCCCTTGTATTCCACTGGTGCCTCGACAGGCACAACACAGGCCACAGCTTCTGCAAGAGGTGCATGCCATGCTAAAGAAAGGGGCGATAGAACCTGTTCCCCAACACATCTGGGGCTCTGGAGTATACTCAAGATACTTTCTGGTTTGAAAGAAGACAGGAGGTTGGAGGCCAATCCTGGATCGACGTTGTCTCAAGTACTTAAAGTCCCAGAAGTTCACGATGGTCACGTTAAAACGCGTGATCAGCCAGCTGGAGGAAGGTATTTTTTTTTTTTAATGTTTCTGGATCCTACTTCCACATCCCCATTCACCAGAAGCACTGCAAATTCCCACGATTTGTGGTAAAGGGGCGGCACTATCCGTTCAAGGTGCTTCCCTTCAGCCTGAAGTTGACTCCAGGGGTCTTTACGAAGTGCTTAGTCCCGGTGGCAGTTCATCTTCGTCTGCAGGGCATCCATGTATACCCTTACCTGGAAGATTGGCTTGTTCGATCCTGTTCCCACGTGGTGGCGGACAGTCAGACATTGAGAACCCTATGTTTCGTCCTGCTTGACGCCATCGCGAAACACTCTGTTTCTGGGTGCCCGGCTCAACACACTAACGTGTTTGGCGCCCCCTCCGAAGAGAGGGTGGTGGCCATCCAGGGAAAGGTACAGCGCTCATCATCGGCACAGACTGCCGCGGTTCGGGCCATCAAGTCGCTGCTGGGCATGATGTCCTCCTGCATCAACCTCGCCTGCCTTTGCAGACCTCAGATGAGGGATCTCCAGGAGTTCCTGGATGCAAGGTTGCTGCAAGTATCAGGGACCTTTGCAGACAAGATCACCCTCACTCAGGAGTTCAGTTGGGGCGATACAGCGGTGGGGTGTACGACCACATCTTGCTCAGGGAGCTCAGTTTCAAGTTCCTCCTTACAAGGAGACAGTCATTATGGACGCCACTCTAGAAGGCTGGGGAAGCCCACAGTGGACAGTTGCATGCCAGAGGCCTCTGGCTGCAGGAAGAAAAGGGCCTCCACATCAGCGTCCTGGAACTTCAGGCCATATTCTGGACCCTCCAGTCTTTGAGGGTCAACCACCATGTTCTAAATCCGGAAGCAAGGCTGGGACCCGCTCATTGGCCCTCTCCAAGGAGGCCCAAGATATGTGCCATTCGTCAGGACATGTTATTCGTCCCTTTTCATCTGGCAAGCGTCAAGAACACCATTGCGGACTTGCTCCGCTGCATTCTTGCCAGGAGTGGGAGCTTCGCTGGTACAACCAGACCTTCTGTCCAAAGAGAGGGGCCAGCCCCAGCTCGTTCTTCGCGCCAGCGACAAACACCAAGTGCTAGAGGTTTGCCAGCAGGTTCCCGCAGCGCTGAGGAGCATGGGGGATGCGTTCTCATTTCCATGGGAGGGACTGTCCTGTGCGCTTTCCATCCGTTCCGCCCCCCTCCTGCTACGAGTGATCAACACACTTGGACAGTGCCACTGCAGGATACTAGTTGCCCGGACGTGGCCGCAACACATCTGGTATCCAGACCTGCTGCTTCTGTGCCCCTTTCCATCAGGCCACCGCTACTCCCGGACTTTCTCGCCAGAGAGGGAGGAGCGATTCTGCACCACGACCCAGCATCGCTGAACCTACAGGCCTGGCTCTTGCAGCCCTAGAGTTTGGACATTATGCTTTACCTGCAGAATGTAAAGTCATTCTGGCCAAGACCAGATCCTCTTCAACATTAACGTGCTACAGCCAAAAGGGGAAGCGCTTCTGTGTCGTGCCAGGAGCAGAAGATTTACCCCTCTGCGGGTCACAGCCCTGAAGCTCCTGCCAAACATGCTTTTGTTGGCCAAGGCTGGGCTGGCCCAAGCCTCTATCAAGGTGCACCTGGCCGCTATATCCTGTTACACCAAGACACCGGGTAGGCCTGCTCTGTGGTTGCACAGACTTGTCAAGCTTCAGGACTTTTCCCGCTGGTGAAGGCTCCTGCCCCGGCTTGGGAACTAAATGTGGTCTTGACCAAGCTCATGGGGGCACCTTTTGAGCCGATGCATCAAGTCTTGCTCAAGTTTCTCTCATGGAAGTCTCCCTTCCTCATGACGATCCTTGACCTGGTGGGACGAAGAGATCCAGGCCCTGTCTTGCAAGCAGCCTTGTAAATACTGGAGGGTGGTGTCTGTACTCCTGCTCTCTATATGGCAGAGGAGAGGCCCAGAGGACCCCAGCCAAGATTCTCTATGGTAGCGCTGGTCGAGCAATCAAGGCTTAGCTTCTCAGGAGGGGAAGCGGGCTGGTTCTAAAGTACAGTGTAGTCCCCAAGCACCCACAAAGGAATGTCAGCACACTGTATTAGTTAAAACACAGTCTTTATAATTAATATCCATGGCCATCACTGTCCTCAAGACAGCCAGTCGCGCGCCGGAGGCGTGAGCCGGCCATCGTCACAAAGGCCGTCGAACTAAGGCAAACACCTGTCTCAGCCTGTCCCTGCCTCCTGCCAGGAACTCTGCATTCTAAAGACTAGCTATCTCTGGATAACGTCAGCATAAGGTATTGTGACCCTGAGCTTGTGTCCTCCGAACCCTTGATTGATCACTACCTACCCACAAGAAACTTCCTCATTGGCGTGTCTGCTCTACACCACTTATGTTAGCATCAAGGCACCTCATACCCTCAGCTTACTATGGCCAACCTGCATCCCTTATGGCTGATGTGGCTCTGCTGATGAGATCTTGCCTTGAACTGCCACTAGCACTCGCTCTGTAAACATGCTCTGATTTATTACCGTTACTGACTTCCACTGTGATATTACTCATTCGTGACTCGCATCCTAGCACGTATACTGTTTGTACTTACCCATGCTGTAATTTCTAAAAACTAGCCTATTGCCTACTCTGCAATTATTGATTTTAGCTTCCACCTATCCTGCACCCTGAATGCTGCTTTCAGCCCTATCTGCCACGACAACTGAATACTGTATCTAGCCCTTGCCAGCCTAGCACCAAATTAGCTATGCTACCTATGCGCGGCACTAGCCCATATTAACTCCACCATCTTAAACGCTATATCTAGTATACATATGCCTTGCCACTCTAACGCTGTATCAGCCCCTCCCTGTCTTATTAGTTGAACAAAGCATCCAGTATATGCTTGCCTGCCACATTGATGCTGGATCAGCCTCGATTTGCACTAATTTTGAATGTTGCATCTAGTATATATCTGACTATCCACTTTGATGTTACATTAGCCCTTGTCTGCCTATTACCTGAACACTGCAGCTAGCGTACACTTGCCTTACAGCTGAGTGTTGCACTAGATCATGCCTAACTATTCCATAGCCTAAACCGTATCTGCTTTTAATCTGCTTTCCTTGCCTTTGATCATGCGGATAACTACAGAAACTCAGATAACACACCTGGTACTAGGCCTCCTTGCCATTATGGTCTCTGCCTCACTTACCTCATACCCACCCAAGGACAGAAACATGAGATTAAGATCTAGACTATCCCGCCTCCATGAACCTTCATCAAACTATACCACTAGAGGCTTCTCATGTAAGACTGCCCAACCTATTGGATCAGCTAATAAATGTACACATTACCATAACCATAGTCAACTGTCCTCTGTCCCTCCGGCTACCACCCAAAAAACGTCCAAAGAGCCACCCAAACCAAAACTAAACAGCCTCCCACTACCAAACCCACAAGTACCCTACTACTATCGGGGTCGCTCATCAATGCCAGCTCTATGGTGGCCCACGCTGCTGACATCGCAGACACTCTAACTAATGAGAACTTGGACTTGCTGTTCATAACTGAGACATGGCTCCACAAGGCGGCAGGCCCTGCTATTATGTTAGCTGTACCAGAGGGTTACCAACTACTAAGAGCTGACAGACCAAACGCTAGAGATGGTGGTCTAGCTATTATCCATAAAATCTAACCTACCTATCAGACTCACTGCCACCTCATCGTTTCACTCCTTTGAGACTCTCATAGCTAAACGTCCCCTTTCCAGTAACCGTACCCTCACCATGTATGCGATCTATAGACCACCTGGACCTTTAGGCTCATTTGAGGATGATTTAAATTGTACCCTGACCAATAATACCAAAGACCATGCACACATTTTGCTGCTGGGAGATTTCAATCTGGGTTTCAACGACAGCAACGATAAACATGCCTTATCTGTAGCCTCTCTACTGAAGGATTACGGGCTGACACAAAAAGTTTCCACCTCTACACATGCTAAAGGAAGGACCCTAGATTGGGTTGCCAACCTGAATTGCAACATTAGCATTACTAATATAACATCCCAATCATGGACTGATCATCATTTAATCACCTTTTCTGCCTCACTTGACATTATCCGTCCCAAACCGATAGTTATGGTACTGCCACTCCCCACTAGAAGGAAAAAGACATTACTTTGGAAAATCTATTACCACATCTTCTCCCTACTCTTGACAAGCTAGATAACAATACTGACCCTACCCTACTAGTGGAAGTTTTCAATAGTACCATGACAAAGGCACTTGACACCATTGCTCCTCTCAAAATTCGCAAAGGTAGACAAACATCTCACCTGAATAAATGGTTCACACCGCAATTGAAAGAACTAAGGATCCAAAAAAGAAAGCTGCAATCAATTTGGTGCCATTCGCCTACCGAGGAGAACAAAATTAAGCTATCTAATCACTCCAAACTGTACAAAAAGGAAATCATTGACACTAAAAAGAACACTTGCAACTATACAATATCTAAGGCTAAATCAGACACGAAGGAATTATTCTCTATTCTTCGCGAAATGGAATCTCCAATACCTCAGGTTGACAATACTCCTAAAGATAAGCCCTGGTGCACTATCATACAGAATGCCCTCTCGGATAAAATTAGCTCTTTCCAAACTAAAATTGATAAAAAGAAAGCTTCCCTGTTCCTACCGGCTGAATCTTCATCTCAGCAGCAACCACCTCTAAACCTCCATAATAACCGCCCCCACCCCTCCATTCAGCTTCAAAAAAATATCCATCGTCGAGACAGAGAAAATAATACTTTCGCTCAAACCCTCCAACTGCAAAGGAGACCACTGTCCAGCTCAAAGGATGCAGCTAGAGACCTAGCCCCCTTCATTTCGAAGCTTATTAACGCATCCTTTAAGACGAATCTTGTGCCTGACAATCTCAAACAATCCTGGGTGCTACCTCTGCTCAAAAACAAACTTTAGACCCTGGATCAGCCTTTCTGTTAAAACCCTTGGTTTCTATCTCGACTCGGTACTCGCCTTCAAGAAGCAAACGAACTCTCTAGCTTCTTCTACAGCTTATACGTGCAAATTGATCCGAGCCTACAGACCATTCCTTTCTGAGACCAGCTGCATCACACTAGCCAATGCACTTATTCTATCCAGACTGGATTATTGCAATGCTTTATATGCTGGATCCAATAAGTACATCATTGATAAACTACAAAGACTCCAAAATAATGCACTTACAGCAGCCTTAAACATCCCGAACAGAGAGCATATCTCTGCATTCAGAAGAAACACCCATTGCCTTAAAATTATGGACAGAATCTCCCTTAAAACCCTCTCTCTCACGTCCAAATGTCTCAATAATAGAAAGAGTTAATAAAAGAACTTCTGACCGACCGACGAGAATGTCGAATGCCCACACTCTAGAGGTTCCTAGATACAAACGGATCACAGCCGGCGGTTCTAGCTGCTCAATCATGGAATGGACTCCCCCGAGATCTTAGAATTGACCAACCTTACTTTGCATTTAGATGGAAACTCCTCACCTGGCTACAGACCAATGACTCCTAACTTAACCGCCCTTCTGACTATCCAATTCTGCTGACCCTTCTGACCCCTTGCCCTAATCGCTCTTGAATGACATCTAAGAACTGCTATACTAATCATTACCAACTGTATAGCCTCTGGCATCCCTTGCCTATACTTTGGTCTCTTATTGGGACCATCTGGTCACTGCTAACTTATAGTTGCACTCCAGCTATCACTGTTTATAACTGCTTATTGCACATTGTATGTACCTACCTATGCAACTAAGTATCCTATGTATTCATGTGCTCTGTAACTAAGCTTCCTAAGTATCCTTGTATTGCTTGCACCCAGCTACCTGAGGGTTTTGCTTTGCGCTATACTAAATAAAAAAGCAAATATTCAAGGTTATGTACAATATCATGATAACTCACTTTGTACTCAGTTATCTATAATGGCAAATCTAGACAGTTCTAAGTGGTACCACAGTTACTATTCGATCTCTTTAAACTGCCTCAACTGTACGGTTAAATGTCACACAAATCAGTTTGTAAAGGAAACCAACAATAGATAGAAGAGGAAAGCAGTTGGTTAGAACAATTGGCAGAATACTGGCCCTGTTTACCTAGACACAATTCTGTGTGGATATCCCCCCACTTGGGCAACCTCTAAAATAAAGATATATCACAAGCCTAGTCCATATATTGTTCACAAGAGTCTTTCCAATAGTTCAGCAACCCCAAAGTACCTGGCGTTGTAGCGTTCCTCATAAGGGAATCGACGGCCCTTCTTGAGTGCCTGCCCTTTAAGGCAGGAGTTACGGGTCGTCGAACGTCTAGCGAAGAACAGGGTGAACTACGGCGGGGAAGTGGCAGCTTCTTTCCTATCGGTGCTCGTCGATGGGGAAGCGTAAACGCCCTGCAAGGAAGAGGCGTGCAGGGCAAAGAACTGTGGCCCAGCAAGGGCGTTGAGTCATCGGCGTCTCTGTGGTCTTTGGGTGGCGGGAAAACCACCGGTGGATGCTCCTCGGGGTGTCGACGGCCTGGCCTTCTCCGGCAGGATAAGTCTGGCGGCGGTTCAGACAAGCGTGTCCGTGAACCGAACGTTCTTAGGCAACGGGAGCACGGCAGCTTCGGTCGGCGACGGCGGTCGTCGACAGTGGCGGACAACAGTCCGGGCGCTTCTCTTTGGGATTCCGGGGCAGTCCCCATCTCCATCGGCTGCCTTTCGCAAGTTTGGCTACCAGGGAGCTTTGGCAAGGATCAGCTGGTGCACAATGGTGGCTCGTAGCTCGGGAAGAAGGCGCCTTACCAGGTCCTCTCTGGGTCAGTCCTTGGAGACACAGCAGCTTTCAGATTGATGAAGAAGAGCAACAGCAATTCTTCTCTTCCAGCAGGGCTTCAAGGTCAAGCTTCAGTTTCACTCCAGTTACTCTTCGTAGTTTGGACTTCAGCTTCTGAACACGATTCCTAGCAGTGAGAGGTCCCCAGATATACTGTTGATCTCCCATTCATTCTGCTGGGTCACACTCGGGCAGCCAATCACTATGAAGGGCATTCAACAGTCAGTCAGCCAATCAGGCACACAGTGCATTCAGGCCATTCTTCTCCATCCAGACACTCACAACACAGAATGTGGATTCGGACAAGTACCACGCCAGTCAACACTGCATTCATTCCAGTTTCGGGCAGGGCTGTCTCAGTCATTGTGTCAAACACCAGATACCAGACACATCCACAACAAGAAGTGTAGATTCGTCACACACTCCATTCACCCAGGTCCCACCCACATGTGTACCCACAACATACGGTCGTTGGGAAGGCTCCAGCCAGTCTGGTCGGCACTTCCCCCACACGACCATATATGGAACTTCATCCCAGCAGCCAGTCAGGGGAAGGGACCGAGTCCGGGCTTCCCGGGACTTCGGGAAGATCAAGGTAACAGGCGATGGAACGCAAGAGGCAACGGGGGCCATCTTGTCTCCATCAGGAATCTACCAATTCCAATGATGGGGCCTGGGCATCCCAAAATGGAGGACGCTCAGGGCACCAGTCAATTCAGCACAGAGCTGCCACCAGCCCGTACCCTGGTCTGTGGGCCACACACAGGTGCCCAAAAACATACACTAGGGGTACAGGGTTTAACCCCTACCCACAGGTGCCATAAGGGTATCCCAGGGTTCTGTACACCAAACCAAAAGAGCGAGCTGCACCGCCAGGAGTCCCACATGAACTCCTGCGCGGAAAACATGAGAGAACACACGATAAAAAGCAGTAATGGACAAGGATATGGAGGCCCTGTCCCTTGTGATGCATTTCCAGCATCACAAGCCTTACTTGTCTTTCTACGCAGCAAGGGTGGTACTGCATACCCACCCCACCTTTGTGCCGAAGGTGCTGTCCGAATTCCACCTCAACAAACCTTTGGTATTACCTGTCTTTTTCCCCAATCCATCGTCACCAGTGAAAAGAGCCTTGCATTCACTGAACGTTGCTTGTTCCTTGAAGTTCTACCTGCCATGTACAAAGAATTTTCAGAAGACTTCTCATTTGTTTGCCAACTTTCGACCTGTGATTCACGGAAAGACCTTGTTGAAGGCTTCCATCTCTAGGTGGCTCTCTGGCTGCATCATTCACTGCCATCAGCTGGCTAACAGACCTCTGCCGTGTCGGCCAAGATCCCACTCCCAGAGCCGTTGCTGCAACAACAGTGTTTCTCTCTGGTGTGCCCCTACTCGTCATCTGCAGGGCTGCTACGCGTAGGTCCACGCACACCTTCACAAGTTTCTACTGTGTCGACATGGGTTCCAGGGAGGAGTCCCTGGTCGGCCAGTCGGTGCTGCGTAGCCTGTTCACTTGAGGTGAGTCTGTTCTGGGGGTAAGTGTTACTACCTATGTTGAGCCTTGCCACCTCCCGTGGTTGTGTGATGTACTGCTATGTAATCTTTATTCATGAGCATGTGAATCCATGCCAGACCCCATGCTGGACCTGTAACTCTTATTCTCCAGCCTGGGTCTGGCATGGGTTCACATGCAAACCCTCACTACTTCCCCTCTGTGGCTTTTCTTAGTTCATACTGCCACATTTGGTGCTTACCAAATCTGAAGATGGCCACCAGGGGTGGAGTTTAGGGAGAGGAATGTCATTGTATGGGGGCAGTATACCGTAAATGAAAGTGGTTGGTTTAGAGGAGAAATGGTTTTCAAGCTGAAAGTGAAACAGTTTTTTCTTTTACAGAGGATTCACAGCCTGACTGGGCATATTCATGAGCATGTGAATCCATGCCAGACCCATGATGGAGAACAATAGTTACAGGTAAGTAACTTAAACCATATAGCAGATAGTGGGGCATGTATGATCTATTGCAGCAAGGAGGGTCAATGGGCAACGATCGGATAATGAAGCCCAATAGAATGGTTATAGTTGTAAAAATTATAATAACTTTGTTGCCATTTTGAGAATCCACAGTTAGCAAAGTAAGACTTACAAGCTCCACATCCAGATCAGCGTTCATGAGTCACATCCGCAGGTTGCCACGGTCTGCACTGTCAGTGGACTAGGATTGGTCTACGTCGATAAGGTGATACACGTCCAAACGAGAACACCAGAACACTCTGCACACTCCATGGTGCGAGAGGCTTATGAAAGCATGACGCCTCCCATGCTGATAAGTGTAGGCAAGACTGTGCACTAGCTCCCTATGCGGATTTGCGGATAGCAATTTCAATAAGGCAAATTCAAACCAGGCACACAGGTAAAAAAGAACGCTCTACGCACGCTGAAGCTAAAACAATAGCATGCACTGAATTTCAATAAATTGAAGATTGGAGATTTGTAATAGATGGCCTCAGATGGAACTGTAGGTTTCTTTTGGAAAACTGTTTGTACTGTTTACTAAACACAATACTATATAGGTATTCATTTGCTTCTTAATGTTGCCAGCTTTTTAGCGCAATCCTGTTTTATGTTGATGTATGTCATTTGTATATTAATTTGTGTGATTTTTTTTAATTGTGATTTCATGGAGCCTTTATTTTTTCTTTTGCAGGTTTGATAAGCACAACTTCTCATCATAGTTTAGGCTCTACTGGCGACACTTTATTTTACTTCTTGAAATCAGCTAATGTTGACTCTGCCCACCGGCCCCTTGGAAGGACACGAACCAGATGGTCTCAGGTGAGAAGCAAAATCATGTGGAAAAGTACCTTTAGTATTTCTGCAGGTGGCACGGTTTCCGAACAAAAAAACCAAAGGATCTCAAACACAATTATTAACTTTACTATGCGCTCATCTGCCATTATCTTACTTCCACCATATTCCAATGTTACTGGGTTTTTATGGTGGGATGATTTCACTGAAGGAAGTAAATCAAAAGTTTGGGAACATCCTTATTCCAATCGGTCCTCCCAATCTCAGTTTGATTGGGAATATATGACCTCCCATTTATGTTCTGCAACAATGCAGATTAGATGTAGCAGTGAACGGAGTTCGAAATTGAGGGTAGCTGGGAGCTATTTAGCTCATCCACATAGCCTAGAAGAGCCAGCTTTGCTTAAAACAAACGGTTTCCAGGAGCTACTTTTGCCTCCCAAGGCCAACTGATGCCGAACAAACACAAATATGTGAATTTAACTCTGCTCATTTGTGATTAATATATGAGAAAACATTGGGATATATCGATATGACATTTAAAGCATAAGCGGTGTTCCATTGCGTGTTCAGGTACTATCTAGTTAATTTGGTGTGCAGTGTGACAAATCCTTGGATGTCATCCCTTCTCCCCTAGGGGGGGCCCCTTCCCATGAGGCCAGGGAGGTGAGGCCGCTACCAGATAGTCCCCCTGGGGGTGTTACTCAACAGGTGGATCTCTTGGGGAGGGATCCATTTTATGGGACTAGGGTCGACTATCTGGGTAGAATGTGGTATTCCACACCCAAAAACACTGTGAGACGAGGAACAGCCCAAGGGATCTTGGGGAGATTACTGAAATACTGGCACTGGGACGAGGAGGAGGTGCGGAGCCATGAAGAGCACTTCTGACAAGAACAATGAGCCTTCTAGCGGTTTGCGAATGCTCATATGAGAAGCCACTGTAGAAATAGGAGGACTCCGTAAGACTGAGTTGAGACCTCCCCGGAGGAAAAGGAACTGAAGAATCTCCTCAGTGCACTCCCTGGTAGACAGAGGTATCTTCAGTCGGTCCGTGGTCAAAGGACCGAGCAGAGTACCCCAGTAGCAAGCTGACCATGCGCCATGGAGAGGACTCACAATCAGCCGAGCAGGACATGCTGTGGAGCTGCCATAGCACCCGCAGAAGGGAGAGCGCAGAACGGGACACAAGAGTTTCCAAGGCGGCATCTGTTAGGCAGAATCCTGTGCAGTGCCCTTAGGGACCACTACACACAATTAAGACTAGAAGTGGTAATACAAGTTCACCTTTGGTACAAGCCTGTACTACTATGTTAAAGTGGTAGCAGTAGCGGAGCAGCCAGGCTTATCTCAAGAGTATTTGAACAGTAGCAGAGATTACACAAAGGAACCACAATCACTGTGACCCAAGCAAACACTGACTCAAGGTTTCAGGTAAAAAAAATTATTTCTAAACCATCTGTTACAAAACACTTCACTTTTATAGATTGGAAACCACATGTAAAATACACCACACACAACCAATTCCACTTGTGCTAGTAAATTTAAGGCAAGTACATTAGGATTTGACAGACCAGTGTTGCGATACTAACGCGTACCTGCGGATAGAAATGCTCACAAAGTTAAAACACACTTTGTACTTAAGAATTTAAAACAAGGGAAAAGTGAATAAAAATCAAAGGCAATACTTTTTCAAGGCAAGGAGACTTGAGGACAAGTTCAAAGATACAGATTAAAGTCAATAGGCCTGCGCCAGTGTCAATGGAGCAGATGCTCAGTTGCCGAGGATCACACCTGGAACAGTTCGAGATTCGAGATGCCAAGAGTTCGTAAAGATTGTCAAATGGAAGGAAAAGTTATAAGGAGGGAAGAAAGAACAAATCTTCGTGGAGGAAAAGGGTTCACCCCGATTCCGGCTGGTCAGACGGAGAAAAAGACCAAGTGTGCACAGTACCTTATTCCGTTGGAGAAAAGCTGGTGCCACGGCAGTTGTTCCGGAAGTTTCCTGCAGACTCATGGTTCTTGCGGCTTCAGTCTTGGGGACAAGGACGTCTGGAGCGATCTGTACTACCCAGGGATGAGGCCAGCAGTAGCGAAAAAGACGATGAAGAAAAGGTGCGCTTCTTTAAAGGATAGTTCCGGGACTTTTTTTTTATTGTCCCTACGGTTCGGCCATGTGTTTTTAAGCATAGCTCGGTAGATCGTAGAAAACTTTCCTATGGACCTTACCCGACTTTTCGTCCATTAACGCACTCGAAATCAGCCGCCATTTTCTGATAATCCTATCATTTCCCCCCATCGCCCTGGCTCACCTGCTTTTGCGGCACTAAATCAAATCCCCGCCCCTGAAACAGACTTTATCAAAACATTCATATTCCCCGCCTCTATCCGTAACGTGACTGAGCTGCGTAGGCAAACGCGCCCAGGCGTCTTCTACGCGACTCCACACAGAACCCGGAAATCGACACAGATGAGCTCACACAACACAGCGCGCCACAATTGGGAATATGAAACTGTACTTTTAAATTAAACCGCAAGATTGTAAATTTGGTAAAATACATTTATTTGACATCAAATGTTTTGAGAATATTCAGCGATTTTCATTTTTATTTGCTCACGTTCCAAAAAGTTCGTTTTGAGGCACGCAATGTTCCTTTGCTGTACACAGGGTCTTAGATCATCTCACAATACAGCGCCACAATTCGGAATATGAAACTGTGGTTTAAAAGCAAACGGCAAGATTGTACATTTGGCAAAGTACATTTTTTTGACATCAAATGTTTTGAGAATATTCAGCGATTTGCATTTTTATTTGCTCTCGATCCAAAATAGTTTGTCTTGAGGCAAGCGATGTTCGTGTGCAGTACACAGGGTGTTGGTTTACGATAAAATAAGCTCTTCGGTCGCACTGATAATCGCATGGCTGTTCCAACAACGAGGCACTAGGCCACCACAACGGTCTGTATGTTGCATCTAGCCGTTAGTACCGCTTAAGGGCATACTTGTACTTGGCGATCGTCCCATAAAATGGTCAGGGTGGTAACGTTGTTCACGCGGAGAAGCAGCTGGCGGTTAAAAAAGCCATCCGCCGGTGTCTGGTACTCGTGACACATACAATAATGAAGGATGTACCTGTTTTAAAAACATAAAAAATGAAATTATTCTCACCATCAGATCTTTATTAAAATTATTCATTTTATATATTAGGTCGGGAAATTATTTCATAGCTAGGACAGTGCAACTGGGTATTATACGTCAAGGGGGGGCTGTAGGATACTGAGATAGTCCCCCAGTGCAGGGGTTGACAGGGAGGCAGTGCAGGTGGAGAGTGGAAGGGCCCAGGACCGAGGTCGCAGACAGTGGACCAGTTGTAGCAGGGGAGAGGGAGAGAGAAAGCAGAAGCAAAGAGGAAGGTTTTGAGGTGCTTCCGTAAAAGGAGATGGTTCTCCTCAAGATAGTGCGCGGTACAAAACAATATGCCACATAGAACGAACAAGTACAACTTAACCCGTCTTTAAAGCTACTGTATAGTAATTAAATTGCGGTATAAACTCATCTAAAGAGTTACTTACATTATATTTGCATTTTCCATTGTGTCTGTGCGTAGGGCAGCCCCGAAATACCACTCCTTCTATGCCGACGTTATTTCTTCTAATGAACGAACATTAAATGGCTTTCGTTTCTGAAATTATATTCATTATTGTTTCTTACGTTATTGCCCCACACCCCCAAAAAGAAGTCTTTCGGGATGGTCCCGGCCTGTCAAGGTCAAATAACAATAGATCCTTTTACTGAGTCGTGGGCCATTCCGGCACCCGAGCAAAAAATCAAAGCCGCTGACCTTCACTTTGAACGAGCACACATTCCTAGTTAGCTACATTCAGTGTAAGGCCATCTCACAGGACTTGAAATTTACACTCCATCTTTGCATTTTGTCTGCGTGCATTTGCAGCCCCAGAGAACCATAAATACGGAGACATTCTATATTTTTTGAAAAATGATTTATATTACTGTTTGGTTTAATTTAATGCGCAAATGAACAAGGTTGGATAGACACATTGCATGTACATTGATCAATCACTTTTATTTACACAATACATAGTTAAACATATTCAATGGGCCTGCAACATGAGGAGACTCCAGAGCAAAGTCACAGGTGACACCCGGGTGGTTCGCACAACTGCACGGTGAAGGGAGGGGCAACGGTGTAGAGACACATTGCATGTACACTGAGCAATCACTTTTATTTACACATTACATGGATACACATATTCAATGGGCCTGCGACATGAGGAGACTCGAGAGAACAGACAATCAAATTACAATCATTTAAACCGTGATGTGTATTTCTCAATGAGCTCTTCTTTAGGTGGACATGGAACAGAGGCAATGTTGGGTGGCAATGCAGTTGTCCCCTGCACAGGTTCATTCACAACTCCATGTATGTGCCTATCTAGGACATCAACAATAAGTCTCTCAATAAAGTCATATTGCATATCCTCAAACACTGGTTTGATAATCCATTGTTTACTTCTTTTAGTGAAGGCCTTATTGTAGCGAAGCGTTCCTAAAGTTCCGGTCGTCCTACTTTGTTGACGGCCAACATTATGGTTATGTGCCAAGACCGCTAGAAGAGTCCGATTTATCATGCCCTCCATGCCAAAATGCAATCGTTTTGGCCTGTACTTTAGGCACATATTGTGGAACACCTCCAAATCTCCTGTGTGGCAGAATTCCGTGAGTCCCCTCAAATCTCTTGTTATAGTTTCATCAAATACAATCTTTTCAATGGCTTTGTGAGTGGGTGATGAAGCAATCAACCACTTCTTCTTCCGTGCCTCCTCTGTGGACAAATGGCCATGTTCACAATTGTGGAAATGTTGGTTTGTGTTCCAAGGGTGAACGTTGCTACAGTGTAGCATTACTGACCGCCATTTTTCCAGTAGAATTTCCAACGACCCTCCACATGTTTTTGAGCTCCACCAAAGATGGTTGCTGATTGACTTGGACCACTGTGAAATACCTTGCATATCTTTTTTTTTTACCTGCAGCCGACATTTTTTTATTGATTGTTTTTGCAAGATGCCAAACGTCAAATTGGTGATTTATATTTTTGTACTCTTCTCTCATTGTCTTGGCAATTGAAACGTGTCTGTCCGTGGCGATCAGGTCGATCACCATTCCCCGCGATTGTAGTTCTTGCAATGATGCTACAAAGCCAACTTTCTCCATGGCCACTGAGGATGTACTTTGTGACACCTGCACGACCACCGAACTCACAATTTTCTTACTTTCCATGTCCTGAAAGTGGTAGGTGCAGTACTTGGCTGAAAATCCTGGGCTGTCGCTCTGTCCATCACCGGCTAGCCTGAACCGTTTGCCCGCGAATGTTCTATCAATAGACATTTTTTCCATTCTCCAAGCTTCGCTAATGGCTGGAAATAGATAATCGGTTTGGTATTTGTAGAACTGAGTTTTCGCAATGAAATGGATTCCCACAAACTGAAAGAAAGACTCTAACTTTTTAAAACTTGAACCACTAAAAAGTGCAGCCGCTGCACAAAGTAGATTGCCTGCTGGCAGTTGCCCCAGCATGGGTTGTGCAGACCATGAGAAAGGATGATATTTTGTACAGGTGGCATGTATTTTAAGGTTAGTGCCTCGAATTGCACGAGTCACATTAATCAGTGGCTCCCCACATACTTCCCCACCAACCGAATGCCCACATTTCATCCGAATAATAATATCAATCAAACAACTATCGAATACAATGAATTTGGCCTCTTTCCTTATACTGTCACTCTGCATCCCAGCTGGTTCTGCCTGTAACGTTGAGGACATGTCACTCACATGAAAGGTAGAATCTCTGATATCGTCTTCCGCTATGTTCAGTGATATTGATGGTGTTTCATTGTCGTCCACTTCATTCTCTTCCATTGCAACATCTGTTCCTTCTCCGGCGATGGGTGAATAAAACAAT
This sequence comes from Ambystoma mexicanum, assembly GCF_040938575.1. Taxonomy (NCBI): domain Eukaryota; kingdom Metazoa; phylum Chordata; class Amphibia; order Caudata; family Ambystomatidae; genus Ambystoma; species Ambystoma mexicanum. The sequence continues at coordinate 859,556,924 of NC_090927.1, forward strand.
TTCTTCAACTTTCTCGCGGTCTTAGTTTTTGCGGGTGTGGATTCTGTGAATTGATCTCCGACTGCATCCGAACTACCAGGAGGACATTCACTATCAATGGCTGGTGGTGGTATAGCTCCGTTGTCAATCACTTCATATTCTCCCCATTGGCACGATGCATCTCCAGTCTCAAGTCCCTGCCAAAAGGTTTGACAAGCAACATCTCTCGTTCGCTTCACTGTCTGTGTAGATCTAGTTCGTACACCCACTCGCAACTAGAGGACAGATTGGAAAAGGGATGTTCAGTTTAAACACAACTTACAGTATTGAACTATTAACAGTGAAAAACAACATAATATAGTGACCAGGACACTAACCTTCTTTTGCTTTCTTTTCTTTGAAACTTTCTTGCCTCGAACTTCAACATCAGGACGCTGTTGCTCCGACTCGTGTGTGCATGTCTCCACTTCCTCTTGCGCTGCAACGACTATATTTTCATGATAAGCACATCCATCACGCACTGACGCTCCATCGACTCCCTGAAACATAGAACTTTCATTAGTATGTATAATAATATCGAAAACACAAAATGTACTTGGGGACCAATACCCATGTATATCTCAATAGCAAAACACGAATGAACGCTTTGTGTAGAACATTCAAACGACAATTATTCACGCATTGTTGATCTAGTTAGATGGAACTGTCAAGATCCATACCTCGGGCTCCTCATAGACTTCCATTGATGATATTATTGAAGATGATGCTTCAGTAACTCCCTGAAACACAGTAATTGCATTAGTATGGTTTTCTATTTTGTTAAAAAGAACATAAACTTTGTGCAGGCGTCAACGGCTCATCTAAATAGACCCGCACAAATGATCAGTTGTCTAAAATAAATAATGGATATGTAAATATGATTCGATTTGCTCGATCGTTGGAAGTGTCACCACCCAGAGATCTGCATCAACTACTAGGGGTGATGTTCTTGTAGAAGAAGCTCCGTCATCTCCCTGAAACATAGTACTTGCGTTAATAAAGAAGGAAGTATAGCGGATGTAATCACGTCATATGATTTCGCTTGATCGAACTGTCAGTATCCATACCTCGAGATGCATAAGAAAATCAAGGGACGATGTAACTGCGGTGCACACTTCTGCAAGCTGTTGCGCCGACCCGTAACTGCATGCTCCCCCTTCTTCTTGGATTAATGCTCCATCGACTCCCTGAAACATAGGACTTTCATTAGTAATGAACACAATATTGAAAAAAGAAGACACATAGGAGGGCGACGACAGAAGGACATATCAATGGCTAAAAACGAAAGAAACATTGTGTGTAACAATCACGCTACAAGAATGCAAGATCTGATGATCTCCATCGATGGAACTGTCCGGAAACGTACCTCGAGCATCTGAGTGACATCAACGGTTGTCGTCAATACGTTGGACTCCTCAGCATCTCCCTGAAAGACAGTACTTGCATTATTTTGGATAACAATAATTATAACTGAAAACAAAGACTAGAGGACGAGTACAAGGGTGTACCATTAGGTAAAATAATTACACGATAAATTAAAACTATTGATTTACATGCCTAAAACAAGTCAGTGGCAGAATAGCCAAGTAAGATTACCCGATAGGCGCTTGAAGTGGCTGATGACTGCAAAAACGACACGGATGGAGAATCTTCCACCTTCATATTGAGTGGGTACATAAATGGGGAAATTATTGTTAGCTAATGCTACACACTACCGCAAGGCCGAGAGATAAATACGTAAACTTGACTCACCAGTGGAGGGATGTGGACGAATAGAGTGGGAATAGCGGTTGAGAGCAATTTTCGCCTCGCTCGCGGTGTGTTCTTCTTTATTAGCAATGATGTGGAGTACATGTCTGAGCTAAAGTGCCTGCTGCAGATGCGGTATCGATCACCCCTCTTGTCCGCAAAGACTTCTAGGACTCTACTTTCAAGCTCAGACGGTGGATATCCGCAATATCGGACCCATTCTCTTATCTGATCTAGGGAAAACATGCATTATAGTACCTTCAGATTTATTATGGGTCTTCGAAGGGCAACCGCCAATGGAACAGGCAGGCATTGTGGAAAGTTCTGAAAAGTAAAGATCAACAATTCTCTATGAATACCAATGTAAACTCAGAACATGTGACTAGTTCCTTGCATGTACTGTCTTGAATGAAAAGAAATTGGACGCAAAATGATTATGGTACATGGCCTTACCTTGACGAACAAACAGTTAGATGCAGGGATCAGAGTAGTTTCTTGTCGTAGAACAGGGAGCAGTTCACAGGTTGCAAACTGACGAGTTTCCTCGAAGTGGTCACGGAAGTTCACAGAGACGAAGAGCAGATAACCAGCACCTTCACGGGTTGACTAGCAAAGCGCAAAGAAGTTCTCATTAGAAATATGAAGTGGGTTATAAAGAATTCGAAACAGGGATGTGTTTGTGAATGAATGACGTGTATATGTCGTGGCATTATGCGGTTTGCAGGGGGCCATCCAGCGTGAAGGGGGATGCTTGGCAGGAGACACGGGGTCTGGAGGTAGACATGGGAACAACAACCCATGCTCTATAGACCACTTTGAAGTGTACATGGTCTTTGGCACCTCTTGGCCTTTATCGCTCCCTGACAGCTCCACTTGCCAGCACAAGTACCCCGGTGCGAACTGCCTTTGATAGGGCGGGGGGTGGATTGGGGCGGTGGTCGTGCAGACAAGACACAGGAAGACTCGTGAATGGAGACACACTTATGTGGATTGCAGGGGGGCGTCCAGCGTGAGGGGGATGCTTGGCAGGAGACACGGGGTCTGGAGGTAGACATGGGAACAACAACAACCCATGCTCTATAGACCACTTTGAAGTGTACATGGTCTTTGGCACCTCTTGGCCTTTATCGCTCCCTGACTGCTCCACTTTGCAGCGCAAGTACCCCGGTGCGAACTGCCTTTGATAGGGCGGGGGGGGGGTGTGGATTAGGGCGCTGGTCGTGCAGACAAGACTCGTTTGCCGCAGGGCCTCACCAAGGAGAGGCCATCTAACTGCATGTAAGAGGCAGGCTGAAGGATCTAGTACATGGAAGGCAGGGGGGTGAGTTTATAAATACCTCAGCCTCCCAGGAGAATATATGGGTGCAGTTCACCCTGGAGACCCTGGATGCCTAGGCAGTTAGTCAGCAGCAGGCTGGCCTGTGGTGGCAAGGCGGCACGGGCCAGAGGGGGTCATCTCTGTACCCGGTGCCCAAAAGGATGATTTATTATGATCAACCATATTGATTATTTACCTATAACCATGTTTTGTATCAATAAAATCCAACGGCCTTCCTTTTATTGCCAACGCTTGAACAAAGTGGTGTGGTAAGTATTTTTGGGGGAGGAGGCAAGGCCGGGAGGCTTGATGCCAACCCGCAAAATAACATATGCATGTCTGCTGCATATGGGTTCAACGGTTATGTGGATTGAAGGTGGGCGGCCAGCGTGAGGGAGGATGCTGGCCGGAGACATGTGGTGTGACAAGACAAGGCACAGGAAGACTATTCAATGGAGACACACTAGATTCATTTAAAAAATCAAAACAACCATTGTTAAAATATATGTTGGGTTTTATTTTAGATCTTAATTTCAATTGAACATAAATAATAAACATTACACATTGTAAAGTTCCGGTTGCAGCACATCCAGGGAAAATCCGCGGTATTGTCCACTGTCGCTGGGGAAATGTCTAATGGCAAGTACCGCACAGGCAGGTATTACTCTCCGAACGCGGTGTCCGAGCCTCCCGTGAAGCCACCAAGTGAAGCAACGATAGGCCACCAGCCTGTACCACCTGTGAAAATGAAAGATGCAAACTGTATTAAAATGACAAAACTTTCTTATCACTGTCGATTCGGGTAAAAAATGTCATTCTGCTAGAAAATGCACAATATGGAACCAATTTACATGCATTCGAATGATATGTAGATGTAATTTTATATGTGGGAGACGACCATGACATAGTAGTGGCATCACTGACATCAAAACCAGAGTATACTTACTCGTTACTCGGATTACGCGGACAAATAGTGCCGCGAAGTTCGTGCATAAGCACCATCATCATCCTCAACACGGTCCGTGAGAGGCAGGCTTCCCTGAACTCTGGCAGCTCGGTGATGCATTGCGGACTTGGCTCGTCTTCCGAAATGTAGGCCAAGCACCCGGAATTTTCACGGCAGCAGCAGTTCTCCTCCTCAGTTGGCATTAGCTCGCACCGATTGCACGTGCACCAGGTGGAGACGCCGTCCATGCGACATGGTCCAGGCTCTTCATCCGTTGACTGGTCCTCCCAACTGCCGTCCGAATCCCCATCGTTTTCGCGTGCTTGCCTTTCCAGTAGTTCTTGCTCGGTGTACTCGGGCTCGTACATATACGGCATTATTGTAGCCATTGTGTGGTAAAGAAAGTAAAATAATTTACAGAGATGGTACAGGTGTTCACAAGGCCTAGAAGCGGCGAAGGTAGCTGACCAGAGCACAGAAACGAGTCACAGAATACTCAAAGTAACACAGAGAGAGTAATGGAATCGAAAATCTGCTGCTGTGTGTTGTGAAACGGTGTGTTTATACTTATTGAGGAAAGAGGCGTCCTGCCCTTTCCATGGCGACACTTCATTAGCTGAGGCGCAGCGATTGTTGACACGAAACGTGCTTTGGCGTTGGGAAATGGGCGGTACGCGTCTGCTGATGTCAGGCTCAGGGGCGGGGGATTTGATTTAGTGCCGCAAAAGCAGGTGAGCCAGGGCGATGGGGGGAAATGATAGGATTATCAGAAAATGGCGGCTGATTTCGAGTGCGTTAATGGACGAAAAGTCGGGTAAGGTCCATAGGAAAGTTTTCTACGATCTACCGAGTTATGCTTAAAAACACATGGCCGAACCGTAGGGACAATAAAAAAAAAAGTCCCGGAACTATCCTTTAAATCAGGAGAGGGCTCTTCTGATGGCTATCCGGACCACTACAGCACAGCAGTGATTTCGACCCAGGAGAGGATTCTCTGATTGAAGAAAAGACGAGCTGGTTGATCCCACCAGGCTCAAGGGGAGAAGACTCCGTACTGGATCTTCTCTTAGTCGTCAAAGGGGTAGATAGCTCAGGACTGCAGCAGGGCTTCACCGGGACTCGGGGTTGCAGCAGTCGTCTTCTTCTCCGCTTCTCTTTGGTTCCTTGTAGTTCCAGAGGCGACTCTGCCTTCTAGCTCAAGAGTCCTGCATGTTATGCCAAAATCCCCCATTCACACAGCCTGGCTGTCAATCACTCAGCAGGGGGTTGTCCAGCCCGGACAACCATCTCAGCCAATCAATAAAATGTGAGACTTGTGTCTCCAAGGAGACCCTGTGCAGGGGGTGACTACACCCCTCCCTCACATTCAGCCCACCTAGACATCCAGACGCCAAATGATGGCTTCTGGTCAGAAGCCCGCCAAAGATCGGCGAACAAGGGAGGCAAACCTGGTGCCGCGCAAAGAAAGACCCAAGAAGGATGTTAACAAAAAGAAATGGCGATTAAACCCAACCAGAGCTGAAATAAAAAGTATTTGGGCTAGCGGGTTTAAATTTCATGGCTACTAAAATAGCCTAAAACAATACCACGTTATGTAATATAATCACGGTAGGAAAATTAGGGTAGGTACCACTGCCACCAGCCAAGTCTTAATGTTAAGGGAGCGAAACAATGCTACAAGAGGTACAGATAAAAAGGGCTAAGAATTAACCCTTTCCAATACTCCATATAAAAAGATGGTGTACTGGATCTGTGGTTAAAGGACTATGTAAAGTTAATGGCAACTTTACTCTTTTCTGGGGATCAGTAGTCCGCCCCAGAAATGGAGTCGGTGGGAAGTTGAAACGACAACCCTGTGTCACTGCACTGAAGGTGCTGTGTAACACACAAAAGTGTGGGGCTGCTGAAGTGGTGTACTCCAGAGTCCACAATCACAAAAACAGATGAAATACACATGGCAAAACACAGGTAAGAGTGGAGGGAAAGCTCACACTCTTACCAAGTGGAAACAATAAACTCCAGAAATCCAGCAAAGCTGCTGAGGGACTCACTAGGTAAGGGAAATTAGCCATAGAATGAGAATGCTCCCTAACAGCATCACGTTTTGATCTGCAATTGGCAGACCTGCCAGAGAGCTCAGGAAATGGAAAGCAGGTGGAAGTAAGCCAGCAAACCGCGTGGATGTAGAGAGATCCTCCAGCCGCCCAACTTTCATCGCGGCCGAGCTGCCACAGCCCACGGGGAACTGCAGGAGACCAATCGGAGCAGCAGGAGCACTCTGTGCAGGCAGAGAAGACCCAGCAACAAACCCAGAGGTACCAGGATTGTTCGGGGAGGCCAGTAGGTCACGGTAAGCCCAGGAACCAGGGTCTGGGACCTGTTTAGAAATACAGAGACTACCTTAAGTAAATGGGGGCCAAGGGAATACCTGGCAGGATAAGTGAACCAGGTAGGCCAGCGGCAACCTGTGAGTAATCAAGAAGAGTCTAAGATCCACCACCAAGGGAGAAGGAGAGCACTAACCTTCTCCTTTGTCGCATTGCCTGGCAGGCAAGTAAACCAGGTCTAAGGAGAATAAGATAACTCGAGACACAACGGGGGACAAACAAAGGCACACTTTGACAATACAATTGTCAAATATCAATCACTCTTGTAAACAGTATAGTATTTCAAAAAAGAAAATGTGTATTTAAATTTACACATTAAATGCATTTCAGGTCATTATTGATGCAATGTTCACAGGGTCCACATAATATTGAAACAATCCAATTAACTTTTTAGATTTTCATATGCCTCATTTTGCAAAATTTCTATGTATGGTTTATCCAGACATCTTGATAGGAGTAGATTGTTGATGCTTAAGTAGTGCTGTAATTTACTCAGCAACAAATTGCCTATCCTTTAACTAAGCGTTTCAGTCTTAAGGCACCCTTCGTCAGGATAAGATATCGGGATTTTGTGCTTGTTTCTGGAAATAAATAGTTCTATTTAGTAATGATTGCTAAATTATTCAATAGTTATCAAAATTAATTTCAATAGTTTTAACTGATCAGTTGAACAGCTCCGGGGCACTAACTTTAGGATTAGATGAGGGCTCAATATGTGGACTTATCAAGTTTATTCAGTCAAATTCAGGTGCTTACACTGTTGGTAAAAGGAACACACTGTTAACATGCTACTGTTGTGAGTTTGTTGGGTCTTCGGTGGGACAAAGCGCTTATGAAAAGGCGCTGGGTCCCACCGTAAGACCTGCACATTACATAGTTTAAGACAAGTGTTATTGGTTAAAGATAAGTGGACTCACCCCACAGGTTTGCTGCCAGGCGCTCTATGGGCTATTTTCTATTGTTGCTCCTTTAATTTGTGGCTTATGATTCAATCTAAGGAAACTGTAAATAATTAGGTGTCAGTTTGATAGTCGTAATACTGAACATAATATCCCTAATTGTCTCAAAGTTAATGATGATTTCATACCTCTAGCTCAAGGCATTGAGCGCATTTCCTCATGTTTTTTGCCTGGTTACTGGGGAAACGTCTAAGCGTCTTCCTCAATGGCGTGCTGTATGCTTGAAATCGATGATACAAAGCACTCGCTATTGCGCGAATCCTCTCTGGATATTAAAGCAGATTCTATCAGTTATGGGTAGTTACTATAATACGCTCTTACTAACTGTTACTGTCTTTCGCTTACCTCTAAATTTGCTTCTCTTTGCGCTACTTTCTCTCTCCGACGTGCAAAGCAATCTCCTGCAGACCTCGCATCGAAGCGTTGCTAAGCAACCCTGATGCTGGTCTGTATTCTGATGTTTGTTAATCTACTTAGAATCACATGCTGTGCATATGGTCCGACATCCAGTGGTAACCGCAGAGTATTGCATCTTGTCTTTTGAGAATCGAAAGGGGACGTCAACATGGGCGTGCCTGTAACACTATCCCTACGTGATGTATAGTGTACTCAAGATCCCTCATGCGTCCAGGTCGGTCCCTCAGATTGTATTTTTTTTCCACCCAGCATACTGGTCGCCTTATGCAGAGCTCATCAAAGACATTGCTTATTGTCCCCTCAACCTTTGGTCGAATAGTTATATAAGTCAGATCACCCTATCCGTCTCTTATTTCGATGGCTGTTCCAGATCTCCGCCAAAGACCTTCAGAACTTCGACGGACAGTGATCCAGTCGGTGCTGCCGACCATGTGGCCGGGCCTTCCGCCAAGCCTACACAGTAGGGAGGGAGAGTGGGGTCGGGGTGGACATTTCTGTACAATTCTAGAATGCCTTTGCCTTTCCTTCCTCGTTCCCTTTTGGTCTTCGTCAGTCTACCCATCCTCAGCTATGGAGCGGACTCCATTTAGCTTTTGCCCCATTTGTAAGAGCAAATTTCCCTGGAAAGATTAGCAAAAATGGTATAACCGTTGCTTGCCCCTCGATCACAACGAAGTAGGATGTGCGGCTTTTAAGCTCCTCTGTCCTAAGACACTAAAGGAGCATAAAGTCAAGCGGTGGGCAGCCTACGGGATGTCCAAGGCCGAGTTCTCTCACGCTGACGCAGCCACCGAATGTGACAACCAGGATCTTATTGGAGATCTGGACCCTTTGGACCATCCTGAGCTGCAGTCTTTACTGGCAGAAGGTGGCCCCAACAGGGCAGACTTCAGTAAGGGACAAAGTGAATGTCCAACTCTGGAAGGTCTTCGCCACTAGGCAGCTTCTCAGCTTGAAGGGCAAGAGCCTGGGAAGTATAGGTTACACTGGGAAGATGGCCTCTTCTATAGTGAACCAACTGAGTCAACCCCTGGAGACTACAAAAGACTTGTAGTGCCCCAAGAGAACAGACTCCAATTCTTGCAACTAGCCCATGAGATACCTTTGGCTGGTCACTTAAGTTTCAAGAAGACCAATGAAAGGCACTCTCTACTTTTATTGGCCTAAAATGGGGGCTGAAATAAATAAGTTGCCACACCTGCCAAACTTCTGGTAAGAGTGGATCAAATAACGTGGCACCTTTAGTGCCTCTCTCTGTGGTGGGAGTACCATTTGAGAGGGTGGGAATCGACTTTGTCGGTCCTCTTGACCCTCCAACCTCTTCAGGCAACCTCTTCAAACTTCTCTATGGCCATCCGGTCAGAGGTCCATTGGCCCTGATCAAGGAGGGGTTGGAGAGTGCTCCTTCCCCCAAGCCAGTCAGAGTGACTGACTATGTGATAGGACTCCGGAGGAGAATGTCACACATGATGGCTGAGGCAAGTGATAACTTTGAAGCAGGTCAGGCTCTGGTTAAGCATTGGCATAACCAGAAGGCCAACATGGTTGAGTTTGCTCAAGACCAGCTAGTTCTTGTTATGGTGCCCATAAGGCAGAGGGCCTTGCAGGACAAGTGGGTAGGACCCTTCAAGATTGTGGGAAAACTTGGAGAGGTGAACTATCTGGTGGATTTAGGCAATCCTAAGGAGGCTCCCAGAGTCTTTCACACCAACCGTCTAAAAGGTTATGTCTCGAGACCAGAAATGGGAGCTTTGCATCTAGCTTCAGCTCAAGAGGAGGAGGAGGAGGAGAGTGAACCTCTAGATGAGCAAATAGAAGGAGTTAATTTCTCTTCTAATCTGACTTCTGAACAGGAGGAGTGCAAAGTTTTGTTAAATCAATTTGCCCCCTTGTTTTCACTTTCACCAGGCTTAACCCCTTGGGGCAAGCATGACATAAACACTGGTGACTGTTTACCTGTCAAAAGCAGGGGTTACAGAATGTCAGAGAATGTCAGAACCCACATCAAAGGAGAGGTCAACAAGATGCTTGATCTCGGGGTAATAGAACCCTCTACTAATCCATGGTCTAGCCCAGTTGTGTTAGTACCAAAGGCAGGATCCAAAGAGTTGAGATGTTGTGTGGACTATAGAGCTCTAAATGCAGTCACTAAGACTGATGCCCATCCTTGGCCAAGAACAGATAAGCTGGTGGATAGACTTGGTTCAGCCAAGTTCCTCAGTACATTTGATCTCGCGTCAGGCTATTGGCAAATAGCCCTGACAGACCATGCCAAGGAGAAAACTGCATTCTCCACCCCAGTTGGCTTATACCAGTTTAAGGTTATGCCTTTTGGCTTAAGGAATGCACCTGCTACATTCCAAAGGATGGTTAATCGGGTTCTGAATGGGATGGAAGACTTCTGCATGGCATACTTGGATCACATTGCCGTGTTCAGCCCTTCTTGGAAAGAACATGTTGACCACCTAGGATATGTTTTGCAGGCTCTTGGGCAGGCCCAACTGACCACAAAGGCAAGCACATGTCAAATTGGTCAGAGTAAAGTGGTCTACCTTGGACATGAGGTAGGAGGTGGTGAAATAAGGCCTTTGCTCAGCAAGATAGAAGCTGTGCAAAATTGGACAACACCTACTGCTCAAACCCAGGTGAGAGCCTTCTTAGGTCTCACTGGGTATTACAGGAATTTCATTGAGAACTATGGGTCCGTAGCTTCTCCACTGAATGTGATCTCCTCTCCTAAATTTCCTAAAAAGGTGAACTGGAATGAGGAGTGCAATCGGGCCTTTGAAAGCCTAAAAAGATCCCTTTGTCAAGCTCCAGTGTCAAGCTCCAGTTCTAAGAGCTCCTGACTACCACCAACCCTTCATTGTGCAAACAGATGCTTCCAATACAGGTATAGGTGCAGTCCTTAGTCAACTGGATGAGAAAGGTAGGGAGCACCCCATTTGCTTCGTCAGTAGAAAACTGAAGGAACCTGAGACAAGGTGGGCAACTATTGAGAGAGAATGTTTTGCCATTGTGTGGTCTCTGAAGACGTTTAGGCCATACTGGTATGGTTCTACTTTCACCATTCAGACTGACCACCAACCCTTGAGTTGGTTGATGCAAATGAAAGGGGAAAACCCAAAACTGTTGAGATGGTCAGTGTGCCTCCAAGGGTTTGATTTTACCATTGAGCACAGGTCAGGATGTCCCCACCAAAATGCTGATTATCTCTCTAGGATGTTTTTAACCGACTAGAGGTAAGAGACTCATCCTTGAGTGGATTAGATCCTCCTGGCCCTTAGTCTGCGGGGGGGGGGGGTGAATGTTAGGGAGAATTCTCTTCTGTGGCTAATTTCCCTTACCTATAGAGTCCCCCAGCAGCTTTGCTGGATTTGAAGGGTTTATTTTTTTCTCTTGCTAAGAGTGAGACACTTTTTTCCTGCTCTTAGACAGATTGCTAGTGTGTTTTAGGCTATCTTGTGTGCTTATTGTCTATGGGGTTATCTCACCCTCATAGGAATCATCTTTTTAACGTGTACCACAGGGGTGTCGTAGAAACCTCCAAACATAGACTCCATACCCTGGGACTGACTACTGTCTCCCAGGACATGTAAAGTCCCCATTGACTTTACTAGTCAATAATTATGAACTAAACCAGTACAACCCATCTTACTATGGGAGTACTGGAAAGGGTTAATCGTTTTTCCCTAGTGTTCATTTTCGAGGGGGTACCGTACAGTCCCTCTCTCAAACGTTTCTGGCTGGTGGCAGTGGTTACTACTGTAAATATTCGACCGCAAATATTTCCCTATGGGATTTTCCCATTGTTCGGGGCTACCACTTTTTCTGACAGCCTCTGACATCTAATATTAACTTGACTCCGGTAAAGAACTTTGATTATATTTCTTTCTTGTGTCTTTATCTATAATCCTAACCCAGGTCGGGGATCCTTTGTTCGTCCTTTTGGCGGGCTTCTGCACAGAAGCCCTCCTCTCGGTGCCACTGAGTCTGGGGTAGACAGGATGTGTGGGAGGGGGACTAGGCACCCTGGACAGGGTTGCCTATGCAACCCAAGTTGCACTCTGCCCTGATAGGCGGGGATGGTTCTCCCGCCAGGAGAGCCACCCCACTGTGTGAGTGACAGCTAGGCTGTATGAATGGGGGTCTTGTTGCATAAAAGTAGGGTCCTGAGGACTGGAGGACAAGGCGTCGCCACTGGAACTAAGAAACCGAAGAGGAAAGAAGCTGAAGACATCTGCAACGACTGAAGCACCAGTGAAGCCCTGCTGCAGATCCTCGCCACTTATCTCCAACGACTTGAGAAGATCTTCCTCTCCAAGAGTCTTCTTCCCTTGAGCTGGTGGGGCCAACCAGTTTGCCAATTGCCTTCCAGGACCTGCCTTGGTTGAATCGCCAGTGCCTTGCGCTCGGAGACCGGAAAGCCAGGCACCCGTCCACCAGAACCTTGATTTAAAGGAGCGTACCTTTTATTCGTTTTCACAGCACTATGGCTGGTTTCATCCCTGGGCAGTGCATTAACTCGAACCTTCCTCCACGACGAGAGCCTCTCTTCCTCTGCTGGATCTCATGAACTGCAGGAACTGCCAGGAACTACCGACATCGCAGGAGCCTCTTCCACTTTTAAGGTACATTGTTCCACCGGGCCTCCCGTTTCGTTGGGTGTTTTTAAATCCTTTACTTACCTACTTGGTTGGGCGCCCCTTTCATCTAACATTGTCTTTCACCTTCTGCAACCGCCTTTTTGAATTGTTAAACAAAGACTTGACTGCAGCTACTAGAACATTTTGCTCCTGGACACATTGCCCTGTACCATTGACTCTGGCACAGGCCTATTGACTCTGGCTAAATCTGTTACAACTGCCTTCTCTAGATTGCTTCTCACCTAGAAATGTGTTGATGCACCTAACTCTTATAACTACCTTTTCCTTCCCTCTTTTTAAATTTGTGAAGTGCCATTTTGCTCGGTTTTCACCTCAGTATTGCATATGCTAAAGTACTGCCTTGCCTAACTTGTTCACAATCTTATTGGGAAGTGTTGCTGGTGTGTTAAAGAGTATAAACCTGTATAACTTGTCCTTTCCCTCCCTTTTGAGAAATTGTTAGAGTGCCATTTCTGCTTGGTTTTCACTGTGCCGTTTTCCTCAGTTTTCACTCTTGCTCAAACTTGTCTACAATTTAAATATGGAGTTGTGTATACTTTTCTTGACCGATTTAACTTGCTTTTATAATAGTTATTTGTGTGTGAACATCAGAGTGTGTAAAATAAATATATGTATTCTTTTTGATACAAAGCTTTGGTCAGTGTTTCCTTGTTCCCTAGCATTGTAGTCCTAATGTGTAAACCCTGAATACTACTCCTCTCCCTCTTGAGATAAGTCTGACTGCTTAGCCACAGCTACCAACTACATTTTTGTGGTATATACTGATACCAAAGGGGATTTATTGCATATACCTGTAGTCTTAATCTTCTGTAGTGCTCCCTAAGGGAACTGCACAGGATTCTGCCTAACCGTGGTGGCAATTCTCGGACAATCTGATGCGAGGAATGCCATTACTGGAGCCAGAATTTCAAGCTACAATTGTGACGGATGCCTCTCAAACAGGATGGGGAGCTCATCTGGGGTCCTTCCATGTTCAAGGTCGGTGGTCTCCAGGCAAATAGTCTTCACATCAATGTGCTGGAACTAAGAGCGGTTCATTGGGCTCTAAAATCGTTTTTGCCGCGCATAAGAGGCTCTGTCGTGAGGGTGTTGACGGACAATACAACCACAATGTTTTACCTCCAGAAGCAGAGGGGGCACTCATTCCAGAACGTTCTCGGGAGAGGCTCAGGAGCTATGGCATTGGGCCCTCAAACAAGACATTAATAGTATGGTGTTTCATCTACCAGGGGTGATGAATGTACAGGCAGACTCTCTCAGCAGAGAAATGAACCAACTACACGAGTGGCAGCTGAAGGATCAGCATGTGTCAAGCATTTTCAGGAGATGGGGGTCGTCCTTCGCTGGATCTCTTCGCCACCCGGGAGAACAAATAGTGCAAGCAGTTTGCCAGCAGATGGCCTCAGCCAAATTCACTGGGGGATGCATTCTCCTTCCCGTGGAATGACAAGTTTGCGTACGCATTCCCTCCGTTTCCTCTCATTCGGCGGTCCCTCCAGTAGATTCAGAAATACCCATGCTGTGTGATTCTGGTGGCCACTTACTGGGCCAGGCAGCTGTGGTTCTCATACCTGCTCCATCTGTCCGTAGCAGAACCAGTGAGATTTCAAGTGACTGCGGACCTTCTGTTTCAAGACAAGGGTGCAGTTTGGCATCAGGAACCAGGCTCGCTCAGCCTGGCGGCTTGGCTCCTGACTTCTCCGAGTTTGGATTGCTAAACATTCCTAGGGACTGTCACCGCATTTTAGAGGCGGCTAGAGCTCCGTCCACGAATGTCTCTTATGCATGCAAATGGAAAAGGTTCTGTGTGTGGTGAAAGGATCAACCTGGGATAGACCCTTTAAGCATTTCATTGGAACAAATTCTGCCCTACTTACTACAATTGGCAAAGAGAGGTTTGGCATCCTCCTCCATAAAGGTTCACCTGGCGACCATTTCTAGAGTTACTCGGAAGAGGCACGCTATCCCGTTGTTCAGTGATCGTCTCGTTAAACATTTTCTAAGAGGTTTGTTTCGGACCTTTCTTCCGGCCAAGAAGTTCCCCCCTGGTTGGAGTCTCAATCTGGGGCTGTCTGGTCTGATGAAAGCCCTGTTTGAACCTATGTCGTCGACGCCCCTGAAATTTCTGTTGTGGAAAATGGCTTTTTTAGTGGCCATTACTTCAGCAAGAAGAATATCGGAGTTGCAAGCTCTAATGATTTATCCTCCGTACTTGCATTTCTTCAAAGACAAGGTGGTTTTAGCCACTAACCCTCACTTTATTCCAAAGGTGCCAGCTATGTTCCATAAACACTCTTCTATTGTGCTACCATCATTCTTCGCTTCGGCTTCCTCATGGGCAGAAAAGACGCTTCATACGCTGGACGTTAAAAGAGCATTAAAATTTTATCTGAGTCGTACTCAGGAATTCAGGCATTCAAGACAACTGTTTGTGGCTTATGGACCCTCAGTAAAGGGAAGAGCAATCTCCAAACAAGGACTATCACACTGGGTCTCATCGGCTATTTCCTTCTGTCACTCTAAGGCGGGGAAGTCTTTGGAAAGGCGCCCGAAGGCGCACTCGACGAGATCCACTGCGTCGTCAGCGGCATTATGGTCGGGGATTCCGCTGGTGGACATCTGTCAGGCAGCCTCCTGGTCGGTGCTGCATACATTTACTCAGCATTATTGCCTAGAGCAGCAACATGGTGCAGATGTACAGATGGGACGTGCAGTCCTGCAACGCCCCTTTCAGTAAGGAAAGCCCCCCCCCACACCTTGGGGTGCCTAGTTCAATGTTACCATGGCTAATGTTTATTGCTGGTCATATGGGTTGCGTTCCTAATGTATTGGGTTGCATTACACTCCACAATGTATGATGAATACTGCTATGTAATCTATTCTAAGGATGTGAAGCCATGAAAGATCGGATGCTGGAGAAGGGAGTAGTTTCTTACCTGTAACTCCATTTCTCCAGGGTTGGTATCTTTCATGAATTCACATGCGCCCGCCGGCCTCCCCTGAATGCAAACCTAGTTGGTGCCTCTACTTTGGAGGATAAAATCTGAGGTGAAGCCGCGGGGGCGGGGTCTATTTATACCCTACGTCCTAGTGGGTGGTGCGTAATCGTCCCAAAGGACGTCGATAGGACACTAAAGTGTCGAAATTTTACAAGGGGAAAAGGCTTTTTAAAAAAGACAGAGGGTTCCCAGCCTGACGACAGTGAATATTCTAAGCATGTGAATCCATAAAAGATACCAACGCTGGAGAAATGGAGTTACAGGTAAGAAACTACTCCCTTCTTGTTCACTATTTTCTTTATTTTACTACTTTGTTGGGAGTAGGTGGTTACGTAATTCCAGGTCACTTCATGTATTTTTTGTGCTTGGTTTAAGTGCATCTGCTCTTGGTGTGCTCTTTACTCTGGTGGCATGTTTTTTTTTTTTTAATCAAATTTTATTAGGTTTCGCACCTGTGTTACAACAATGCAGAGCATATTTAAACATAAAGAAACAGGAAACCAGTTATAACCCCTCGACCCCCAGCCCTTCCCACCCCCCACCAGTTCAAGTTCTCAATAATTGCGTATTTGACAGGTTCCGAAAAGAGCATAGCAAAGTCTACGTGTTGTGCACTTGGCACGCCGAAGTAATGGGCCGAGCTTTGAAGGACTCGGAGTTGGACCAGTGAACGCTGGCCTGAGGTCACCAGAGGGGGGGTTCTCCGGGTCTGGAGCCTAAGATTACACTGTGCGGCCATATTTTTCGAAGAAGGGGAGCCATATTTCCTCGATGTTGGATCTAGATTCGTCGAGTAAATGCGTGAGGAATTCCATGTCGTAAATGGCCCGTACCTTGGTTACCCATGCTTTTTCCTTGGGCATTTCGGGGTTCTTCCATTTTTGTGCCAGACAGCACCTGGCCGCCACCAACATGAACTGGAGCATGTGGTCATGGGTATTTTCATGATCATCCCCAATGTCAATTCCGAAAAGGAGAAGCCAGGGGCAGGCAGGTCGCTCCACCCCATCTATCCCCTTAATCCATTTCAAAACCTCCTCACAGTACTTTTGGACCACCGGGCACCTCCACCACATGTGAATATAATCCCCCCCCTTTCGGTCCTACACTTCCAGCAATGTGGATCGTACCCCGGCCTCATTCTGCCTCATCCGGCCTCTGTGGGGGGTAGTGCCAGCGATGCAATACCTTGAGGGCCTGGTGGCGATACTGGAGTGAGGCCGTGGAGCGGTTGGCCCGCCTACACATCTCCCTCCACCTCTCGTTGTCGATTTCCTCGACCAGGTCCTTTCCCCATTGTGTGCGTGCAGGTGGGGGGTCTCGCGGGACAGAAAAGAGGAAGAGCTTGTAGAGGCGGGATATTATTCCCTTGGAGCCCCTCGCCGAAAGGAGTAATTTTTCAAAGTCTGTAAGGTCTCTCCTGAGGGTGTCCCCCCAGGATGGTTCGGTCAGGACTCCCTTAAGCTGGAGATAGTGAAAGGGGGACAGGGTGCCTATCCCCAAGGCCTCCTCCAGATCTTTCAAGGGTAAGAAAGAGCCCCCCACCCAGAGGTGACCAGTCCTGCTAAGGCCTGCCTCGAACCACGTCTGGTACGCCGCTGGCTCCGCTATCTTGGCCAAGAAGGGGGAGGCCCAAATGCAGCTCAAAGGGGAGGGCCAGGTTGTGAGCCAGCGGTAATAGCCCCCTCCCTCTTTCCATAGGGACCACAACACATTTAGGACTGGGTGATACAAGACACTTCTGGGGATCTTTTTCCTCGGGACCCAGAGCCATTCCTCTATGGTGACGGGCGCGAGAGGCCCGTTGTCCATGGCTAGCATTGTTTTTTCGTCCCGGGCAAAGTGGTCGACCAGGACCCTCAGTTGGGAGGCCCTATGGTATGTTTCAAGGTCAGGTTTTCCCACCTCTCCATCCTCCTTTGGTCTGGTCAGCACCTCGTAGGAGATTCTGTGTTTCTTCCCTGACCAGAGAAAGTTGAGGAGGACTCGCTTCGTTTCCTTGAAAAAACGTTTTGGGGATCAGCACTGGGAGCATTTGGAAAAGAAATAAAAACTTGGACGATTACCATTTTTATGGAGACGTGCCATCCAGGAGAGCCCTGACCATCGCTCTATGTCTTTCCGGATTGCTGACCAGAGGGGGGGGGGGGAAATTGGCCGGGTATAGGCCCTCGGGGTCACGGGTGACCTGGACTCCAAGGTACCGGAACCCGTCGTCTCTCAGCCTGAAGGGAAGCCCGTTAACAAAGGTAATCTCTGAGTCTGGTAAATTACCCCCTACGAACGCCACCGATTTCTCCAGATTAACTTTGTACCCCGATAGGTCCCCATAGCGCGAGAGGCCCTGCAGCATTCGGGGGACTGTTTGGGATGGGTTTGTGATATAGAGCAGTGCATCGTCAGCAAAAAGGCATACTTTGCACTGCATCTCTCCGACCTGTACCCCCTGATGGCCGCATCGTTGCGGATCGAGATTGCCCATGGTTCCATCACGAGCGCGTAAATTAGGGGGACAAAGGACATCCCTGCCGTGTACCCCGCTCGAGGGGGAATGTCCTCGACTCGGTCCCATTTGCCACCACTCTAGCGGAGGGGGAGGAGTAGAGCGCGGAGATCCAACCCAGCCACCTCGGGCCCATACCCAGGGTTGTGAATACCTCACTCATAAAGGCCCAGCTGACCCTGTCAAAGGCCTTCTCCGCGTCAAGGGCCAGTAGAAGCGCACCCTCGTCGCGGACCCCTCTCGAGGCAAGCACATGGAGCGTCTTCTGCATGTTATCAGAACCCTGCCTGTTCAAGACAAATCCTGCTTGGTCAGGTTGTACCAGGCGCTGGAGGCAGCCCTCAAGTCTGGTGGCCAGGTCTCTGGCAAAGATCTTAGCGTACAGATTGAGGAGTGAGATGGGTCTGCAAGACCCACATTCCGTCTGGTCCTTGCCGGGTTTGGGTACAACAGTGATGAGGGCCTGCAAAAATGTCGGTGGGATGGACTCCCGGTTCCTGATCTGGTTAAACAATTTGGCCAGGGGCTTGGTGGCATGTTTTGACACTGTATCTTTGTTGTAGCCTCTCTGCAAGAATTTATCAGTGAGTTCCGTAGCCTTAATCTCATATTCTGCTTCTTCAGATATGATCCTTCTGTACCTTAGGAATTGACTTAGTGGGATGCTTTCATTGTTTTTTTTGGGTCAAATCTTGATGCCAATAATAAACTTTCTGTAAGTCGATTTGGTGAAGACTGTTGTCTCTAATTTATTGGATTTGTGGTAAAGTAGTATGTCCAAGAATTCAATAGATGTTTTACTAAACTTGTGGGTAAACTTGATTCTCGGTGCAAGTGTGTCCATGTATTGAAAAAACTTACTTAATTCATCTTCAGTTCCTGTCCAGATCCGAACAGGTCATCTATGTACCTCACAAGGAATTTCAATTTGTTTTCTCATCTTGGGTTATTTATTACCGGAGTCTCCTCAAGAAATGCCATATAGACATTTGCATAACTGGGGGCCTTTGCAACCCCGATTGAAGTTCCAGAAATCTTAGCAAAGTAACGATCCTTAAATCTGAAATAGTTATTGTTCAATACAATACTTAGAAGTTTAAGGATCAGTAACCGATCACCTCTTACTGCTTCTGCTCTGTTGAGTAATATCCACTTCATCGCCTCAAACCCCGCATGATGGGGGATGTTGGTTTATAATCTTGTGACGTCCATTGTGAATAAGATGTCTGTATTTTCTTGAACGTTCACCGAGTCCTGCTTTTTCAAAAAATGACAGGGCTTTCATTTTCTCCACTTGAGGCTTCAGATGAAGATGGTGTTGCAGATAAGATCATCACGCATAAAACTAAGGTATTTCTCACCAAGTCACATCCTCTGATGTCCGTGATATACATCTTGCTAAAATATGGAAGAACCACCTGGACACCCAATTATAGCAGCTATCGGTCTCCTAGAGCCATTGGCTCAATATATTGACAAGATCATACAACCCTTGAAACACAAATCCACGACGTACATCAAAGACACCAATCAATTTGAAATAGCGAGAGGCAAGGAAGTAGAGCGACAACAGCTTTAGACACCATATGAATGAAGGGTCAGGTACGAGCGGGTGTGTAAGAAGTGAGTGTAACACCGGACGGAAGAAGGCACTATCCCTAACTCCTGAGAACCCTAAGCAGGGTAGGAAAGAGCAAGTTAGACGACCCCTACGGAGTCAGGTAACCAATGTTTTAGGGGAAACATGTGAAGCCCAGGAAGTGAAACATAGTTTGGGATTAATGATCTAAGAGCTACTAACCTCCCCACTAGGGACGTCTATGTTAAAGAGGCGGGGACAAGCACTGGGCAGACCCAATAGACCATTGCCTTTGCCCACGAAATACGGCAATTCTATTTGTAATTTTAAATAAACACCCTTGGACTTCCTCTAAGAGTCTATGTGATTCTTTGTGGCAGGCTGTCCCATCACTGCCACCAGAGGAATTCCTTCATTTCCTCTTTATACCTATTGAAAACTCCTCTGACATGTTTGCTAAGAAATTCTCTGGCTTGGTGGACACTTTCTGGCAGTTGTACATTGGTGAGGTAGGATGTAAAGGTAGGACGGGCTGCCATGCAAGTCTTGCAATAACAAAGAGCCTTTCAAATAATAAAACTAAAGCTTCTTTTAAGTGTATAGTCTGTTAACGTGTTGCTAAAAATAGGGTTCCTGACAAGTTGTAAAGGAATGGGTGAAAGGATAAATGAACATTGTTTTATTACTTGCTAAATTAACCCATTCATTGTACCAGAATGCCAATGCCTAGGTTTTTGGCACATTCTCTAGGGGGACTGTAAACACCTTGGTGACCTGCAAAGTATAAATAAATGCATCTTAATTCAGTTCCAGGCAAATATTTGAACAAATGAAGTATTTATTAAAACAAAGCTTCTCCAAAAATATTGAACAAGGAGGAAAAACCACAGTGTGATGGGATGTTTCTCCAGCATGGGGTCTGGCATGAATTCACATGCTCAGGAAAATACCCTGTCGTCAGGCTGGGAATACTCGAAAAGAAATGAATCTGTTTTTTTCGTTTCTGAACTGTCTTTCTCCTAACAACCAATCACTGGTCTCTGGGTCATACTGCCCCCAGCCAATGACTGACCTCCACCTAAGACCCTCCTCTGGCAGCCATCTTCAGATTTATACCGCACATTCAAGTGTTGGGAGTCCTCCTGCTATAGCTCTCGAGCTTTTACTGCGTTTTGCGATTATTTATTTTTTTTCTTTTTCTAAGAGTTTTGCTCTATTTTTCGGTCAATCGAGCCTCAAGCTCCATCGATCCATCATCCAACTAACGGGGACACGTTTTACAGAACGTTCTATGCCCCTCAAGGGCGATTTTTCATCGAGTTCGCTTCTTGGAGGATTCCAGAAGCTT
The DNA here is from genome assembly GCF_040938575.1 of Ambystoma mexicanum. Taxonomy (NCBI): domain Eukaryota; kingdom Metazoa; phylum Chordata; class Amphibia; order Caudata; family Ambystomatidae; genus Ambystoma; species Ambystoma mexicanum. Next base: position 859,577,814 of record NC_090927.1, read on the forward strand.
CTTGGAGGCCTACACCTTGTGGACATGGCCGAGGATAAAGGAGACTCAACGCCTCTGTTCAGGATCTGCCCTTGATGCGGGCTGCGCAACATCTTCCTGGACGATGGGCACTCCCTGTTCCTTTATTGCCTATATTCAGACCGCTCGCACGTGGAGAAGGCCTGTGCAATCTGCAAGGACATGGTGCCACGCACCATGAAGGACCGTCGCAAGCGGCTCGCCGAGTGGCTGCAGACGAAGACCGGCAGGTGAGTGCCGGCAGCATGCTTCTCCCAAGAGGAAGTCTGAGCGGTCTTCTAAGACCTTTGAGGGTGCTCTGGCGACGGGGGCCCAACATAAGGCAAAGCTACGGGCTCCGCGGCAGCCAGGCCAGGCGCAGCATCGCCGACGGCGTCCACCACGAGCCAATGCTCCGGCTCAGCGAAGAAAAGGAAGTCCGACCACCCGGGTAAGCTTCTGGAGAAAGCCCGGTCGACTCTGACGGAGAAAGCCAAGGGGGAGGGAGGCATTGACCCTGCCCCCACGGTGAAGGCGTCAGATGCACCCAAGGTTGTGAAGGCCTAGATTCACCAGGCAAAGGCGTCTATCAAGGGAGTGGTAGCGTCCATGGTTAAGGCCGTGGATGTGGTCCCAGTGGAGACAACCCCCAAGACGCGACTTTCCCTGCCTGCTCGGAGGGAATCATCTTTCCTGCCCATTGAGAAGACTCCCGTGAAGACGATCGTGACCGACAAGAGGGCGTAGGCCCTATAAATCCTACAAGAAGGCGAGGTGGCATCGGACCATGCCATCACAGTGTCCACGGATATTGCCGACACCGGCTTCTGCCAGATGGGAACAGCATATGCCTTTGTCAGCGAGGTTGGCTGAAGGCCACCAATTTCCGTCAGGATGTCCAGACAAGGGTATTGGACATGGCGTTCGACGGGGACAACTTGTTCGGCAAGACGGTGGACGAATCTCTGCAGCGAGACGGCTCATGCCTTGAGCACACCAACAGCGACGGTCGTCCTTTCGGTCCTCCAGAGGCAAGTCCCATGGTGCCTCCAAAGGATTTGGTGGCAACTTCTCTTCGTACCGCCAACCATCCCGTTCCTCGGCCCAGGAAGCCTACAGGGGCCGCAGCAAAGCCGGAGGAAATCGCCATCGTCGCCAAGGCCCCCAAGGTGAGTCGTCTATGATGAAGCAGGACTGAACCGGCCGTGACGTCAGGCCCCCACGCAAGCACCCCGGTGGGAGGCCGGCAGGCGAACATAGTCGGCGTGTGGAAGTCCATCTGCACTGACCGTTGGGTGCTGGACGCCCTGGCCCACGGACACACCCTGGAATTCCAAAGGAAGTGTCCCCGCGTCCCACCAGTGGCCAGGCAAGAAAACCACATCCCACAACTGCTTCTAGAGGTATGAGCGTTGCTGAAAAAAGGCGCGATATAACTCATCCAGAAGAGGCTCCGGCGTGAACTTGCGGTACTTCCTCGTCAGGAAGAAGACCGGAGGTTGTCGGCCCATCCTGGATCTCTGCCGCCCCTTCCACAAGGGGCATCGAAAGTTTCTACACTTCGTGGTCCAGGGGCAGCACTATCAATTCAAGGACCTTCCCTTCGGTTTGGAGTCGGCGCCAAGGGTCTTTACCAAGTGCCTGGCGGCGCGGCTGCGCCTGCAGGGCGTCCACGTCTACCCCTACCTGGACGATTGGCTCATCCGAGTGAAGTCAAGGGAACTCGCTGTCGAGCACACAGCGAGGACCGTCCGCCTGCTCCCGGAACTGGGGTTCTTGATAAACTATATGAAGTGCTGCTTGGTGCCATCGCAGGACGCTCGGTTTCTGGGGTCCAGGCTCAACACAGTGTCGCGCCTGGCTTCGCCGTCGGAGGACAGGATAAAGGCCATCCTGGGCAAGGTACAACGGCTGTTGACCTTGGAAATTGCCAGCGTGAGGTCCGTCAAGTCCGTGCTCAGTATGATGTCATGCATCTACCTCGTTCGGCTGTGCAGGCTGCGGATGCTGCCGCTGCAGGAGTTCCTCGATGCCCGTTGGATCCAAGTATCGGGAAGCTTTGAGGACAAGATCGTCCTCCATGAGACATTCCATTGAGCGATCTAGCCATGGGCATGGACTTCCAGACCACAGCACATCAGGAGACGGTGATGACGGACGCCTCCCTGGAGGGATGGGACGAGCACCCCAGAGATCTCCACGCAAGAGGCCTTTGGCTACCGGAGGAGAAGTCGTTGCACATCAACGTCCAGGAGCTCCGGGCAGGGTTTTGGGCCCTCAAATCTTTCCTACCGTCCCTCAGGGGCAAGGGGGTGCGGGTTTTCACCGACAACACCACCACAATGTTCTACATCCGGAAGCAAAGGGGCACTAGATCCCCGGCCCTCTCCAAGGAAGCGCAGGATCTATGGCGCTGGGCCGTCGCCCAGAGGATGTTCCTGTACCCTTTCATCTGGCAGGAGTGAAGAACACTGTCGCCGACTCACTCAGCAGAGAGCTGTGCTCTTGCCACGAGTGGGAGCTTCGGCAGGATCAGGTGGACCTACTGTTTCGACGATGGGGCAATCCCCAGATCGATCTGTTTGCGACGGCGACGAACACCAAGTGCTGGAGGTTCGCCAGCAGGTTTCCCCAGCCGGGGAGCATGGGGGATGCATTCTCCTTCCCCTGGGACGGCCTGTTCCTCTATGCGTTTCCCCCGTTGCCGTTGCTTCTGTGACTCATCAATCAGCTCAGACGCTCCCGGTGCAGGATAATCCTTTTTGCACCAGCGTGGCCGAGGCAGATATGGTACCCAGACGTTCTGGACATGTCCGCGTCCTCTCCAGTCAAGCTTCCGGCGGACGCAGATCTTCTTGTCAGGGAAGGAGGCGTGATTCTCCACCACGACCCATGGTCGTTGAACTTGCAGGCCTGGCTCCTGCAGCGCTAGAGTTTGGTGGATACGATCTCTCGGCGGACTGCAAGAAGGTGCTTGCCAAGGCCAGGGCTTAGTCTACACTTAAATGCTACGGCCATAAGTGGAAGAGTTTTGCCGTCTGGTGCCGTGCACAGAAACTCGACCCTTTATGGATTACGGCCCGCATTTGCTGCCGTATTTGCTGTCGCTGGCTAAGGCAGGGTTGGCCCATGCTTCCATCAAGGTTCATATGGCGGCTATCTCCCGTTATACCAGAACTGCGCGGCGGTAGTCGTTGTGGTCACACCACCTGGTCAAGGAATTAATAAAAGAATTTTTCCGATTTTGTTCCCGCCGGTGAAGGCTCCGGTCTCGGCGTGGGAGCTCAATGTGGTGCCGACTAGGCTCATTGGCCCCTCGTTTGAGCCTATGCATTCGCCACTGCTGAACTTTTTATCGTGGAAGACGGCGTTTCTTGTGGCCATAACCTCCGCACGACGAGTGAGAGAGGTTCAGGCCCTCTCTTGTAAACCACCTTACTTGACATTCCACAAGACGAGGGTGGTGTTGCGGACGCACTCCTCTTTCATGCCCAAGGTGCCGTCGGACTTCCATCTCAATGAGCCCTTGGTGTTACCTGTTTTCTTCCAGTCGCCTTCGTCGCCGGCTGAGAGGACTTTGCACTCGCTGGATGTGGCTAGAGCGTTGAAGTTCTATGGGGACCGCACAAAGGGTTTTCGGAAGACATCACAGCTGTTTGTGAACTTTGGTCCTGTGAACCAAGGGAAGGCCCTCTCCACAGCTTCCATTTCCAGGTGGCTCTCCGGCTGCATCACACATTGTCACCGGTTGGCATACCGACTGTTACCTGGCCGTCCGAGAGCCCATTCGACCAGAGCGATCGCTGCAACTACGGCGTTCCTGTCTGGGGTGTCCCTGCTGGACATCTGCAGGGCTTCTATGTGGAGATTCACGCACACCTTCACGAGATTGTAATGTGTCGACCGGGATTCCAGAGAGGAGTCCAGGGTCGGCCAAGCAGTGCTGCACAACCTATTCGCTTGAAGGTGAGCCTGTTCTGAAAGTAAGAGTTATTTCTTCTGTTGAGCCTTGCCACTTCCTGTGGTTGTGTAATGTTGTATTGCTATGCATTCTTTATTCATGATCATGTGAATCCATGCCAGACCCCATACTGGAGCAGGAACAAGTTACTTACCTGTAACTATTGTTCTCCAGCATGGGTCTTGCACGGATTCACATGCAAACCCTAACTCCTTCCCCTCTGCGGCTCTTCTTGGTCATACTGCCACTGTATGTGCTTACAAATGTGAAGATGGCTCCCACAGGAGGGGCTTAGGGAGAACGCAGTCATTAGCTGGGAACAGTATAACCCAGAGCTCAATGATTGGTTTAGAGAAGAAATAGAGTTTGTAAGTGAAAGTGAAACTTTTACCAAGGATTTCCGCCTTGACGACTGGGAATATTCATGAGCATGTGAATCCATGCCAGACCCATGCTGGAGAGCAATAGTTGCCAGTAAGTAAGTTGTTCCAGATCTTTTATATAAATAAAAGTGGAAGTGCTTCTTTGTTGTGCCTGTCTATAAGCCTGACTGTTCTGCCACGCTACCAAGGTTCCGAGCTAGTATAGACTGATACTAAGAGTTTGGGATCTACAAAGCACTCCAATAGCTTACTAAAATCTTACTGCCATTAAGACTTTAGAAAAACTCCCCTAACGGTGCACTCATGCGGTTTTCAACTTTTTATATGGTAATACATTTACTCTGTAAACGCATATATTAAAGTCACTTAAAGGGAGGAAAATGGTTAGTTACTGTAGCATGAGCTTAGTTCAAGGTTCTACAGACGGTTCCTTCGCCTAGAAAGTCTTAAGTCCAAAAACACAACGCCAGCTAATGGGCTTGAAGTCTTGACAATAAGCGAATTATGTAGACTTCCTGTGGATTTCTTCCACTTTATAAAGTTATTGAAGCAGCAAGTTAACAACTAACAAAGGAGACCTTAAAACTGACTCGAGAAGGGGACACAAGCAGCGGCTAGGGTCAGAGGTGTGAGGGGATTGCCCTGGACACCTCTACGTACACTCCAAAGCTCTGGAGCGACTTCTTGGAATCGGGTAAGCGATACCTTTTTTCCCACTTTCTCTTAGGTTAGAAGAAAATGTTTTTGTGCTGGGGGCTCCAGGATGTTGCAGCTCTGGACCGGACCTCCAGATTCCTTAGACTGACTGAAGGCAGGACAATGGACAGGATCTCTTAGCAGCAGTCTCGAGGGAGGACCTGTGGCACGACTTTCAGCAACTTCTTGGTTCATTCTGTGGTTTTGGTGCTTTTGCAGCACCAGCAAAGGACACGGATCGCCCAGTCAATCTTCTTTGCTGCCTGCAGTCACACACTCCGGAGGGGGGGGGGGCGGTCTTGGCGAGTTGATTCAAATCTCTGGAGTCTCTTTATGGGTTCAGCAAAGATTTGGATGGATTCGACCTTTCCACGACGATGCACTCAAAATGGGCAGCAGGTCTCCTGGTATTTGTGTTACTCAACTCTATAAACTCTTAGGACCTCGGGAAATGGCACATTTCAAAGGCTTGGGCCTGTTTGTGCCCACCAGCCAAAGGGAAGGCGTTGTCCTCTTCAGAGTTCCTCTGTCGCACAGAAAACAGGGTCAGGACAGCAGTGGTCGCTTCACGGTCTTGCAAAGGATCTGCAGGCTTCTCTGGTCGTCGTCTTCTTTGGTTACTACCAGTGGTCAACTTGCTTTTCACTTTAGAAGCCTCACCTTATATACAGTTCCTGCACACACTCCTCTGCAATATCTCTCAGGATTTTACAGAAAGGTGTGTTTGGCTGTCCAATCAGGACAGCCAGAACCCCTATTGGGGCTGGACATATTCAGATGATCTCGCAGACAAAGGACGGGGGGGGGTGGAAAACTCCTCCCCCACTTCCTGCCTGCCCAGTCATACTGGAGCCTCGGCGGGGATACCTACGTTTTCCTGCTAAAGGGAAAACTCACAACTGACCTCCCCCTCCCAGAATGGTAGAACAACTAGGCTAATAATGGTGAAAAAGGAAGGGAGGCCCCAAGTTAGTACTTGGGTGCCCCTATTGTGCACTACCGAGGCTATGGACACAGCTGCAGTATTAAAAATACACAATAGTTGGTAGAACACGTCCACTGCCCCCATCCATAACTAATTGATTGTCTATGTGACTATGTCACAGGACCAGAGAGAATGGGGATACTAGGTTGGCACTCCACTGAAGGTGGTGTGTGCCAATCTCTCAAACTATAGCATTTTGGGAGTGATACTTAAGAACGGTAGTTACATGAGGATGGTGGACAGTCATAATGTCGACAGTAAAAATGTCGACAGTCAAAATTTCGAAAAATAAATGTCGAAAAAAATAATGTCGACAAACAATAATGTCGACATTTTTTCGATATTTTTTCGAAATTTTGACTGTTTATTGTATGAATAAATAAATATATAACTTAGATGTGTTGAGTATGAGGGGTGGTGGGGGGTGTGGGGTGGTGGCAGGGAGTGTTGGGTGAGAGGGGTTGGTGGAGACACCCCCATAGTAAATGATACTATTTTTATTTATTTAATTATTGAATAAATAAATAAATATATAATTAGTATGTGTTGAGTATGAGGGGTGGTTGGGGGGGTGGCAGGGGGGTGTTGGGTGAGGGGGGGTTGGGGGGGACCCCCCCATAGTAAATGATACTCTTTTTATTTATTTAATTATTGAATAAATAAATAAATATATATATAATTAGTATGAGGGGTGGGAGGGTGGTGGTGGGGGGTGTGGGGGGGGGGTTGCAGGGGGGTGTTGGGTGAGGCGTTGATAGTTCTAAGTGACATTTTTTTGTCAACATTTTTTTTCTAAAAAATGACTTTTTACATTATAAGTATAGGATGTCGATATTATTGTGTTCGACATTTTTTTTTCGACATTTTTGTTTGTCGACATTTTGTTTTCGAAATTATGACTATAAACCCATGAGGATATAGAAGAAGTCTTAAAGGAGGAACCTGGGGGTCCCCAGCAACACTGTCCATAAGGAACTGTGTGCTGCAGAAGTAAAAACACAGATTCCTTTAAGAGCTATGGAGCAGAGTTCTAAAAGACAGCCCACAAGAATGAATGAGTGGAAAAAGGCTCCACTCATTCAGGATTGAAAGAATAAGGTCCAGAAGCCCAGCAAATGTGGTGCAGGTCTCACTAGGAGATATTATGAAGTATACAAATGATAAATCTCCCTAACAGCAGCTCTCCAATCCACTCATCCCATGTGTGCCTTCACTTGGAAACCACACATTCCTTTGCATGCACCACTTTAATAACCCACATTTCCCTGTGAGGTAGATCATGCACAGACCTACGAGGTTGCATTCATGTTAAATAGACCGCCCTGCACAGTTACTCTTCTGCAACGCATAAGACCATGCTTTGTCGCCACATTGTTCTCATCTATCTGATCTGTTGTAGATGTCTTTACTGTTGAAGGATATTCTATGATGTTGGGTCTTATCGGCCCAGCATGGTGCTATGGTATTCTATGCTATCTTTTGTGACATCATGTTTTGTTATGCCATGCTACTGTATGCCACTTTACTTTTTGCTGTTGTATACTTTATAGCTGTTATGCTATGTTTGGTAATGGTATTTGTGTGACTTCTATGCGAATGGGTAATGTTTATATGCATTGAATTGCATTTTCTCTATACAAGTGGTAAATGACACGTTTTTTGTTTTTAAAGTTTTGGTTTTTCATATTCTGCTTATTCATCTTTTGAAATGTTTTTGTCCCCCTCCTCCCTTTCCAGGTTTTTAGTCAAGACATGCAGACTAAATTGAACAAAGTTACAGCTTTGGCAAAGGGTTTCCTGACTCGCAGGATTATGCAAACCGATAAATTGAAGCAGCTGAAGAAAACTGTAAATGTAAGATTTATTCTTTTAATATCATTGGATGTAAACGATTTATTATTTTAATCTCATTGGCGGTAAACCTGCTACTAACACCCCATAGGGGACAGGGAAAACTTAATCCCATTGAGGTGACACCAGCGGCGTGCTTATCCGACGACAAAATTCTGTCGGGTGGGAGGAACAGGCGCAAGAGACACAACCTAGCAGACTGTAGGGAAGTCGACAGCATGGGTCTGCGCCCAGGCCAGATAGACCCCCGCCCCCTTCTAACTCTCACCGCCACTGGAATGTGGGTATGCAGCATCATACAAGGAGTGGCTGTAGGGCAATGAGGCCACAACCTAGCCCACGTCGGACTATGAATAGTATACCACACAAAGGTGTGAGAGCATAGCCAATGAAAACAAGGGCTGAAAAAGCTCATAGACCACATTAGGCTGAGGATCCAAATACCCCACAAGTGGGTAAAAGAACTGTCACAGTTGGGCTACGAAAGCCCATAGCTCATGCCTGGCTCAGAATCTGAAGACCCAATTGGGAAGGGGTGAGAAATCTGAGCAGCGAAGCAGGGCTGAGAATCTAAACATCACACAAGGGGGTTGTTGGGTAAGAATTTGTAGAGTCCAACTAGTGTCGGACTTTACAAGACTTATCTCGTGGTATTAGGTAGCCCTCTTTTTAATATAGGCCTATACTACACAAGTTGTTAGTGACTGAGCAGCGAGGTGTATCTTAAGAGGGGTAATGTGACCTGGAGAGCTGTACAATGAAATTAGTAAATACAGGCATCTAAGTAAACACTTACACACTAAGTTATACTATAAATATTTATTTATATATATATATATATATATATACACATGGCTAAATAGACCATCTTTAACAAGCAGCAACTAATAGTAACATTGAATCAAAAGTTAGGATTCAGTTTCAACAAGAGCAATAAAGTAGGGGAGTAAAATGTTGTTATGCTGAACATGTTCCAGCACCCGGAGTGACTTCATTAAGATCAGTATAGCACTGTTTTTGTGATCACTATTACAATATTGAGTTTCAAGGAGGGAAAAGTGAAAGTCAGATCAGAACATACTTTGTAACCAGTGAAACAGTTCGATTCTCTCAGAGGGGTGTAGGCAGTCTTTATCCCAGCAATAATCGTGTTCAACAATTAAAACCTGTGAGGGAACAAGCACTGCCAAAGCCAATATGCTCAGAAGATCAACTATTAGGGAGCCAAGACAGCCAATGTCAATGGGCCAGTTCAAAGTTCTGATGCACTCTTCTTAGAAAATGTCTTAACAAAGTAAGTAGTTCAGTAGAAAATCACAGAAGCTCAAGAGGAGCCACTTTGAAGAAACACAAGCTGGGAGGCCAGTGCAGGTGAGTTGAGGTCAACTTAAAAGGGTTTAAAATAGTACTAAGAAGCACTACAAATGGCAAAAGGTAGATGTACCTGACATTACCTGAGAATTGAAAAATTGGTTCCAGCTGGATGCCTTCCTGTTGCAGCCCCTTGTTCCTGGCCCTTGGTAGTGGTGATGAAAGGGAGGACGTCTGGTGGGCTACTGCGGCAGCACTCAGGAGATGGACTCTGGAGCAATGGATTCTGCTGGATTCAGCGGCCTTTGTGGTTTTGGCACCTTTTTCAAGGCGTTAAAGAACAAGGAGCAGCTCCGGTTGGAAGTTACTTGATCCCTCTGTCCTGGACTCTGCTGAGGGGACTCTGGATGAAGATGTCCTGCTTCTGTAGGGTCCTTTGGATGCCCAAAAAGTTTGGGCCGGATTCGCACTTCCAAAGGCAATGCACTTAATGATGGTCAGAGGTCCCCGGGCATTGGGATTCTGCGGCTTTGAAAAGTCACAGCAAGTCGGTAGTTGCACCAAAATGAAGCTCGTCTCGGGTCCAGTTGGTCCAACCAGCCCAAGGGAGGAAGTGGACCCCTGTGGGTCTTCCCAATCGAAATGAAACAAAAACCAGGTCAGCACAGCTGCAGGGCTTCACCGGGCACTTTGCGGTCCAGGAGCGTGCTGCTGGCATCTCTTAACATCTTCTTTGTCGGATGTTGTCATCCAGTGGTCGACTCTGCCTCCTGTCCCAAAAACCTTGCATTTTCAGCAAGTTCCCATTCATGCACAGCCCTAGGGCTGTCAATCACCCACCAGGGTGGCTGTCCAGCTGGACAGCCAGCCAATCCAAACTGGTTTCACTCAGGCACACCTATAGACAAAGGACAGGGAAGTTTTGGGACCCTCCCTTACGCCCTGCCTTTCCAAACACACTGGAGCCTGGGCGCGCTTCAGGGCTGAAGCCTGTCAAAGGGAAAATGCACGAAGGACTCAAACCTAGTTTAAACCGGGTAAATGCCCAGAAGGAAATAACTGATAAGAAAGGGCAAAAGAAAAGATGGGGCCATTTTGGGAAAAAGATCACCCTTGGTTGTTTTACTGCAACTGATGAATAAGCCTGCAGATATGGCACAAAGGTAGTAAAAAAGAAACCACTGCCACCAGCCATTCAAGTTAGTATAACAAAAAGTGTAATAAGGAGTTACTATGTAACCCCCCGCCCAGCACTCCACATACGGTGGTTTCTGCTGGACCCACGAAAGAAAAGTTGAGTAAGACACAAGTCCTCTTACTATTCTTGGGAACAGTAGTTCACACAAGAAAATGTATTTAAACATTAAGAGAAGTCCAAGGGACTTCTCAGTGACCAAAGGTGCTGTGTGTCACTATGCAAAAAGCAGATGCCTATGGAGTTTACCAGACTCAATTAAACAGTAAGTAACCAAAAATCATAGTCAGAAAACCACATGATGGAGTGGGGGGAAAAAGTCCCACTCACTCAGGAGTGAAAATTAAAAAGTCCAGCAAAAGCGCTGGATGTCTTGAAGGTTAAAGGGAATTGGCACTGAAATTAAAAATTCTCCCTAACGGGTGAGAAAAGCAACAACTAAAACAGGGCTGGGAATGCACACATCCCAGAGTGGGCTGACAATACAAATGGCTCACGATGGGGAGAGACTCTTTCAACAAAGAGATATTGAAGAGGTAAGGAGAACACGTAGGGCCAAGACACAACATTTTACCCACGGGTATTAGAAGCCCCATAGCCGAAGTGGTGAGCACAGTAATTACCCAACACACAAGTCACAAAGTAGCTCAAGCTGGGATGAGAGACAGTTTTGTGAATACCGTCCAACCCAGATCAGGAAAGCCCATGGGCTCCAACGAGGAGAGCTTATTCCGGGAGACTTGGAACTGTGTGAACTGCCTAGCAATGCTTTTTTGCTAAGAGAGACTTCTTGAACTACAATACTGTGATTAGAGCCGCAGAAGACATTTAACTTTTTGGTGGGGGTTGGCCATCACTAATCAACCTAAGGGGCAAGCTAAGCTAAAGGTTGATTGTTAGGGAGATGTATAATTTATGTGCTTCATCCCCTCTCCCAGCGAGACCCCCAGCACTTTCTGCTGTACTTCTGGACCCTTTTCTTTAAGCCAGAATGAGTGGAGCCTTTTTCCACCAATTCATTCTTATGTGCTTTGTCTTTTGGAGCTCTATTCTTTGTATTTTACTGTCCTATGGGGGCTATTTATCCTCCATATCTCTTAAAGGCATCTCTGTTTTATTATTGCAGCTCCTTATGGGCAGTGTTGCTGGGGACCCGTATTGTCTTTGTTTGAGATGTGTTTCAATATCCTAGACTAAGTGCAGTTCCAAAGGATAGAGACATATTTAGTAACTCTTCAAACCTTTGTAGTCTGAGGGATTGGCACACACCACCTACAGTGGAGTGCCAAAGGGATACTTAGTATCCCCCTTCTCTCTGCTCCTGTGACTTTTCACATAGACAGTCTCATAGTTATGACTGGTGGCAGGGACGTGGTCTACCAACTATTGTTTGATTTTTGTAGCGCAGGCTATGTCCATAGCCTCGATTAAGCACAATGGGAGAACCTGAGTCTTAACTCGGGGGGCTTCCTTCTTTTTTCACCATTACCAGAGTGGTTGTTCTTTGTCAGCTCTTCTACCATCCTGTGAGAGGGAGGCCTGTGTGTGTGTTTTGGCTTTGACAGGAACCCTTGAGTGTCCCTGCCTAGGCTCCAGAATGTCTGGGCAGGCAGGAAGTTGGGGGGGGAGTCTTCCAGCCCACCTGTCCTTTGTCTGCCAGAGTGCCTGCATGGGACCAGCTCCCACTGGGGGTCTGGCTGTCCTGATTGAACAGCCAAATGCCCCTTTCTGCAAACTGTTGAGAGAGATTGCTGAGGAATGAGTGCTGGAACTGTATAAAAGATGAGACTCCTGGAGTCTAAAGCCATTTGACCACTGGAAGCTGAAGCAACCGAAGACAACAACCAGAGACGCTGGCAGACCCTTTTGCAACACTGTTAAGCGACCACTGCTGTCCTGACCCCATTTTCTATACGACAGAGGAACTCTGTAAAGGATGACTCCTTACCTTTGACTGGTGTGAACAAAGAGTCCCAAGACTAACTTAGATTTCAGCCATCTCCCGAGGTCCTGTGTTCTTCCAGAGCTGCGGAACCGCAATACCAGGAGACCTGCAGCTCTCTTCAAGTGCAACAGCCAAATCCGTCCAACTCTTTGAGTCCTCAAGGACACGCTAGAGATACGATCCAACTCGCCCAGACCTCCTCGGCAGAATGCGGGTCCAAGAAAAGCGAAGATCGACCGGGGCAAAACGCGTCCTTTGATGGTGCTGCAGAAAAGGTGCCAAATCCAGTGTAACCAAGAAGTTGATAAAGGTCGTACCCTCGAGACTGCTGCTGAGAGATCCCGTCCATTGTCCTGTCTTTTATCATCAGACCAAGGAATCCAGAGGTCGGGTACAGTGCTGCTGCATCAAGGAGAATCCAGCCACAACAGTTTCTTCTAACTGTTTGGTAAGGATTTGTGCAGTCCAACTGGTGAGAACTGCACAAGACATATTTTCTTGGGATGAGGTAACCTACCTTTTAATATAGGCCTGTACTTCACAAGTTGGTAGCGTGACTGAGCAGCCAGGGTTATCTTAAGAAGGCTAATGAGAGCTGTAGAACTGTACGATTGAAATCAGTAAGTACAAGTAGCCACTTAACACTTACACACTTAGTTATATATAAATATTTATAATATTCACAAGATTTTAATAAGCATTCTTTAAAAAGCTTTATGTGCTAGTAACATTCAATCAAAGTTTGGATTTAATTTTTTAAACAACAATAAAAGTTGGTAATTTCTTTTCTTGTGCAAAAACCTTTTTTCCAGCACATGGAATGACTCCAGTAAAGGTCAAGATTGCACTTATTTTTAGTTACCAATTCAGTTATTGAGTTGCTTAAGGAAGGAAAGGATAGAATAAGGTGTGTAACATACTTTCAACAGTTGTAAAACAATTTCTTTGTTTGTGTGTATTGTTGGTTAAATTAACCATTTAACACAAAATATCAACTTATAAAAAAGAGAAAGGTACAAAATAAAAAGGAGGCATTTACAAAGAGAAGTCATAATCAGTTAAAAAGACAGTGAGAGCCCTATCAATTGTGAGCTGTGCATTACATTTAAACTCATTAACCAATTTTCATCTAACACAATCATTAATAATTAATAACAATTAAAACTCTGATAAAACTAACATCAGTCCATAATGGAGGGTTAAATTAACATGTTCTTAATTTCCATCCACATATGATAAAGCATAACATTTAAAACTGTTGTTCTACCGGAGAAGAGGGAGGCCCAAACACAATCAAAATTATTTTTTTTAAATAAATTTCCTCTAGCTTAGTGCAAGAGGTAAAAAGGTGTCTGGGAGTTTTGATCGCTGTCTTGCATAGCCTACAATATCTCTGCTCGTATGATATCCCTTCCTATGCACCTGTTCGAGATTGCATTATAAACCTGCAAACTCTTACATCAAATAATTTTAGTTAAATAACAGCAGGGGACATTTATAAGCAAAGCTTGCTTCACATACAATTGATAGTTTCTAAATTTGCCAAGATGGTAAACATTAGCATTTCTATCCAAAGTCTCTGCCCTCATTTTTATTTATTTTTTAGCTTTTTTAAAAATGTTCTTTTTTTTTTAGCTTTATTTCACTGATCCCTATTGGTTTCTCAGGTGAGTGCTCGAAACCTATTTCCTTCATGAACTGATACATGTCATACACCCCTACCCCAATGGGGTTGTCAGAAGAAACCTTCAGGAGTGTCTTGTAGGAGATAGCGAATATTGAATCTTAATAATTTTTCTTCTCCATCATTCCTAAGAAGATGATAACCCCTTCTTATATAGTTTGAAGAGATATTAGTCCCAGTTCACTATTCCCTCCACAGGAGTATTTCCAGGGAGCCGAAGAGCTCTTCTCCAAAGCCCCCCCCCCATTTCATTACCCATAATCTCTTTATTTGTGACAATCTCCGACCCATATGTCAAACATGGGTTGATACAGGTTTCATGGTTTCATATAAGTTTAACAGGGCCTCAATTGAGGCCCCCATATCAGCTCTGACCAAATTTAATCCTGCTACAAATCGATGTTCCACCTTTTGATCTTACATGATTCTCAAATGCCTTTGCCCTACTTTTATTAGAGATGTAAACTCCTAAGTATATATACAAATCAACCACTTCAATATACCGGTTATCTATGGTCCAATTTTGCTTTCTCTTGGTGTCTATAACCATTATTTAGTTTTACTGTAGTTGATGCTTAAATTATGTAATCGTGAATATACACTTATACTGTTCATCTTCCTCTGCAGACCAATCTGAGTGCGATCGATCAATAAGGTGTCATCAGCATAGTCAAGGCAACTTATAAATTCAGTGCCTATCTTAGAAGGGAACGACCTTGTGTCTTTTATATGGTCGCCCATATCCGCTATGTATAGATTAAAAAGAGTGGGTGCAAGAGGGTAGTGCCATGATCACTGCTTCCAAGGAGCCAGGACCAGCCCAACGTCCTTGGAAGCAGGCCTCTAACCCTAATCCTAAGCACGAGCCAGTCCCCACTGGGACCGTTTGGACCTTGTCCTGGCGCCGGTGGCACCAGGCTCATCAAAACCATTGGTCCCGGCACTGGAAGCGCCGGGCTCATAATAGGTGTGAAGATGCTTGGGTGAACTTACCTGCAGCAGACCATGCTGCTTACTTACCAGCCACTTAGAAGCCATCTGAGAACAGGAACTACTTTCTTACCTGGGTGGGGCAGCTCCACTCCCTGGATACAGCACTGGAACTCTTCTGGAAACTGGAACTCTTTTCTTACCTAGGCGGGGCCGTGGAAGAAGACGCCTCATCACTCCAAGGCTATTAAACCACACCCGGCAGAACGCTCACCGAGTCTGCCCCGGCCTTTCTTCTTCCGATCCTGGACCTGCAAGAATCCTACTTACCATTTCAGTATCCAGACATCATCAGCACCTGCAAAGAGCAAAAACAGGTTAGCAACGCGAACTTTACACGCAGTGCTTACTTACCTGATCCATTGGCTGCGGCCGTTTCTTCACGCCGCATCTCCACCTGCAAAAACAAAAGCATTGCCATACTTACCGGCACGCTGTGAATTCCGGATTTCTTCGTTCTACATCGCCGCCTGTGAAGACAAAGTATCGTTAACAACTTACTGGCATTCCGCGGACTCCGGCCCTGCAACCCAACATCTGAAAGGCAAAAGAAAAGACATTAAGCAGGTATTTACTTACGTCCATCACGCTCGTCGCAATAAAACGCCTGCAAATACTCCGGCGTCTCTTTAACACGAACTAAGCTGCAAGGAAAGAGACAGTTAGAGCGCTTGCCATACTTACGAACTTCCAGGCTCTTCACTTCATCTTTCATCTCAAGATCCCTGCAATACATAAGGGAAAAGCATTATACAGAGTCTGCATATAAACGTGCCACGCATGTAAAGACTATAAAGACAAAAGGTGTCCAGAAACTCACCGCTCGTGCAGATAACGACGGTAACCATCCTCTGAATTCAAGAGGCCTGTGTTTCACCAGTGAAGGAACTGGCAACGGCACCCTGCACCAGACGCAGATGGAGAGCCCAGCATTCACCTATATAAGGTGAGCACGTTGACCTGGGGGCTCTACGAAAAAGCTGGGAAGAGAGAGAGAGAGAGAGAGGGACATTCAACAACCCAGACCATTAACCCCCATATTCTTTCACCTGCAGAAACCTCACTCTTTGAGTCCGACACACAGTGCGAAGAGGTTCGACCCCAGAAGCTAATCAAGTCCTGCACATCACTTTTCGAGTCACAGACAGCTTCCTGCCAAGACCCGCGCCTCCGTGGGAATCAGGTGAGCGTTACAGAACGCGAAGCCCACCACAAAACTCCTACCCAGGCGCAATGGAAACCTCAGACACTGATCAACTAGCCCAGTTGCTCGGGGAATTAAGAGCAGAAGTACATGCAGCTCGTCAGGAAACGAACTCTCTAAGAAGAGAACTGATAATTTCCAAGGAGCGAAAAGAGGACCTTGCTAGGCAGTTGTTACAAACGCAGGCAGGACAGACGCCTTTGCCTGTTCCAGGAGGAAGTTATCCTTCTGCATTATCTTCAAATCCAGTGCAAATCAATCTGCCCGGTAATGTTCCCTTGGCTCCGCCCGAACGCTTTTCTGGTGATCCAAAGAAATTCGCAGTGTTCATCAATCAGTGCCGCCTACACTTCTTATGTCGACCAGCTGCATTCCCAACAGACCAGACCAAGGTGGCTTTCGTGCTTTCTTATCTCAGTGGCAGCACCGCAGATTGGTCGATCCCTTTAGTCACCCAGGATGATCCGGTTTTACATGATTTTCAGGCCTTCCAGTCCAGCATGGAGAAACTGTTCGCAAGACATGCACAAGGGCAGGCCTTGGACAATGAACTTCTCTCATTACGACAGGGTAATCAAGACCTCTTGACTTATATAGCCTCCTTCAATAGACTCATAGTGGAAACACAATGGCCCGAGGACAAGAGAATAACGCTTTTCTACAGAGACCTGCGTGGAGAGCTCAAAGATGTGTTAGCGCAAGTTGTGAATCCTCCACAAGAATGTTCTGACTATATTGACTTAGTTGTCCAATTGGACCATAGACTACAGAACAGGAAGGCAGATCGTTCCAGATTTGATACCCGAGTGTTTTCTAAACCACAGACCTCGAATAAGGGAGCTGACACTGTGGAACCCATGCAAATAGGGGGCATGAAAGGACCTTTAACCCAGAAAGAGCGGGAAAGAAGAAGGCAGCTGCAATTATGCCTCTATTGCGGAAACTCAGGACACTTTCTTCGGGACTGTCCAGTGAAACCAGCTAAGAAGACTGTAGGAGCCGCGGATACCTGTACCACAAATTCTGAGCAGGGAAACAACCTCGCCCGACAAGAGTAGAGGTCCTCTTGCCGAGCATTAAGATCTGTCCCGTGACCTCGCATTTCGTGATACCCATGGTCCTCATTAGTCCTGAACGAACGGATCGTTTGCATGCAATTGAAGCTTACATTGACAGCGGAGCAATCGGTAACTATGTGGACCGTGAAATGGTATCGAGGATGAATCTACCCCTCGTCCCTAAGGCAGTGAAAGACGTCATCACTACTGTGGATGGCACGGAGATAGCCTCCGGACCAGTAACGCATGCCACCCAAGAAGTGACGCTAGTGAGTCAAGATGGACACCGGGAGAGAATCGTGTTCGATGTAATCAAGGCCCCTCAGTTCCAGATCATTCTGGGAATCCCTTGGTTAGAGAAGCACAATCCTCAGATCGATTGGCGAGCAAAGACGGTTCAGTTTCCAGAGTGTTTTACCACTTGTTATCCTCGGCCTGATGTTTCACTGGCGGCAATCTCTTCTGAGGAGGTGCTCAAATTACCTCCCGAATACCAGGAATTCCAAGACGTCTTCCGGAAGGATCAAGCCAACACCCTGCCTCCTCATAGGTCTTACGACTGTCAAATAGATCTGATACCTGGAACAACTCCTCCTTGCAGCAGGATTTATGCCCTCACCGAGCCAGAGAACCTTCACCTCAGACAATACCTAGACCAATACCTAGCTAACGGGTTTATCCGTCCTTCAAAATCTCCAGCTTCATCGGCTTTGTTCTTCGTTCCGAAAAAAGGAGGAGACCTTAGGACTTGCATAGATTACCGCGCCCTGAATCAGATCACCGTTAAAAACAGATACCCATTACCTTTGATCCCTGAACTCCTGGATCAAGTCAAAGATGCATGTATATACACAAAGTTGGATCTCAGAGGAGCCTACCACTTGGTACGGATAAAAGAGGGCGATGAATGGAAAACGGCCTTCCGCACCAAGTACGGGCTATTCGAATATCAAGTGATGCCCTTTGGACTGTGTAATGCTCCGGCTGCTTTCCAGTTTTTCATGAACGATGTCCTTAGAGAACTCATAGACGTGTGTGTTGTTGTCTACATTGATGACATCCTCGTCTATTCATCATCTGAAGAGGAACATCAGAGACACGTTAAAAAGGTTCTCGAGAGATTGCGTCAACATAATCTTTTTGCTAAGCTTGAGAAATGCGTTTTCAACGTAACGGAAGTCTAGTTCCTGGGATTCATATTGTCACCTAACGGAGTCCATATGGATTCAAAGAAAGTTGATGCAATCATCAAGTGGCCATCACCAACCTCTGTAAAAGGAGTTCAAAGCATGTTAGGGTTCGCTAACTTTTACCGCAGATTCATTCCTGAATTTTCTCGGATAGTCCAGCCCATCACCGCTTTGTTGAAAAAGAACAAACGTTTTGAGTGGTCTTCTGAAGCAGAACAAGCTTTTCAGGACTTAAAAGCTAAATTCATTTCTGCACCGGTTTTAAAACATCCTCGCCCAGAACTCCCCTACATCGTGGAAACGGATGCTTCTAGTCTTGCTATGGGGGTAGTTTTATCACAAAGAGATCCGGTCAAACACCAACTACATCCTGTTGCCTTTTGGTTCCGCAAGTTTTCGCCTCCCAAGATCAACTATTCAATTACAGACAAGGAACTTTTGGCCATCAGATCGGCCTTTAAAGCCTGGCGGCATTATCTTCTAGGAGCCAGACACAGTCACCGTAATGACTGATCACCGCAATTTACAATATCTAAAGACAGCCAAAGCTCAGTCTTCCAGACAGCTTCGCTGGGCTCTGTTTCTAGCAGAATTTGACTTTATAATTACTTATCGACCAGGCAGTAAGAACGGAAAAGCAGATGCTCTCTCCCGGATGGGAGCAGATGAACAATTGACCAATCCAGAACCAATACCCATAATCCCAGAACAAAGAATTTTGGGTTTGGTCAGCGCTCAATCTTTTGAAGACATCAAGACCATGGTTAAATCACTCCTAACTCCGGGCGATTTGCAAGATTGGCAATTAAAGGGGAAAGAATTCTCAGTGGATCAAGACCTACCATATTTCCGAGGACGATTGCATTTACCCTGTGAGAAAATACAAAAACAAGTAATCTCCTGTTATCACGACTCTCTAATGGAGGGTCACCCTGGCATTACCAAAACCATGGAAAAGATTAAAAGACATTTCTGGTGGCCGTCATGGAAAAAGGATATTAGAGACTTTGTAATCTCCTGTGGTGTGTGTGCCCAGAATAAAAGTCAGAAGGAGAAACCAGCCGGCCTATTACAGCCACTAGACATCCCTCCCTGTCCATGGCATACCCTGTCCATGGATTTCATCACGGACTTACCTCCATGCTCGGGGTATACTACTATTTTAGTAGTCGTGGATCTATTCTCCAAGATGGCTCACTTCATTCCCCTGAAGGGTCTACCATCAGCCTCAGTATTGGCCCGAGAATTCTTAGAAAACATTGTTCGGCTACACGGTTTTCCCTCGGTTTTAGTCTCCGATAGGGGAAGTCAATTCATCTCTCACTTCTGGCGCAGTTGCTGTCGTCTAGCCCAAATTGATGTAAGACTTTCAACTAGTCACCATCCCCAAACTGACGGACAAACCGAAAGGACAAATCAAACTCTAGAGCAATATCTACGTTGCATGCTCCAACAAACTGAAAACCCCTGGAAGGATATTCTTTGGATCGCTGAATACGCTTACAATAATTCGTTTCATTCTGGAACAGGAAAGACTCCCTTCTTCCTACTATACGGACACCATCCTAGAACCTCTAACCTGGATCCTCCCCAAGAATTCGAAGCACCTGCTGTGGATCACTTGCACTCGGAGATCACCCGTGCTTTTAAGGAAGCCTCGGCCCATCTGCAAAGAGCTAAAGCTCAATTCAAAAGAGGAGCAGATCGACACCGTAAAGAGGCTCCTCACTACGCTGTAGGAGATCAGGTCTGGCTATCCACTAAGCACCTGCCTCTAAAGGGACCCCGCACCTTCATCCCGAGATACCTTGGACCCTATCTCATATCTGCCATAATTAATCCGGTGGCTGTCAAATTGGAGTTACCTACACATATGAAAATAGACCCAGTATTCCATGTCTCCTTATTAAAACCAGTACAACCAGAAACCCGATTGACTGAATTCCCAGAACCGGTTTTAGTAGATGGAGAACTTGAATTCGAAGTTAAGAACATCCTAGACTCCAAGATCTCCAAATCTAAGTTATATTATCTGGTTGATTGGAAAGGTTACGGCCCCCAGGAAAGGTCTTGGGAACCTTCAGAATATGTCCACGCACCTCGTCTGGTCAAGAAATTCCATCTGAATCACCCCGAAAAGCCAAAACCCCCGGAGAAGACACGCTTAGGAGGGGCCTTGAGGGGGGGTACTGTCATGATCACTGCTTCCAAGGAGCCAGGACCAGCCCAACGTCCTTGGAAGCAGGCCCCTAACCCTAATCCTAAGCACCAGCCGGTCCCCACTGGGACCTTTTGGACCTTGTCCTGGCGCCGGTGGCACCAGGCTCATCAAAACTATTGGTCCCGGCACTGGAAGCGCCGGGCTCATGATAGGTGTGAAGATGCTTGGGTGGACTTACCTGCAGCAGACCATGCTGCTTACTTACCAGCCACTTAGAAGCCATCTGAGAACAGGAACTACTTTCTTACCTGGGTGGGGCAGCTCCACTCCCTGGATACAGCACTGGAACTCTTCTGGAAACTGGAACTCTTTTCTTACCTAGGCGGGGCCGTGGAAGAAGACGCCTCATCACTCCAAGGCTATTTAAACCACACCCGATAGATGAAGCGTGCTTCGCGTTATTCTGCATCTGCAGCAGAACGCTCACCGAGTCTGCTCCGGCCTTTCTTTTTCCGATCCTGGACCTGCAAGAATCCTACTTACCATTTCAGTATCCAGACATCATCAGCACCTGCAAAGAACAGAAACAGGTTAGCAACGCGAACTTTACATGCAGTGCTTACTTACCTGATCCATCGGCTGCGGCCGTTTCTTCACGCCGCATCTCTACCTGCAAAAACAAAAGCATTGCCATACTTATCGGCACGCTGTGAATTCCGGATTTCTTCGTTCTACATCGCCGCCTGTGAAGACAAAGTATCGTTAACAACTTACTGGCATTCCGCGGACTCCGGCCCTGCAACCCAACATCCGAAAGGCAAAAGAAAAGACATTAAGCAGGTATTTACTTACGTCCATCACGCTCGTCGCAATAAAACGCCTGCGAATACTCCGGCGTCTCTTTAACACGAACTAAGCTGCAAGGAAAGAGACAGTTAGAGCGCTTGCCATACTTACGAACTTCCAGGCGCTTCACTTCATCTTTCATCTCAAGAGCCCTGCAATACATAAGGGAAAAGCATTATACAGAGTCTGCACATAAACGTGCCACGCATGTAAAGACTATAAAGACAAAAGGTGTCCAGAAACTGACTGCTCGTGCAGATAACGACGGTAACCATCCTCTGAATTCAAGAGGCCTGTGTTTCACCAGTGAAGGAACTGGCAACGGCACCCTGCACCAGACGCAGATGGAGAGCCCAGCATTCACCTATATAAGGTGAGCACGTTGACCTGGGGGCTCTACGAAAAAGCTGGGAAGAGAGAGAGAGGGACATTCAACAACCCAGACCATTAACCCCCATATTCTTTCACCTGCAGAAACCTCACTCTTCGAGTCCGACACACAGTGCGAAGAGGTTCGACCCCAGAAGCTAATCGAGTCCTGCACATCACTTTTCGTGTCACAGACAGCTTCCTGCCAAGACCCGCGCCTCCGTGGGAATCAGGTGAGCGTTACAGGTAGCCCCTGTTTAAGCCCAAAATTAGTTTGAATTTTCTCACTGAGATGTAGATGTGGGCGGACATGGGTCTCAGTGCCAGAATATAGCTCTTGTATAAAGTAAAGTATAGTTGGATTCAATTTCCACTGCGTTAACTTAACCCATAGTCTCTCTCTAGCCACGGTGTCAAATGCACTCTTGTAGTCAATAAAACATAGAGCGCCTCTTCTCTCTTTATACATTGACGCTTCAAGAAGGACATAGCCCATAGATTAGATAAGGGGCCCATCCCCGGTCTAAAGCCAGTTTGAAATGTAGGCAGAAGGTTGGAGTGTTTAAATCCAGGGTTTCAGTTCCCCTTATAATAATTGGGAAAAGATCTTTGAGCAGGCCTCGTCATTGCCAAAAGGCAATAATTCCCAGGATTATCTTTGGCGCCTTTTTGAAACACCAGTATCAAAATGGAAGCCCTCCAGCTCACCGTTATAATGCCCGTATTAAGAATGTTAGTAAATAATTTGGATAAGGTCTGTCCTAGTATTCCGGTTTATACTTGTAAATTGAATTGGGGATCCCATCTGGACCCAGAGTTCTCGAGGGCTTCATTTTCTGAATGATCCTTGTTACCGACTCACCTTCCGAGTCTAACATTGTCATTGCATCACTTTTTCTATAAACTTTTCCGGGATACATTTCTGGTGTAAGTTATATGGTAAAGGCAGCTGATATAATCAACCCAGTCTCTTTCAGGTATAGGATTGATTTCTGGTTCCATTCTCAGGTCGTTCGTCATGTGGGATTTATTGAAACGCCAGAATTTCCGGCCATCCGCCAAGCGCAACACATTATGCATATATGATATGATATGGCACTTATAACGCACCTGTACACAAGTGTTTCGAGGCGCGATTAAACGATTGGGCAGTACCCAGGGATGATTTGTCTTTTAATGAAATTCTTTTCCTTTCTCACTGATGTTAATGTTAAAGGATATTTGTACTGCACACTATCACCACCGGAGTGGTCCCCTGGCACTCTGATTCATCCACCCCAATAGAATTCTTCATTTTTCTCACAGCTTCAGTAAATGTAGCTTTTTCTTCCGCTATAACTAAACCGAAGTGTTTTCTTCTATATGTTGTGTTCACTCTAGGAGGGTATCGGTCGGGAGTAAGGAGTTTCACTTTCTCCAATAGGTACACAAACATATCAACTAGTACCTCGTCTTCGGATACCCAATTTGAGGAACTGAGGTGAAATAGATCTGAAAATATCCCCATAATTTGAGGAAATACCAGAAAATATGGTTACGTGAAAAATGTAACCTAGTTTTGCCCACCATCTTCATTTTCTTCTTCTGCATAATTTCGATGGAGACTTTATTATCACGTGGTCACTGACCGTGGTCGAGGTTAGCTGAAGTTTAACCATAAATTGACACATTGCAGATGGAACAAGAACATAATCGATCCAGGACCTACAATTCCTAGCACTGCAGGTATATGGTTGGCCACCAAATTCCTAACTTTCGGTAAATATTTGTAGTAGACCATTGGAATTTATAACACTTTCCCAGGGGTCCTCGCTAACCACCACTTCTTCGGCAGCAATGATGAAGGTAGCATCCTTAATATTAGTCATGGATTCGAAGTGCTTGTTCACCTCTTTGAAGTAAAATCTCGAGACATGTAGATCACTGTGGACTATGAATAATGCCCCAGAGTCCTTTTTAGTCCACTCATCCAGAATCTTGGCAAAATCCACAATGATTTGTAAGGAAGCAATATTGTTGGGTGGGTTATATGTATTAATTATAAGCACCTTTCAGGTTAGATCACCAATTTGAAGATCCAATATCACTCCTAATATGTATGGGGAGGACTGACAGTTTAAATTCTGTGGTAATTATCGCTAATCTGACCCCCACCACAAGTCTCCCTGCCGGTCTTCCAACCATACCACGTCTTGCCCGTCGTTGGATAATTTGGTAGCCATCCATCTTAAGTTCATCCAACATACAAGTCTCCTCAAGTGCAAAGATATTTGCATGCAACAAGAAAGCCATCTGCACATGGTTAGATAGAAATTAATTAAAGCCCCTCGTATTCCATGAGATGAGGTGAGATTTAAAGCACCCCCTGCCCCGGCACCATTTCATTCCACTGTCACAAGCCATCTCTTGAAAGCCCAGAGGGGCAAAGTTAGCCATATTAGGTATAGTTTCTCTAAGACCCCTGACTGTTTGGCAAACTATCTTTTCCAGATCCAAATCTTTTTCCCTTAGCGATGGATCGCTTTTTGTTTTCAGTTTAGGGCCTATAGGTGGCAGTATCTTGTCAATTTTAATTATTTCATAGCCTAGTTCAAACAATTGGGGGGCATATGATAATATACATTCAGTTAAGATTGGGGACACTAGATGGATAATAGCCCAATTAGGATTGTAACTCTATCTCGAACGTTCACTATTGTTGAATCGCTAGTTTTAATTAAGCAATATGCCCTAAGCGGCGGTGGCGGCATTACCGAGTCAGGTAATACCCCCGCAGCGAGGGGCATATTGCTATTAGTACCCCGGCCCACCATATCTGTGTGACCGGGGTACTAAAAGCAGCGTTTCGGGACAAAATAAAAAGAAAGACCAAGAAAATGGCTGCCGGGAAAGGCAAAACGGAGTCTGTTTTCCCTTTCCATGGTGGCCATCGGGAGCGGACGCGCTGGGAACAGAAGTGTTCCCAGCACGTTCGCTCCCGAAAGACGACAGAGAAGAAGGTAAGTGGGGTTGGGAGGGCGAGGGAAAGGGAGGGAAAAGAACAAAAAGTAGATGTATGTGAATCCCCGGCAGGGGACGAAGGCAGCCTCCAGCTGTGTGGAGGCTTGGAGCGGAGATGGCCCCGCTCCGAGCCTCTACATAGCTGGAGGCTGCCACGCCGCCCGCTGTGGACAAAGAAGGCAGAAGGTAAGTGGGGTGGGGAGGTGGGAGAAAAGGGAAAGAAAAAAAACATACCCGAGTCACCGGCGGGGGGCCGACGGCAGCTTCTCAGCTGTGTGGAGGCTCGGAGCGGGGATAACCCTGCTTCGAGCCTTCTCATTGGCTGAGGGGCTGCCACACCTCCTGCCGGGAACAATGGCCGTGGAATCCCAGCCGGGTAATGCCCCGGCGGGGGCAAATCAGAATGCTTGTTCCATTCTGATTGAGCCCTCGCTGGGTACTAATAGCACAAAGTTCCGAAATCTGATGTAAACGTTCTAGGTCATTTGATCTAGAACTTCTAGAAGTTCTAGCTACATTCAGAGGCAAACAAATCTCGAATTTGGATCTTCTGAGAACTCAGATGTGGGTTGCATAATATCTCACTAAGACTTTTTGTCCCTGTGTTTCCAATCACATCAACTTGATCAACTCTCGGTTCCATATAATCCCAGTCAACCTCCTCTTCGGCTTGAAGCGGTTCAGGGATATCCCTATTTGGAGGGATCAGTGGTAAATTATTGGTTTTACTCTTATTTTAATTTTTTCACAGCTATGGCTCCAATTGGGCTTGTCTTAAAACTTTGACAGATATTCTAAGGCCAGTCCCGTTTTATCTTCTTATTATTCTTTTGTTTTGGTAGCCCTTTTTTAGGGGAGAGCTGTCTCCCCCCTCAGATAGTTGATACCTCTCTGAAGATTCAACATTTACCCTATTAGAACTAACAGTGGCCAAGACTTGTTTCACCTTGGAACGTTTAATTTTTTCCTATTTTTTGTCTTACTTTATTTTTATGGGAGATCCTTTTTTTCTAATATAGTGGTCCCAGCTCTTTTAGGGGTTGAATCTCTTATGGGCGGAGCCTGGTAGGGAGTGCTAATAGAAATATCCTCAACGTCCTCGTGTATTTTAAGTATTGAGTCATCCTCGTTAACCACATTGTCAATGTCAGCCACACTAATATCATGGTGGTTGGTGTGTGTCCGTGCCGACTTGTGGATGGGATTACTTAAAACCATTCCCACCAGCTTACTGATGCCCTCCTTCATAAACCTTTGCTCCTTAAATATAGTGCTACACATTGTAAAAAGTGCCTTTTAATATTTTCAGACTCTCAGGTTCGCTCAGCGGTTCTGCTTCAGATAATTCTGAGGATGAAAAAATATCATCCGCACAAGTGGCTAAAGCCCCAGCTCTTGCCGCAATTTTTCCCAGGTCTGGGGATTTTTCAAGGTTAATATCTTGTGGCGAACCAACTACCCGAGGACCTTCCGCTCCCGCTATACTCTAGGGCTCATCATTAGAACTCACCTCACACGTCTCCCTTGTATTTGGGT
The DNA here is from genome assembly GCF_040938575.1 of Ambystoma mexicanum. Classification (NCBI taxonomy): domain Eukaryota; kingdom Metazoa; phylum Chordata; class Amphibia; order Caudata; family Ambystomatidae; genus Ambystoma; species Ambystoma mexicanum. Next base: position 859,604,176 of record NC_090927.1, read on the forward strand.
TTTTTAGGTTTAGTACCTGCTCAGAAATTATCGATTGGATCAGTGTCGGTAGGATCAATATCTATAAGGCCAGCATTTTCAATGATGTTTACCGCTGAGCCCCCTGTTTCCAAAGTAAGCGCAGTCTGTTTAGTTATAGGTTTTAGGTAGGAGGTAATATGTCTTGGGCTAGTGCAAACACCCCCTTGCAGTTTATATTACTGCTTTAATCAATTTTTCAGGCAGGACAGTGTTTTTGTTATTTCTAGTTTGGAGGGTTTTTTTCTGCAATCAGTCCACCGTTACATTTTTTTGCACCAGTTTTAGAATCACATTTGGTACTTTTTTTTTTTTAAAACTGCCAGCATTCTCTGATTACTTAGAATAAAACCCCAAAATGTGGGTTCCCCACTAACCCACCTTACACCACTAACAGCAGTAACATTGCTTGCGTGGGTGTTTATATGTGAATCTCTATTGTAGGGGGCAGAGCAACCACATTACACTTTAGTGTCCTCTATATGGAAAAAGGAAGAAAAAGTACATAAGTGCTCTGCGCTGTGCAGAGAGAAGGTAGAATTAATTCCAATCCTTTAGTTGCTGATGAAATTTCTTTCTGAAGCCCTCCAAAATCTAATTTGGAAGCCGCAAAACAGGGAGTCTCCCAGCAGTAACATCACTTGCTGGCACTCGAGCAGTGCACACGCGCAGGTGTTTATAGGAGAGTCTCTATGGTAGGGGGGCAGTGCAACCATATTCCGCTTGCCGAAGCTGTACAACAACAAAAATCCAATTTGGAAGCCACAAAACAGGGATTCACCCAGCAGTAACAGCACTCGCTGGCACTCGAGCAGGGTGCGCCTACAATTACAATAGTGAACAATCTCCTAAAGTGAGGCAGGTAAACTTTTATCCCAGCAATATTAGTATCCACAATTATAACCTATGAGGGAATAAGTACTGGCAACGTCAGTAGGTTCAGAGGAGTGCCTTTAGGGAGCTAGGACAACCAAAGTCCATGGACAAAGTCAATAGTTCTGATGCACTTCTGCTTAGATAAAGTCTCGACAAAGTTAGTAAGTTCAGAAGGAATCACAGTAACTCAAGTGAGCTACTTTGTAGAGAGCACAAGCTGTTAGGCCAGTGCAGGTGAGTTGGGATCAACTCCAAAAAGTACTTTGCAAGATAGGAGGCACAACATATGGCTAAAAAGGTTAAAACACCAAGCCCCAAGCAGACTCTCTCGTAGAGACCATGTATCTGAGGCTCGACAGAAATTACATTGGCTTCCGGTGTAGCAGTGTTTCACATATATGCTTCTCACCATCACCTTCAAGTCCTGCCATTTATCTTTCCAATCGACTGATCTCTCGCATTGTAGAGTGCAATTTGCACTCTTGATTCCATTAAGCTCTTTCAACCAAGCTTTAAGCTCTCTGGCTTTGGAGGCATCACATTTGATATACAAGCTCTATTGGTTTGGAACAAAACCCCCATCCATCTATGACAGGCTGGGTCTATCATAGAGTTTAAAAAAAGAATCAAGATGCATCTCTTCAGCCTAGACCCAGATTTAAAACCTCCCAGCCCCCGCTATAACTTGAGTTCCCTTCCTCTGTATGTCTTTAATTGTTTTGTTTTTTTGTGTGCGCTTTGAGGCCCATGGGCGATTTAGCGCTATATAAAAATTAAAATCAAATTAGTACCAGTGATTCGAAGAAAAATGTTCCTGCTGGATTCCTCCTTGCTGCAGCTTGGCAGACCATTGTTCCTGGACCTTGGTCGTGATGACGAAAGGGAGGGTGTCCGGCTGGCTCCAGCGGCAGTACTCTGGAGAGGGACTCCTCAGCAATAGATTTCCTTTGTTTCAGCGGCACTTTGGTGCCTTTTCCTCTGCGCCAAATGAAGAACAAAAACTCTGGTTGGAAGAAGCTTGCTCCCTCGGTCCTGGACTCTGGTGAGGGGACTCTGGATCAATATTTTCTGCTTCTGTAGGGTCCTCTGGATGCCCACGAAGATCTGGATGGATTCGGACTTCACGAGACGATGCACTCTTCAACGGTCACAGGACACCTGGCATTGGGCTTCTGAAGTGGGGATGCGCCAAATGGAATCTTGTCTTGAGGCTAGTTGGTCCCACCAGCCCAAGGATGGAAGTTGTCCCAAGCAGGTCTTCCCAGTCTATTTGAATACATGGTCAGCACAGCTGCAGGGCTTCACCGAGCACTTTGCGGTACAGGAGGGTGCTGCTGGCGCCTCGTTACGTTTTCTTCTGATGTTCCTCACCAGTGGTTGACTCTGCCTCTAGTCCCAAAACCCTCCCGTTTTATGCACTTTCCCATTCATTCACAGCGTATGCTGTCAATCACACATCAGGTTGGATGTCCTTTTAGGACAGCCAGCTGGCCAATCAGGACTGGTTTCACTCAGACACCCCTAGAGACAAAGGACACAGAAGTTTCGGGACCCTCCCTCACTTCCTGCCTTTCCAGAAACACTGGCGTCTGGGTGGGCTTCAGGGCTAAAGCCAGCCAAAGGTAAAACACGCAAAGGACTCAAACCTGCTTCATCTAACAGAGTAAAATCCCAGAATAAACTAACCAACAGAAAATGGTGAAAAAAGTTAGTTAGTGTAACAAAAAATATTACATAAGAAGTGGGATAAGGAATTGCTATGTAACCCCCGCAGCACTTCACATAGGGTGGTGTGTGCTGGTCCCACAAAGAGAAAGTTAAGTAAGACAGGGATCATCTTGCTAATCTTGGGAACGGTAGTTCACTCAAGAAAATGTATTTAATAATTTAAGAGAAGTCCAAAGGACTTCTCAGTGGCACTGCACCGAAGGTGCTGTGTGTGTCACTATACAAAAAGCAGATACCTATGGAGTTTGTCAGACTCCATAAAACAGTAAAACACTAAAATCCTAGTCTGGTAGAAATACATGAGTCAGAAAAAGGTCCCACTCGCTTAGGAAGAAAAAATCACAAGCCCTAAATCCAGCAAAAGAGCCGGGGGGGGTCTCTAAGGTTGAGGGTAATTGGCACAGGAATTAACATTCTCCTTAACACTTAGGTACTGTGGGGGGGAGGTATTGCTTACCTTAATCCATGAAGTCACTCCAGAGCATTTGAGTGCACCTAGAGGTGTCTAGGGCAACCCCCGACCTAACCTGCTGCTCGTGTCCAATCCTCGAGTCCTGTAACAAGCACTCACACGTTGGTTTAGCCTTCCAACAGCTTCTTTCCGAGAGACTTGCAAATATCGAAAGGAACTTTTGACTTTTACCACGATAAGAGACTTTCTGTGCCTCTCCGAACTACCTTTAGCTAGGGTTGTGAATCGGACTCCGAAAGGCTTTCTATGTGTAGTAATTACCTTCAAAGCTCTGTTGAATTAACCAATACCAACTGTTTTCCTCCCAACAAACCACTGTCTTACCCTTGTATGATAACTGATTGCATTACTGTTATGTTTTCAGCCTGCAAATTAGAATCCTACGGTAAACCGGTCTAGACGAAATAGATACACTTGCAAGCCTTAAACCATTAACGATTAATAAGTGTTCTAGTGAAAGTACATCCAAAAGTATTCCTATGTGTTCTAAAGTTAACGTGTGAAATATTTAAAGTGATTCTGGTGTAAATCTAATACATATACACGTTTTACTATATTTATACGTGTGTTTCTTTGGTGTGAATTACTAATTGGTTTCAGTGTACTTACCTACAGCTCACATCTTCCTCTTAAGATGAGCTTGACTGATTTACCACTCTACCAAGCTTACAGCAATAGTACAGACTAATACTAAGAGTTGGATCTAGTTGAGACAGCTTTTCTGAAGTTCTACCAAGCTTCATTCATCTGAGAAAGTACACGACTCCACTCTTAGTACAAGGCTGTACCACATGAGTTCATGGTAGCGTAGACAGAGAGGGCTGTAGATGGGTACAATTAATCTCTAACACAAATGAATCAATAGAAATACTGACAACCAGAAGTATTATAAAAAAAATAAAGGTTTATTGTAAATACAATTAGGCCAAGTTAAATCTTGTTAAGTACTGGTACACAGACCAAAGCACATAACCTTTTTTGGAACATCGAACAGTAGTTCTAGGGAAGTCAAACCTTTTCAAACAAATTCAGTATAGGACACACCTAGTCATGGGGAGTAAAACCAATGGTTACTTTCCCAATTACATTCAATAATACCAGGGTAGTAGACCCTAACAGTTGTACCGTGATGCCCAGCAACAAATCACATAATCAGTCAACTGGACAATATGCGTTTTGTGAATAGTGGAACACTTACTCTAGGCACAGTAAAGAAACCTATAACTACTTTTCGGGTATAACACAAAGTTTTATACTAGGTGAGTAAAACCGAAGAATGTAATATTCAATTACAGGTGCTTTTGACAAACACAGATTGAGATAAGCAGTAACTCTTGTATCTTGTTTTAGGATGGCACGCAGTTAACTCAAGGTAAGTAAAACCCATATACTTTTTCAAGGAGCTATCAGCAACTTGGGGCAGGTATACACCTAAGACTGTTTTTGTGTCTGTCTAAAACAGGACAGGGAGAGCAAAACCTGGTGATCTCCAGCATGGGGTCTGGCATGGATTCACATGCTCATGAATAGTCCCTGTCGTCAGGCTGGGAATCCACGGTAAAGAAAAATCAGTTTCATTTCTGAACTGTCTTTATCCTAACAACCTATCACTGAGCTCTGGGTCAAACTGCCCGCAGCAAATGACTGCCCTCTATCTAAGCCCCTCCTCTGGCAGCCATCTTCAAATGTTTACCACACGTACAAGTGTTGCGAGTCCTCGTGTTTAACTCTTCAGCTTTTACTGCTTTTTTTGCTTTTTTGGAAGAGTTTTACTCTATTTTACAGTCAAGCCTTGTGCTCTATCGATTTACAGGGACCCGTTTTTAGGATTCTTCAGCGCCCCTCAAGGGTGGATTTCATTGTTTCTTCGTGGAGGCTTCCAGAGGATTCTTCAGGCGTGCGCTTCGTGGACCATGTTGGAATAGAAGAAGGATTTAACCCCTCCTTTTCAAGCTATGCTCCGACTGCGGCTTATGAAATGTCTTCTCGGATGATAAACATGCCCAGTGCCTTTAATCCCTGTACCCGACGCACAAGGTGGAAGATTGTGCTTCTTGCCAGGAGATGACAGCTCACATGCTGAAGGATCGGCATCGGCGGCTGAAAGAGTGGCTACAGGCCAAGGCCCCTGCTCTGGGTGGGTCCTAGCAGCATGCCTCTCCTGGTTCCAAGAAAGCTGAGCGGGCTTCTAAGACCCTTGAGGGCGCCCCTCCCACGGGGGACCAACAGAAGGCTAAGCACCGTGAGTACACTGCCACCGGGAGCGCTGTTGCGGCCAGCTCCTTGATGGCCAGGGCGCGTCCTACGCCTCCAGCGACTTCAGTCACCAGTCAGCGCTCCGGATCTTCTCTGAAATTAACCCGGACCATCCAGGCAAACTCAAAGAGGAGCCCAAGACCGACCTGCCAGAGAATTCCAAGGGGTATCAGGGTGCTAACCCTACCCCTAAGGAGAAGGTCAAGCAGGACAAGGGACCGGTCCTGACCGTGAAGGTCCAGGTACACCCGGCGAAGGCCCAGCCTTCCACCGAGGGGTAGTGGCATCTCTCGCAAAGGCCACTGAGGCAGATCTGCAGGGCGCAACCCCAAAGGCAAGAATGTCCCTTCCTCCCCGGAGGGGGGCTGCTTTCCAGCCCATAGAGAAGATCCCGGAGAAGAAGATGCCGGTAATCTCCCCGAGACCGTCCCTCTGGACGCGAAGAGGGGGGTGCACGGTCCTCCAGGGCACTAATATCTCCTCAGAGGAGGAGCTCATCTACCTTCAAACCATCCAGGAAGAGGAGAATGTAGGGAACAGGCCTGATGATGGCGACGACATTAGGGATACCGTTGAGGAAGATGACGGAGATCCGCAGGGCGACTAGGGCCTGGGCGCCCCGCTTGCACCCCAGGTTCCTATTCCGCCTCGGCTGCCTCCTCCGCCTCAGCTGCCGCCTAGAGACCTCTCAGTGGACATTCTCTCTGCACTGCATATGCTGGTCTCTGAGATACAGACAAGGATTCCTATTGCGCCGGCGGTCACTCCCGCGACGCCAGCGACGGCCGACCCTCTGGCGACAGAGGAACCGCTGGCCAAGAAGAGGAAAAGGCACCCTCCGCTTACTTGGCAACCCTTGCCTCCCTCCGCCCCCCTTCCCCCGAGAGATGAGATGGACCCAGACACGGCAACGACGATGGACATGAAAGACGATGGTGGGATGAGGGACCTCTTTTCGCCTCCTCCTGGATCCTCTCTGCCGAACGAGATGGGCTTTTTTCACACGATGATCTCTGAGCTTCAGAGCTCTTCCAAATAGCTCCAGAGGAGAAGGGGGCTTCTTGTACCAACACCGCGAGGCAAAGACAAAGACCATCCTCTCGGTCCCACTCCTGGATGACATTTGGGACGAAGGTTTGTCTCTCATGAAGAACCCTTCTACGGCCCCACCGAAGAGGGATCGCCTTGAGAATTAGTACAGGGTGCTGGACTTTGCAGCCAAGTGCTTGCGGGCCCAACCGTCGCCAGACTCTGTGGTATCAGCAGCGGCCAAGAAGAAGTCATCGGGTGCTTCTTCCTCGGCAGCCTCTACCCCTCTAGACAGTGAGGGGAAGAAATTGGATGCCATGAGACGACGGGTTATCTAATATAAGGCCACTACCATCATGATGTTGTCATGCATTTATCTCATCCGACACTGCAGCTGCGGATGCGGCCCCTGCAGGAGTTCATCCACGCCCGTTGGATTCAAGTGTCCGGAAGCTTCCAGGACAAGTTTGCGCTCGACGAGGGGTTCCGTCGGGCGATGAGGTGGTTGGGCGTGCGCTCTCATCTCACCGGAGGCATGGATTTCCAGGCCCCACCACATCAGGAGACGTTAACGATGGACTCCTCCCAGGAGGGACGGGGAGCCCACACCGGAAGTCTTCACGCCAGGGGCCTGTGGCTGCTGGAGGAGCAGACTTTGCACATCAACGTTCTGGAGTTAAGTGCAGTGTTTTGGGCCCTCAAATTGTTCCTGCCGTCCCTCAAGGGCAAGGTGGTGTGGGTCTTCACAGACAATACCACCACAATGTTTTACATCCGGAAACAATGTGGGAGCTCAATGTGGTGCTTACTAGGCTCATGGGACCTCCGTACGAGCCTATGCATTCTTAACAACTCAATTTCTATTGTCGTGGAAAACTGCTTTTCTCGTGGCCATCACCTCTGTACCACGAGACAAGGCCGGTGCTGCGGACACACTTCTTCATCTAAACAAGCCCTTAGTGTTACCAGTGTTTTTTCCGACTCCTTCGTTGCCGGCTGAAAGTACTTTGCACTCACTGGATGTGGCTAGAGCGCTGAAGTTTTATGTGGCCCGCACGAAAGGTTTCCGGAAAACCTCTCAACTTTGGCCCTGTGAACTATGGGAAGGCCCTCTCCAAGGCTTCCATTTCCATGTGGCTCTCAGGCTGTATCACCCACTGTCACCGGCTGGCAAACCGACCGCTACCAGGCAGTCCAAGAGCCCATTCCACCTGAGCGATCGCTGCTACAACAGCATTCCTGTCTGGGGTGCCCCTGCTGAACATCTGCAGGGCTACTTCGTGGAGGTCGACGCACACCTTCACGAAATTCTATTGCATCGACAAGGATTCCAGGGAGGAGTCCAGAGTCGGCCAAGCAGTGCTGCGCAATCTGTTTGCTTGAAGTTGAGCCTGGTGAGGAGGTAAGAGATGCTTATGTTGAACCTTGCCACCTCCCGTGGTGTGCATGTGTGTACTACTATGTATTCTTTATTCATGAGCATGTGAATCCATGCCACACCCCATGCTGAAGAAGGAACAAGTTACTTACCTGTAACTGTTGTTCTCCAGCATGGGTCTGGCATGGATTCACATGCAAACCCTCCCGCCTACCCTTCTGCGGCTCTTTTCTTGGTCCTACTGCCACTTAACGTGCTACCAAATCTGAAGATGGATGCCAAAGGAGGGGCTTAGGTAGAGGGCAGTCATTTGCTGGGGGCGGTTTGACCCAGAGCTCAGTGATTGGTTGTTAGGAGAAAGACAGTCCAGAAATGAAACTGATTTTTTCTTTACCGAGGATTCCCAGCCTGAAGACGGAGAATATTCATGAGCATGTGAATCCATGCCAGACCCATGCTGGAGAATAACAGTTACAGGTAAGTAACTTGTTCCTTACTGTTTATAAATGGCTCAAGGTCACTCTAGGTAGGTAAAACCTAATGCAGACTTATTCTGGACAGGCTAACTGCAAGTTAAGCGAAGCAAGACTCAGTTGGGGAAACTTACACACTCATTTTCTGAAAAATAGGTAAGTGAAGCCAGCCGCATTGCTTTTGGTGAAGAGGCACAACCAATTCACAGGTGAGTAAAATAACCTTATTTCTGATGCTTGATAATCATGCTTAGAATCACATGCTGTGCATATAGTCTGACATCTAGTGGTAATCACAGAGTATTGCATCTTTCTTTCTAGGATCGAAAGAGGATGTCGACATGAGCGTGACTGTAATGCTATCCCTAACGTGACGTGTATTGTATCCAAAATCCCTCTGTGTCGAGGTCCTTCAGATTGTTTTTTTCCGCCCAACTAGTTGGTCTCCTTATGCGGAGCTCGCAAGAGTAAATATTGCTTACTATTGTCCCACGGCCTACGGTCGTCTAGTCTCCTGTCTATTTCTTTTCAACCACTGCCTCGTGGGCTTCCTGCCACCGAAGACATCCACAACTGCTCGGCGACTGGTTAACTGCACGACGTCTGTCGACCGCGTGGCCTCGGTCCTCCGGCCAGGCCCTCAGAGTAGGGAAAGTGGGGACATGGGTATTTTCTTTTTCAAAAATGCATTTACTTTTCCCATCTCTTTCCCTATTTGGTCTGGCTGCCGTCGTCCTCTGCTATGGAGAGGAGGCCTTTTAAATGTTGTCCATGTAACAGCAAATGCCCGTGGAAGGGCACCCATCTCCGTTGCAGTCAGCATCTACCTCGAGACAATGACGAGCGTGCATGCAAGTCCTGCAAGCTCTTTCGTCCCAAGACGTTAAAGGACTGGTGGACTAAACGGTGGGTGGCCTACGCAACGCGGGACGAAAGTAATTCCCCCATTGGTGACGTCGCTTCGGATGACGAGGAATCCATCGGAAGTCATGGCTCTTAATTGGAAGCCATTGACCTTTCGGCAGAACCTTCAGGCTCCCAAATGCCGGTCCCTGGTCCAGACAGACAAGCCACCGGCTCTGTTATGGGGAGTTCACAACCCGGCGACAGGGTCACACACGCACCACAAAGTACAAAACACACAACCACCAAGGCCTCCTTGTTAGGCAAAGTTTGTATGCAGTAACCTCTGGGAACACTACACACAACTCTGACTACAGGTGTATGAGACCAACCTTTGGTATAAGCTTGTACTACACAGTTTTGATATCGTGTTGAGCAGCCAGGCTTCTCTCAAGAGGGGTCATTGTGAGCTGTAATGGAGTTACAGAGAGATTTCACAGTTATAAGCATTCAAATAAACTCTTACACTCAAGGTTTAATTTGTCAGTTAGAATAAGCCTTCTTCAGAAGGGAACAATATAATATTAACACACAAATGCACTTCAATACTGTACACTCTTAGTTTCTAAATCAGTAAAGACCCTTTTGGGATGGCCCACAGACGCAACCTATTAGTATCTTACTGTTGGCATTTAGAATACTCTTAGAAATTGGCAAAAGGTAAAGGTTATTAGAAAAACAAGAGACCACAAATATTCTTAAGCAGGCAAATACTTTTAGATCCCCCTAGAAGAGTCATTCAATTCAATAGGCTAAGCCAAAGTCAATGGGGAAAAAGTCTTGTATAGGACGAAGCACTTAGTCTTTGCACACGTTCTTAGGAGTCTTTGGTGAAAAGAATCTAGTGTGGGGCTACAAACTGATTAGACTTGTGAGTAGTAGTAGAAGATGCAAGCAACTCTACAGCAAGAGGTAAGTTCTCACAGACTTTTTACAGTACCTTAGAAATGAAGAAAAGATGCAGCAGATGACTTCTGTTCCCATGCAGCTCTGCAGGTCTCACTGTTCCTGGGCCTCAGTCGTGGGGACAAGAGGGAGGACATCGGGGGACTCAAGCAATGCACTGGGATGGTCAAAACTCGCAACAGGCCTCCTTCACTTTCAGTGGCTATTCAGTGTTTCTGCTACTCGCGTCTACCGCAAATAGCAACACCGTGGTTCCTGGCTGTCAAGATGAAGCTTCCTTGCTTCTGGGGTCCCGCAATCTGTTGAGGGTTCTCAGGCTCGGTCAGTCCTGCTTCCTGCGAGTCCGGAGGATCTACCTGAAGCTCTAGGCCAGCTTAAAAGCAACGCACACAATCCCTGGCTATAAGGTTTCGAGCAGCAACTCTGTGGAAATTCAACCAGCTGTGAGATGGATGTCCAGGTGGCTCACTTTGGAGTTAATTGGTCCCACCAACTCAACGGGGAGAAGTCGTCCTTGCAGGGCTTCTCTGTCGATGCAAACTTGGCGTTTCGGCACTGCAGCAGTGCTTTACCGGGCAAACCAACAGTCCAGGAGTTGCAGCAGGTGTCCTCTTCAAGTTCTTCTTACAAAGGGGAAGAGCTGTTGTCTGATATCAGTTCGCTGGGTCTCCCTTGGTTGAATGGGTTCGTGCAATTGGTCGCCCGTTTGTCGTCGGATGGAGTAAGAATGGCAATGCCAATAACATTCGGGACTTCATGTGATGTGTCATCATCAAGCTCGACTGGTTTGAAGGTGCATGGAACTGCAACAGGAGCCACTGTAAGGTGTTTGGAAAAGTTTGTGAGATCTTTACTCATCTGGTTTTACTAGTGGCGATTTCTGAGTGATGCAGTCTTTTGCAGTGAAGGTTGTTTAAATTTGAAGATTAGTTAATCGTTCTTCTGATTGAGCGTAGTGTTCTGGAGGTAAGTGGGCATTGTTTGTTGCCAGTGGGGGTTGTTGTTGCTGTAGTACATGTAGCTCCGATGAAATTGGAGGGGCTGGTTCAATGTGTACAATCCGACAGGTGTCGAGTAAGCCTTTCTTTGTCTTGTGTTTTTGAATCGCTTGTTCAAGAGTTAGTTCTCCAGCAAGGGTTCTGGCATGGATTCACATGCTCATGAATATTCCCCGTCGTCAGGCTGGGAATTCTCGGTAATGAAAAAAACAGTTTCAATTTAGTTTCCGAACTGTCTTTCTACTAATAACCAATCACTGGTCTCTGGGTCATACTGTCCCAGCCAATGACTGCCGTCTACATAAGCCCCTCCTCTGGCAGCCATCTTCAGATTTTTACCACACGTTCAAGTGTCGGGAGTGCTTAGCTCTCGAGCTTTAACTGCGTGTTGCATTTTTATTTTTCGGTCAAATTAAGCCTCAAGCTCCACCGATTCATCTTCCGATTAACAGGGACCCGTTTTGGAAATTTCTACGCCACTCAAGGGCGAATTTTCATCGAATTTCACTTCTTGGAGGATTCCGGAAGATCTTTGAGACCTACCCTGCGTGGACATGGCTCAAGACAAAGGAGACTCGACGCCCGTTGGATCCAAGCAGTTTAGGATCTGCCCAGGATGTGGACTACAGAACGTCTTCAAGGAAGATGAGCACTCCCGGCGTCTCTACTGTCTGCACTCCGACAAGTCGCACGTGGAGGAGAACTGTGCGTTCTGCAAGAACATGTCCGTCCGGACCATGAAAGACCGTCGTAAACGACTCGCTGACTGGCTGGAGGCGAAGAGCCCGGCAGCAGGTGAGAAGAAGTCTGAGCTGTCTTGTAAGAACTTTTAGGGCACTCTGGCGACTGGGGCCCAACAGAAGGCAAAGCACCAGGAGTCCGTGGGCACCGGGAGCACCGTTGGATCGGGCTCCTCGGCTTCCAGGCTGGGCGCAACGTCACCGACACCGTCAACCACGAGCCAGAGCTCTGGCTCGGTGAAAAGGAAGTCTGAGAACCCGGGTAAGCTTGGAGAAGCCCCGGCTGGTCCCCACGGAGAAAGCCAAGGGGGAGCAAGGCGGTGACCCTCCTCCCCCACAGTGAAGGCCTCCGACACGCCTAAGGTCATGAAGGCCCAGATTCACACGGCTAAGGCCTCGATTGAGGGAGTTGTGGCGTCCTTGGCGAAGCCTGCAGAGGCGACCCCAGTGGAGACGGCTTCCAGGCCTAGAGTTTCCATGCCATCGCGGATGGAATCATATTTCCAACTGATCGAAAAGACCCCGGTGAAGCCCTGGGCCGAGAAGGAGGGGATGCGCAGTAGTCATAGCGTACTCCGATACCTCCTCCGAGGATGAGCTGTCTGTCATCAAGTCAGCCCTAGACAAGAGGTTCGACGAGGTCAGGGCCTACGGGAAGGATCCTGATGAGGCTGACATGAAGAGCGAGGGTGGAGCCGACGAAGAACGGCAGATTGATGAGGAACCGGAGGGCACCACGCCTCTGCCGACGCTCCCGTCACAACCAATGCCACCGCCGTCGGACAGGCCGGAAGACACCGTGCTAGCGCAGGACACCCTGTGCACAGAGATAAGGACAAGGTTGCCCTTACCGCCAGCGGACGAGCCAGCCGCTCCTGGACCGTCGCAGAGTCTTCCAGCCAAGTGGTGGCGAGTCCATCCTCCCCCACCCTTCCATCCTTCACCTCCATCTCCTCCGCCGAGGGATGAGACGGAGACTGAGACTGCGACTACGGGGATGGACGACTGCGACGACTGAACAGATCTCCCATCACCCCCTCCCAGGGCTTCCCCTCCCAACGAAATTGGCTAGTTTCACGCCATGATTGCCAAGGCCTCAGAGCTTTTCCAGCTATGCCCCGAAGAGCAGAAGGAGGGATTCCTCTTTCAACGACGAGAGGCCAAGAGGAAAACCATACTCTCAGTCCCGCTGTTGGACGACATTTGGGACGAAGGACTGTCCCTTCTGAAGAACACATCCACGGCCCCTGCGAAGAGAGACCGGTACGAGAAGTAGTACCGGGTCCCAGACTCTGCTCCTATGTGCCTCAGGGCACAGCCGTCCCCAGACTCAGTGGTCTCCACGGCGGCTAAGAAGAAATCGGCAGGGGAGACGGCATCGACTTCCACTTCCCCGCCACACAGCGAGGGGAAGAAGCTAGACGTCATGGGACATCGGGCCATCTCGTCGGCAGCGACGACCATCAAGGCAGCCAAAGCTCTCACTATCGTGGCGCGCTATGATAGGGAGCTGTGCTTTAAAATCGCTCCCCTCCTGGACTTCCTCCCGGATGACAAGAGGGTGCAAGCCTTTGAAATCGTACAAGAGGGCGAGGTGGCTTTGTACCACGCCATCACGGTAGCCACGGACATCGCCAACACCGGGTTTCGCCAGTTGGGCAACAACGTTTGCCTTCGCAGGCGCGGTTGACTACTTCCGTCAGGACTTAAAGACCAGGGTACTGGACATGCCCTTTGACGAGAACAACCTGTTCGGTAACGTGCTGAACGAGTCACTGTAGGCCATCAAGGCAGACACCGAGACGGCCCGTGCCTTGGGTACGCTTCATCAGCGCGGCCGTCCTTTCGGACCTCCTAAGCCAAGTCTCAAGGTGCCTCCAAAGGATACGGGGTCAGCTCTTCATCATACCTTCAAGCGGCCTGCTCTTCGTCGCAAGAAGCCTACAGAGGCCGCAGCAAGGCCGGTGGACATCGTTGTTGTCGCCAAGGGGCCCAAGGTAGCAAGGCCTCTGCGAAGCAGGATTGAACGGGCCATGACGTCGGGCCCCCACCCGACCACCCCGGTGGGAGGCCGGCTGGCGAACTTCGTCAGCGTGTGGAAATCAATCTCCACTGACCATTGGGTGCTGGATGCCCTTGCCCACGGGCACACTCTGGAGTTCCAAAGGAAGTGTCCACACTTTCCACCGTTGGCCAGGAAAGGGAACCACATTCCACAGCTACTTCTGGAGGTACGAGCGATGCTGGAAAAGGGCGCGATCGAGCTCGTTCCGAAGAGACTCCGGGGCTTCGGAGTATACTCGTGGTACTTCCTCGTCCGAAAGAAGACTGGCGGTTGGCGACCCATCTTAGACATCTGCCGCCTCAAAAAATACATAAAATCTCAAAAATTCCGGATGGTCACCCTTCAGCACATGCTGGGACAGCTGGAAGAGGAGGACTTCCTGTCGTCGCTGGACCTGGAGGATGCATACTTCCACATACACAAAGGACATCGAAAGTTTCTGGGCTTCGTGGTCCAGGGACAGCACTATCAATTCAAGGCACTGCCCTACGGTTTGAAGTCCGCTCCAAGGGTCTTCACCAAGTACCTGGCACAGAAGGAGGTGCGGCTGCGCCACCAGGGGATCCACATCTACCCCCTGTCTGGACGATTGGCTCATCCGAGCGTAGTCAGGGGAACTCGCTATCGACCACACAGCGAGGACCGTCTGCCTGCTCACAGTACTGGGGTTCTCGATAAACTATGAGAAGTCCTGCTTGGTGCCATCGAAGGACGCCCTGTTCCTGGGAGCCAGGCTCAACATGGTGTCGCGGCTGGCTTCACTTTTGGAGGAGAGGATAAAAGCCATCCTTGGCAACGTACAACGGCTGTTGACCATGGAAGTTGCCAGGGTGAGGTCCATCAAGTCCCTGCTCGGCATGATGTCGTCATGCATCTACCTCGTGCGTCTGTGCAGGTTGCGGATGCGGCCGCTGCAGGAGTTCCTCGACGCCCGTTGAATGCAAGTGGTGGGAAGCTTTGAAGACAAGATCTCCCACAACAAGGCTTTCTGACAAACGATCCAGTGGTGGAGATCCCGCGCGCACCTCGCAGCAGGCATGGACTTCCAGACCCCAGCGCATCAGGAAACCATGATGACAGACGTCTCCCTGGAGGGATGAGGCGCGCACACTAAAGATCTCCACGCAAGAGGCCTCTGGCTCCCAGAGGAGAGGTCGCTGCGCATCAACGTCCTGGAGCACCGGGCTGTGTTCTGGGCCCTCAGGTCCTTCCTTCCGTCCCTCAAGGGCAAAGTGGTACGGGTCTTCACCGACAACACCACCACAATGTTCTACATCGGAAGCAGGGGGTCACCAGATCCCCGGCTCTCTCCAAGTAAGCGCAGGATCTGTGGCACTGGGCCATCGCCCAGGGGATGTTCCTGGTACCCTTTCACCTGGCAGGAGTGAAGAACACCATCGCTGACTCACTCAGCAGGGAGCTGCGCTCTTGCCACGAGTGGGAGCTCTGACAAGATCAAGTAGATCTCCTATTCCAAAGATGGGACAACCCCCAGATCGATCTGTTCGCAACGGTGTCTAACACCAAGTGCCGGAGTTTCGCCAGCAGGTTTCCCCAGCCGGGGAGCTTGGGGGATACATTCTCCTTCCCCCTGGGATGGCCTGTTCCTCTATGCGTTCCTGCCATTGCTGTTGCTTCTGCGACTCATCTGTCAACTCAGACGGTCCCAGTGCAAGATGATCCTCGTTGCACTGGCGTGGCCGAGGCAGATATGGTCCCCGGACCTTCTGGACATGTCGGCGTCCCCTCCAGTCAAGCTGTCAACGGATGCAGATCTTCTCGCCAGGGAAGGAGGCGCGATCCTGCATCACGGCCCAGGATCGCTGAACCTACATGCCTGGCTCCTGCAGCACTAGGGTTCGGAGGCTACGATATCCTGGCAGACGCAAGGAGGTGCTTGCCAAGGCCAGGGCTTCCTCGACCCTTAAGTGCTATGGACATAAATGGAAGAGGTTCTCTGGTGCCTTGCACAGAAGATCAACCCTCTTCAGATTACAGCCCCTCAAGTGCTGCCGTACTTGCTGTCGCTAGCCAAGGCGGGACTGACGCATTCCTCCATCAAAATTCATCTGGCGGCCTTCTCCTGCTACACCAGAACTCCGAGGAGGTCGTCACTGTGGACTCACCGCCTGATGAAGGAGTTCATGAAAGGACTGTTCCGCCGGTGAAGGCCCCGGCCCCGGCGTGGGAGCTCAATGTGGTGCTGACCAGGCTCATGGGGCTTCCATTCAAGCCTTTGCATTCGGCACCGATGAAATTCCTATTGTGGAAGACAGCGTTTCTTGTGGCCATCACCTCTGCACGATGAGTGGGAGAGATCCAGGCTCTCTTGTAAGCCTCCGTATGTGACATTCCACGAGATGAGGGTAGTGCTGAGGACGCACCCCTCCTGCATGCCCAAGGTGCTGTCGGACTTCCATCTCAACAAGCCCTTGGTGTTACCTGTTTTCTTCCCATCACCTTTGACGCCAGCTGAGAGGACTTTGCACTTGCTGGATGTGACTAGAGCACTATGTGGACTGCACAAAGTGTTTTCGGAAGACATCACAGCTGTTTGTGAACTTTGCCACTGTGAACCAAGGGAAAGCCCTCTCCAAGGCTTCCATTTCCAGGTGGCTCTCCGGCTGCATCATGCACTGTCACTGGTTGGCAAACCGACCGTTGCCCGGCCGTCCGAGAGGCCATTCGACCAGAGCGATCGTTGCTAGTATGGCGTTCCTGTCTGGTGTGTCCTTGCTGGACATCTGCAGGGCTGCTACGTGGAGGTCGACTCACACCTTCACGAAATTCTACTGCGTCGACCGGGATTCCAGGGAGGAGTCCAGGGTCGGCCAAACAGTGCTACGCAACTTGTTCGCTTGAAAGTGAGCCTGGTGAGGAGGTAAGAGATGCTTAATGTTGAGTTGTTGAAATGCTTAATTTTGAGCCTTGCCACCTCCCGTGGTTGTGCATGTGTGTACTGCCATCTATTATTTTTTTATTTTTTTAAAACCAATTTTTATTATTTTAAACAACCAACACACCAAACATTACAACCGTTTCGGACGTACATTTTCAAATTGGAGGAATTGCATTATTCACTGCTCTCTTCCGTCCTCCCCCCTCCCGCCCCAAAACTTTGAGCCGTCGTATCCGTCCCAATCGCCTGAGCATCTGCAGGTGTCTCAGCTATCGTCATCTCTTCCTGGTCTTCCATATCATGGTTACCCCGGTGGGGGGGTTCGCCATTGAGGTCACCAGTTGCCTCCAGGCTATCGGGGGGGCCTACCTCCTCCTCCCCTCCTTTAGTGACTGCTTCATACCAGACCGCTATTTCTGCCTTTGCCCATTCAAGGAGGTATGCCCACCACATCTCTACCCTAGGCCTGTGAGCCGCTTTCCAACACATTGCTATTCTAAGCTTGGCCAAAATGTAAGCCAAGTCTTTCATTTTGCTAATATTTTTTAGGGTACGTGGCCTAGGGAAGCTCCCCAACATGCATGCCCAAGCCGACTCCACATCCAGCACCACCCCCCGGCTGGCCATTTTCGTCTTCAGCTCTACCCAGAATCTCTTCACCTCTGGGCAAGCCCAGAACATGTGCAACAGCCCCGCCTCCTCCTCTCCGCACCTGGGACATTTCTGTATAGCTGAGCCGCCAAACCTAGCTATTCTGCCAGGGGTCACGTATGCTCTGTGGGTGATGTATAACTGGATCTGCTGGAGACTTGCATTCCGGGACACTTTCTTGTGATATCTTTGGGCTCTATCCCATTGCCCCTCTGTCATGGGTTCCCCCACCCCCCCCTCCCAATCAAGCCTCAGTTGGGACAGCTCCTTCCCCGCCTTCGCACTCAGGAGTTCATATATCCGTGATATTTCGTGCCCGCCCTCTGAGACATCGTACATCATTTCTATAGTGGCGTTGTGTTCTTCTGCAAGTACTGTTTCAGGCCATCTTTCCCTCACCCTTTTCATGATCCTGGTATAAGTGATATATTGGCCCCTATTCACCCCGGTCTCTTCCAGCAGCCTTTGGCATCCACTGCCTCCCCCTCCTGCCATATGTCTCAAGGGTTGCCAGGCCCACCGGTTCCCAGTATTTGTGAACCCCTTTGATCAGTTGAGAGACTTCACTGCATAGCGCCACCAGCGGGGCCTGCGAGGAGACGGGTCCGGGTCTCCCCCCCCCCCCATCTCCGCCACTTTTGTCTTATGCAACCACACTGTCTCTTTTAAAAAGTATGGGAACGAGTCGCCCCGCAAGAGCCTAGCTTCCGCAGAATCCTCTGCGGCCAACCATCTGGAAACATATAACAGCTGTCCCGCCAGGTAATACAATTCAAAATTCGGTAGGTTTAAGCCTCCCCTGTCACACGAGTTTTGTAATTTCCACAGGGCCACCCTATTGCTAGAATTATGCCAGATGAAGCCCCTGCACTGGCTATCAAGTTTAGCAAAAAAGCGTTCGGGGAGCAAAAACAGGACATTGACAAAAAAATGCAGCAGTCTGGGTAAAACAACCGGGGAGCTATATAGCATTTTAGCACATCTAATATACCCCAGTCCTATGCCATACCCCTTCTGGGTCGCCATCAGCCAAGGCCACCTCACTGAATCGAAGGCCTTGACCGCGTCCAATGACACTATGGCCAGTTCACCCGGGTCTTTTTCAGTATGATCGATAATGTGGTGAAGCCTCCTATGGTTGTCTGTAATATTTCTGCCGGGGACGTATCCTGTCTGGTCCGGGTGTATCAACTTGCCAATTACTCGCTTGAGCCTATTGGCGAGCACTGCCATGAGTATTTTGCTATCTTGATTGAGCATCGGCAAGGGTCTATAGGACCCACAGTCTGCATTCGGCTTGCCCGGTTTCAAGAGCGGGATGATCACTGCTTCACGGAGAGACTCCGGCAGACTCCCTTGCTCGTAGGCCTCATTGAACATGGCCAGCAGTGGCTGGAGCAGCTCCTGCTTATATGCTTTATAGAATTCGCTGGGCAACCCATCCGACCCAGGCGCTTTATACTTGGGCAGATGTGTGATCACCGCGTCTAGTTCGTCTGGGGTGACTGGGAGCTCCAGCTCCGCTCGCTCTGAGTCATCTAGGGTAGGAAGCTTTAAATCTTCTATCGTATCCTGTATTTCCTGGCCCATTTCTTCGCCTACATCCTTATACAAGCATTTATAATATTTAAGGAATTCCTCATTTACTCCTTCCTGGGTGTTACAAATCTGACCCTCCGCATTCTTGACTTCTCTGATCATCTGTCGGGGTGTCTCATTCTTGTACTACCAGGCCAGTAGCCTACCCGGCTTGTCGCCTCCTGCATGTTGCCTCTCTATGTATTTCTTGTAGTTTAGCTTACAAAGCCTGTCCCACAGTTCACTGCTAGCTCTTTGTAGGTCTCTTTTCTTAGCAACATTCTCCCGGGAGGCCTCCCCCCTTCGCATCAAGTCCTCTAGCTCTCTCTCGGTGTCTTGCAAATCCCGCTCTATGCCCCACTGGAACCCCCTTGATTTCGAAATGGCCACCCCTCGCACCACCACCTTAAATGCTTCCCATACTGTTCCCATGGACCGTACACTGCCAGTGTTTATTTCAAAGTATTCCTCTATGGCCTCCCTCAGATCCTCTCGGAATCCCGTGTCCTGTAGGGCCTCAGCTCTGAGCCTCCATGTCGGGATTCGCGCCCTGTGGGGGCGGTATCGCCACTCCACGACCAAGAGCGAGTGATCCGAGAGCACTCTAGCTTTGTATTCTGCGCTCACCATTTCTCCCGCTATCTCAGCCACTGCAAACACATAATCTAACCTGGTATGCAGGTCATGTGGAGCTGCATAATGCGAGTATTGCCTATCCGTTGGGTGCAATCATCTCCACACGTCCTCTAGCTTGAAATCTGTCAACAGTGTCCCCAACCCTCTAGCTGCTGGCATGGGCCTGGCTATTTTATCATCCAATCTATCTAGTTCAGGTTTCAGGGAGCAATTGAAATCTCCTCCCCACAACAAAGCCCCCCCCTCCCCAATAGTTGGCTAATTTTACCATACAATGATCTAAAATAGGATGCGATGTCGTGGTTGGGGGCATATAAATGAATGATAGTCACTTCTTTATTTTCCAGGAGTCCATCCACCACCACCATTCTACCTTCCGGGTCTACCGTCGATCTGAGCAATTGGAGCGGCACATGCGGTGCTACCCATGTGACCACCCCTCTTGCGTATGCCGAGTATGTGGCTCCCGTGACGCTCCCCTTCCATTTCCTCCTTACTACCTCTAATTTCTCCCTGGTGAGGTGGGTTTCCTGGAGCAGAGCTATGTCAATCCTCATCCTTCTTAGGTACACCATTATTTTATTCCGTTTTAGGTAACTGTTGAGGCCCCGAACATTCCATGCCATGATTCTAAGGTTACCCGATTCCATTAGTTCGATGTTCTCCTGCCCTCCTCCACTTCCCATTGCTTCCTCCGTGACTCGTATTCTGGCTGAGTTCCACCCCCAACTTCCCTTTCACTCCCGTCCTCCCCCCCACCTCCCCACTGCACATACCCCCCTACACCCTCCATCCCCAACAAATGCCCAGTTCCATCCCTGGATCTCAGACTCACCCGTGTCTGGTCCTGTCTCGTGGTGTCGAGGACTAGGACCCCGCGGGGTGTCACCAAACTAATAGTGACCTAACTAAGCGAATGCTATGGGGATTTAAGGGTTGACTCCCGGGAGCTCCCATTAGCGTAATTATAATAATTCAAGTCAAACGGATCCCGCCTCGCAGTCTTTGCGAGCCTAATTTACTACTAGATTCTAGTCCCAATGTCTCACGCTGTGTCACCATGGGTGCCACAACCTCCAGTTACTTATCTTCTCTGACTCCGGTCTTGATCCCCGAATCTTGGGGGTGGCTCTGCATATCCAGCCATCCCATGGCATCCTCCGGCGTGTCGAAAAACAGTGTTTTGTTCTTGTGGAACACCATCAGTTTGGCTGGGTACAGCAACATATATCTATGCTGTGCCTCTCTGTCTTCTTTTGACTGCCCTGAAGTTCATTCTGCTGCGTTGCACCTGGTCTGGGTATGCAGTTATTTTCGCGGGCCCCCTTTCGATCGTCCCCCCTTTCCGAATGAATTAGAGTATTCTTTCCCCGTCTCGGTAGTTCAGGATCTTTGCGATCAGTGGCCTGGGGGGGGCTCCCGGAGGCGGCCTCATCATCAGTGCCCTGTGTGCCCTTTCGACCGCAAACCCCTGGGTCAGTTCCCCTCCGTTTATTTCCCGTAACAACATGGTTTCCACGTATTCCGTTGGGTTGGGCCCTTCCATTCCTTCTGGCAATTCAACGATGCGGATGTTATTGCGTCTAGTGCGTCCCTCTGCTTCTTCTGCTCTGTTTTCCAGATTGCCTACTCGCTGCACGAGGGCATGAAGTTCCGATCTGTGGGCGCCGCATTCCGCTGTGTTCGGGACAATCTCTTTTTCTAGGGTCCCAGTGCGCTCCGCCAGAACCAACTCAGTCTCCCAGGCCACTTTCAGGTCCGCAATCGCTGCCAGCACCTCCTGAATCGTGCCCGGGGCATCCTCCGTAGCAGCAGCAGCTTTGTCCTTGCTCCTGGCTCCCTCCGTCCCGGGGGTGTCTTGGCATAGGCCTCCAGCGTGGGCTGCTCATTTTTCAGTTTTACGGCTTTATTCGACATTGTGCTGTGCTGACGTCAGATGGGCCAGTTCGGCCACCTCACACGTGAAGGTCCGTGTGGTGTCGGACTATGCCTAGTGTTTAGGGCCCTTTTCTGCCGTGTTGGGGGGGCACACATCCACAACCCACTGAGCTCCTGAGGTGGGCCGTGCCTGCGCCCGCTCCAACTTATTCCGCCGTTCAACGCTGCATTTTCGGCCGTGTGGGGTGCTTTTCCGCCCCTCCGGGGTTGTGTGCCGACTGCTCTTTGCTCTCCCTGAGTGGGCTGTGTCCTCCCCCGTACCAGGTCCAGCTCTGCAATGTGTCCCAAGCGTGCACTGTAGCCTCCCCGCTTCCAATGGCCAGGTGTGCTCACCGGTCCACCTCTCTTCCACGTCAGGACCTAATGAGGTCGCTCGGCGGTGTGGCTTACAGCCGTGTCTTCCTCCTATTCACAGGGACCAGTCCCGTATCCAGCTGCCCCCTGCGTGTCCCTTAAGAGCTGCGCTTGCCTAGGGTGGGCCTGGCCATTCAGCCTCTCAGCACAGGCTGCAGTGTCCTCCCCCTCCAGGCTCCTGCCCTAGCAGCTCCGCGTCCACTCTTCTATCCTGGTTTGTGTGATGGGGCCCTTTTTCACCTCAGCTGACACCGGCCCAGGTGTCCACTCCTCCTGTAACCGGGCCCCAGCTCCTCGGTCACCTTTTGCGTCCACCTTTATTACCTGTTGCAGCCACTCCACATCCGTGGTCGTCCCGTTGTGTGGGGGCTCTTGCATCTGTCCCTTGCCCTAGAAGAGCACGACCAGGCTCAGGTCTAGCTGCGCTCCGGCTGCCCACTCCAATCTCCAGAGGCGGCCTTGCTTATCCTTCCAAAGCGCTGCCTTGCCGTTCCGCCCGCAGAGGAGCCCTCTGGGATCCGCCGCTCACGGGCCTCCCAGCGGCTGTCCCCCACAGGTCCTGCTGACATCCACCTGGCAATTCGGGCCCCTCTCTGCTTGCCACTGGTACTGGTGGCCCCTGTGCCACTATAGTACTGTGTGCAGCACCACGTCGCGTGAGTCACTCCAGGGGGGGCCCGCGTTTATGTCCGCGCCATCCGCCCTGTGTCATGCCTAGCAAGACTGCCTCTGGCACAGCAGGTCCTGGGCACACTCAGTAAGAGCGCGGCCCCCCGCAGCCCTGACTGGACGCCGGTATGGTCGCTTCTCTGACAGCGACGTGGCGTTGCAAACTCTGTCTCCCCTCTTCCTTCCCTACTGCACGGGGGCCACAGGAGCCACCACTGTCCTCGGGGCCACCAGTTAGTGTGTCGGTCCCTTACCGCCACACGGCACCCCCGCGGGTCGGAAGTCCGCCAGCTTCCCCATCAATGTCTCCGGCCGCTGCTGTGCTCCCTGGTCCGGCGGAGGTCCCGCTCCTTCAGTTTTCTTTCGTTTTTTGTTTTTGTTTTTTTTATTTTTTATTTTAATTCACCCCCAGGTGCCTCCAGTTGTTCGCCAGCAGAATGCCTCGCTCCTCCGACCGGGTCACTGGTAAGACATTCACAGTGCTGGCCGGCTCAGTCCGCTGCAGCCTCGCGGTCGCATTATGGCTCTTTGTGCCCTGATGGCCATCTTGGATTTTTCTCCAACGCCGAAAGTTTGTCTTTTGTTTTTGCCGTAGTTTCTGCAGCTCGCCTTCCCACGGGCTATTTTTACACTCATAATGAGCCCCCAGCTTTCATACACCTCCCGGTGTGCCGTGGACGTGTCCGTCCACCAAAATCACTCATTTCTCACAGGATCAAGAGACGGATCTGCAGGAGCTCCCTAGAGGAACGTCCTTTCACGCAGCCATCTAGCCATGCCCCGCCTCTATCCTTGTATTCATGAGCATGTGAATCCATGCCAGACCCCATGCTGGAGACGGAACAAGTTACTTACCTATAACTGTTGTTCTCCAGCATGGGTCTGGCATGGATTCACATGCAACCCCTCCTCCGACCTCTCTTCGGCTCTTCTCTTGGTCCTACTGCCACTTTACGTGCTACCAAATCTGAAGATGGCTGCCAGAGGAGGGGCTTAGGTAGAGGGCAGTCATTGGCTGGGGGCAGTATGACCCAGAGACCAGTGATTGGTTATTAGTAGAAAGACAGTTCAGAAACAAAACTGAAACTGATTTTTTCTTTACAGAGGATTCCCAGCCTGACGGGGAATATTCGTGAGCATGTGAAGCCATGCCAGACCCAGGCTGGAGAACAACAGTTACAGGTAAGTAAGTGTCAGAAGGGAGGCGCATGCCCAGCTTTCCCTGCTGCCTTGTTTTGGGGCCAGATGGATTAGCAAGTTTAGTCTGAAACGTGGAAGGCATTTTCAAAGTTTAGGTGGAAGAAATTTCAGCACTGTGTTGGCGAATCGGGTCGCTGTACAGTCTGTTAGAAGGCGAACGGGGATCAAAGGGGGGGCCCACAGTCTACCTGGTGTCGGTCCTTACTACTTCAGTGTTTTGCTTTCAAGTGGTATTATTAAAAGCTCTGCCTGAGGTTGTATTCAAGTGAGGATAATTGAACACTCAATATTGCTCTCAATATAAAAAAAATCGGATGGAAAGAGAAGAAAGAGAGAAAAAACAAAGAAAATGAGGAATTTCCCCTGGTAACAGATCGGGTCGCTGTGCAGTTCTATACTCAAGGGCAGGTGGGATCAAAGGGGTAGGCCCCCTGCAGTCTCCCGGGCGTCAGCCCTTGTTGTTTCGCTGCGCTGGTTAGGGGTAATGTTAATAGAAGCTCTGCCGGGGAGTGCGTTTTCTTATGAGGGTGATTGTGCGCTCTCGGTGTCAGAAGACGGGCGGTAATACGTGCTTAGTTATAGATTCAGTTGGCTCAAAGATAGGTATCCGCAGTCACCAAATGATAGATAGCACTTTAAGCAGTATCGGAAACCCGGGCTAGCTCAAAGATAATGTCCACAGGCTCCAGCACAGGCAAATAACCACTGTTCAATTAGGGTGTGCAGCACAACAGTCTTTCTATGCGCATAATTACCTAGACTCCATTGACCGTGCAGGTCCCACTCCAACTCTGCTTCACCTACCGCTTGCCTCAGGCGCGGGGGGGGAGCAGCACACCGCGGCTGCAGAAAGCGGATGGGCAAGGCAGAGAAATAAAAGTAATGTGTCGCTCACCCCCGTTCTATGGTCAGTGCTGCCGGTAATAGGATCACTTTAGGCAGTACAGGCAAGGCAGGGCAAAGGGCACCGCAGGCCGGCAGACACGAACACAGGCCAAACCCGATCAGCTCACACAAAGGGACACAGCGATTACAGCACCTCCAGGACCTGAAATCTTCTGTGCCCCTTGAGAGTTCCTTGCATCCGTATCCGAGTCTGAGGAAAGGACCTTAGTAGCTGATGGTACACGCCAGAACTCCGGGAATACTACACTAATTTAGGATGCACCAGGCAGACCAAGGTCAGCTACACCTAGAGAACACAATGGCACACAGCTATTCTAGACAGGTAAAACCTAAGGATGTAATAAACTATTAGTTGCTTTTCAGATCAGTGGGACACATACTAAGGTAAGCAATAACTCTACTTATTTTGGGATGACACAAGGCAGACCAAGGTTAGTAAAAACCCTCAGTAACATATTAAGAATTGCACACAGCTATTCAAGGAAAGTAAAAACCCATTTCTCCAGCATGGGGTCTGGCATTGATTCACATGCTCATAAATATTCCCTGTTGTCAGGCTGGGAATCCTCTGTAAATAAAAAATCAGTTTGAGTTTCACTTCTGAACTGTCTTTCTCCTAACAACCAATCACTGAGCTCTGGGGTCATACTGCCCCCAGCCAATGACTGCCCCCTACCTAAGACCCTCCTCTGGCAGCCATCTTCAGATTTTTACCGCACGTTCAAGTGTTGGGAGTCCTCGTGTTTAGCTCTCGAGATTTTACTGTGTTTGTTTTTTGGAAGAGTATTACTCTATACTCTTATGTCCCATCCCCTTTCCTCCATACTGCATGGGCGTCCCTTCCAAGGGACTGGAGACGGGAGACGGAACCTTTTTCACTAGCAAAACCTTCTTACCCTTTAAATTTAGAGGCGCGCAGGGTTGCGGCCCTGGGAGCATGATCTGCCCTGACTCTGCCCTCTGGCACCACACCTCAGTCCCCTTTTCCGCATCGACGGGAACGGGCCGAATTCACCAGTGCTCCTGGGTTTGGCTTCGGCCATGTAATTCCACGCGCGGATACTTCTTCTCTTTGTCTTTTTTGTCTTTTATATCATTCAGGTACTCAGTCCTCAGGCGTCACGCTCCTCCCCGGCGCATGTCAACTTCTACAGGGTTCAGCAGGTGTCCATCCTGCGACAGGTTCTTCCCAACTTCAGACCCCCACGCCCTCTGCCTACGTTGCCTTGGCCCAGACCATGGTTGGCAAGCTTATACAGTGTTCGACGCCCTGTCATCGAGGTCGCTGAAGAACAGACTAGCCAGGTGGAGGGAGCTCTTCCAGAAGTCGCCTCCAGAGGACTTCAAGAACTTTGTGAAATATCGATCCAGGCCCAATATAGGGCCTCTATTTTCCATTGCACCCTGCAAGGGAGACTCCTTCCCGAGGACTCACCCGCGCGGGAGGGACCGCTCAGGTCCTTGTACCAGCACGTGCACCGAGGCTGCCCCAGCTACTGGTCTACTGGTCAAGTGATCCTCGGATCGTCCCGGTGAAAGTGTTGAGGGACCAGAAGGTTCTTTGACCCGGTCTCCACCCGAGGGGCTCCGCCCTCTCACTGGCATTATGTCCAAGGGACCACGCCCTAGTACCGGCAATACGGCCGCGGGGGCACCTAAACGCAGCTCTACCGGGCCGAGGGTGTCGCACCTACCGGTTCTAGGCCCGAGGAGCAGGGTACGCCTTGTGATCCACACCCAAGAGTCTTGGAGGAGGCTGGGCCCAGCGAGCCGAGCAACACGATGCAGGCATGTGGCAGGCAGCTCGACAAAATGGCCGCCGCGCCAGACATTGGCACCCATCCGACGCCATTCCAGGAGTTCGGCAAAGAACGAGTATCAAGGTGGGATTGGCCTCAACCAGGTACGTGGCCTACGGCCTATCTTCATTTGCACAGGGCAGGGACTACTGCGTCCGTATGGGCAAGGTATGCAGTGGCTCCTGCAGCCTCCCGCTACCCCGTCTGTATCCCCTACCACTCCTCTGGTTCTTTGAGAATTTCCTCGGGCTCATGAAGTCACTTCGGATGGGGGTTATCCTCCGGTACATCGCCAGGGAGGTTTTCCCTCCGATGCTACCGGCACCACAGGCTCCTGCGCCGAAGCCCCCGGCTCCGGCACAGCCTCTGCCTCTGGCTCCCCAGCCGATTCCTCAGCCCGTCCCGTACCAGCCTCCGCCTCCGGTCCCTGTACCCCAGCCTCCGGCTCATGCTATTCCACCACCTACGCAAGATCCTCCTGACCCACAAGATACGGATGAGAAGGAGGATCCTGACCTGCCATCCTCAGCCAGGGCCTTCCACTAACGTCTTGCAGCGTAGTATCTGGGCCTACCTCAACCCGAGGTTGAGCAGCCGGCCGAGGGGGTGCTTGCTGAAGACCTCACATGACGCCCCTCGGCCAAAACAGGAATTCCACTGCAAACCGATGTTGTCTCCCTGGCCAAGAAGGGTTGGCTCAAGCCCCACTCTGTCCAGCCAGCCAGTCAATCGACGCCTGGGCGCCAAATACAGGCTGATGGAGGGGGATACATTCTTGCTATCGGCCCATCCTCAACCACACTCCTCTGTGATCGCTGCAGCATCACTATACTCCAAGCCTGTCGTCTTGCCTAGAAGTGTCACCGAGGAGGACAAGATCTTGGAGGCGTACGGGAAGAAGCTGTATTCCAGCGCGTCCTTGCATCTTCGTCAGGCCAGCGCTGATGCCATGTTGGCTGCCGCTAACCAAAGGTTATGGTGCGAAATTGCAGACTTCCTCCTGGAACTCCCTACGCAGAGCCAATCAAGTTGCAAGGCGGGACTGGCTGAGGCCAGGCTGGTGACGCAAGACCTCATGGAATCCACTGTGGCCCACATTGACACCTGACCGTGCCATCTGTATCGCCACAGACATGAGAAGGACAGCCTGGCTCCGGGCAACAAAATTCAACCCGTACGTCCAGGAACGCATATTAGACCTGCCATTCTAGGGGGTGGGGGTGGGGCTCTTCCACTCCACCACGGACAAGGAGCTGGACAAGAAGAAAACTCACAAACTGCCAAGTCTTTATCCATCTTGACAAAGACCACGCCCAACTCGTACACCCAGTCACAGCAGCGCTCCAACAAGGGGCGTACGTACAGAGGGTTCGGCGGCTTCCAGGAATGGAGATCCAGGCAGCCGGACCGCTCACCGACTCCAAATCGGCGCAAGCAACAGAGGGGTGGGGGTTAAGGGCTTTCTCCAGTTCCCCTCCTCCACAGCAGCCTCCGAGGGAAAGAAGGCATAGCACGCTCCTCCAGGTCTACATGTCTCCAGTGGGGGGCAGGCTTGCTCTCCATGCACGTTTCTAGTGCCAGAATTTCACGGACCCCTGGATCCTCTCCGTAGTATCCACGGGTTATCGCCTACCCATCCCAGCCTCTCCTCCACTCCTTGAAGTTGGGACAGCAACTCTTCTGGTGGAGATCAAGTCGCTCGAAGAGCCCTCAGTTCGCCTCCTGGCAGGGACAGGGCCCTGGCTCCCTGGGTCACGCTTTTTGGTTTCAGTGCAACGGCATGAGGGCATACGCCTTCCCGCCCACCCCGCTTATTCGCAGAGTGATTTGCAAGATCAAGGAGTCTCGCCAGCTCATAATCGTTGTAATAGTTCCATGGTGACTGGCCAGGCCGTGGTTTTTGGAGCTGCTCAGACTCTCGGAGATGCCTCTGATTCACCTCCCGACGTGCCCAGCACATCTTCTGGCGCAGCAGGGGGGCAAGTTTATCCACCCCGCGCCATAGAAACTAACCCTCACAGTGTGGTTCCTGAACAGGTAATGCTACGGCACCTTAGCCTCTCCGAGGCTAATCTGGAAATCATAATGGGCCCTAGGAGCAAGGCTACCAGGGGCCAGTATAAAAGTAAATGGACCAGGTTCTGCCACTCGGCAGACTCCAAGGAAATGGACCCCCTGGCATGTACTTTGGACGGCATGCTCTCCTTCTCGGCGCACCTCGCCCACTCCATTGTGCAGCCGGACACCTGCCATACATACTTTGCAGCCATCGGGGCTTATAGGAACTCGGAGGAAGGGATCTTCTCCTCCTCTAATCCCATCATCAAACATTTGACAGGGCTCGCAAGGCTCTACCCGCCCATCAAGAGGCCACACCCCATGTGGGACCTTAACATACTCTTGGGCGCCCTGGAGCACAAACCGTTTGAGCCAATGGTGTCCTGGACATCAGGCTGGTCACCATCAACACGGCCTTGCTAGTCGGCCTCATCTCGGCTCGCAGAGTCAGCGAAATCCAGGCGCTGGTCCCCTCGGAACCATATACTACCTTTCACAGGGACAAAATAGTCTTGTGGACACCTGGCATTTCTGCCTAAGGTGCTATCTGCTTTCCACTTGAACAAGGAAATAGTCCTCCCTACGTTCTTTGCCGATCCCAAGGACGTAGCAGAGAGGGTGCTGCACTGCCTGGATGTCGGGCGTGCCCTGAAATTCTACCTTGACAGAACCAAGCGCTTCTTCAAATCGGACACCCTGTTTGTTACTTTCGGAGGCTCAAGACCAGGCTATCAGGCCTCCAAGGGCTTCATATCCCGCTGTATGGTCTTGGGCATCAAAGAAGCGTATGAGGGCCAGCACAAGCAGCTTCCGGCAAACATGCACACCCGCGCAGTCAGGCCAAGGCAACGGCCATCGCATTCCAGCGCCATGTCCCTTGGCAAGTCATAAGCAGGGCAACCACTTGGGCCACTTGCTCGGCTTTCTGCAAGCATTACTGTTTGGATGCTGGCTCTAGATCTGATGCAGCTTTCGAACAGGCGGTTCTCAGTAACCTATTTCCTTAAGGAGGGTCTCCTCTCCACCCTGGGGCTACATTCAGTTGTTATCGTCCATGCAGTATGGAAGAAAGGGGTCGGGACGTTAGAGTAATTATAAGTTACTCACCGTAGTGACTAAAATACTCTTAGTCCTTAGTCCCCTTTCCTCCATACGTCCCACCATCCTCCCCCCTAATAATACTGGTGTCATTGGGCAATGTTAAACCGATCGTCGGTGGTGACTGAGGTGTGTCGGAGTCAGGTCAGCGCATGCTCCCAGGGCCGCACCCCTACACGCCTTCTTTTTTTCTGGTGAAAAAGGTTCTGTCTCCCATGCCTTCCAGTATGCAGTATGGAGGAAAGGGGACTAAGGACACGTTAGTCACTACGGTGAGTAACTTATCATTTTTTCAGTCAATCGGGACTTAGGCTCCATCGATCAATCCATCCAATTAACAGGAACCCTTTGTCTGATTTCTCAGTGCTCCTCAAGGGCGAATTTCGAGTTTTTTTCGTGGAGGCTTCCAGACGATTCTCAGGCCTTTGCTGCGTGGACCATGTCGGAGGAGGAGGTGGATTCTGCTCCCCTGTTCAAGATCTGCTCCAGCTGCGGCTTGCATAATGTCTTCTCGGACGGCAAGCATTCCGAATGTCTTTACTGCCTGTATCTGTTGCACAAGGAGGAGGATTGTGCGTTTTGCCAGGAGATGTCTTCACGCACGATGAAGGATTGGCACAGGCGGCTGAACGAGTGGCTACAGGCCAAGGCCCCTGCTCTGGGTGGGTCCCAGCAGCATGCCTCTCCCAGTTCCAAGAAGACCTAGCGGGCATCAAAGACCTTTGAGGGCGCCCCTCCCGCGGGGTTCCAACAGAAGGCTAAGCACCGCGGGCCCACTGTCACCAGGAGCGCCGTTGCGACGTCACCAGCCAACGCGTGGGATCTTCGGCCAAGAGGAAGTCGGACCATCTGGCCAAACTAAAGGAGAGGCCCAACTCCGTCCTTCTGGAGAAGTCCACAGGGGGAGCAGGGCTCAGACCCTCCCCCGAAGGAGAAGGCCGAGCAGGGCAAGGCTCCGGCCCTGACCGTGAAGTTCCAGGTGCACCCGGTGAAGACCCAGCCTTGCATCAAGGGGGTGCCAGCGTCTCTGGCGAAGGCCGCCAAGATGGTCCCGCAGGACGCGACCCCTAAAACCAGGGTGTCCCTTCCTCCCAGGAGGGAGGCTGCGTTCCGACCCTGGAGAAGAGTATTCCTGTCATCTCCCCGAGACCTTCACCACTGGATGCTAAGAAGTTGTTGGGGGGTGCGGTGGCCCTCCAGGGTACGGATATCTCTTCTGGGAGCAAAATGGCACTCCAGAAATTTAGAGGGGAAGGAAAGACAAAGTTAGGTAGAAATTAACAGCACCAACAGGTAAGTAAGCAGGGCAATCTAGAAAGAGGAACTACAGTGATGGAATCAAATCAAAAAGGCTTAGGGCCAAAGTCAATAGGACAAAAGTCTTTTGCTCAAGATCCCATAGTTCAGGGTAGTTCAGGGTAGTTTGCGGTTAAGTCTTTGCCAAGAGTTCCGGACGACGTTGGTCGGCAGAAAAGTTAGGTTAAAGAGTAGAGAAGGACAAGCCCTCGGATTGGAGAAAGATTTCACACTTTCACCGCGGCTGAACGAAACGAACAGGATTTGAACAGTACCTTTCAATGGAGAATAAGCTGTAACTGAGGTGGATGTTCCTGGCAGTTCTGCAGGCTCACGGTTCCTGAAGCGACTGTTGAATTGACACGAAGTAGGAAGACTGGAGGGTCCTGCACTACACAGGGAAGAAACCAGCAGCAGAGCAAAGCAACGAATAAAAGGTGTGCTCCTTAAAACCCAAGCAGGGTCCGACCTTCCTGGCTTTCCGGCTGACTGTATTGTACAGCAAATTCGACCAGAAGAGGGAGTCCTGGCTTGCAGTTTGGGCGAACTGGTTGGTCCCACTAGCTCAGCGGAAGAAGATTCCCAGAAGATCTGCTCTGTCGTTGGAGTTCGAGGATTCGGACCTGCAGCAGGGCTTCACCGGGCAGTTCAGTCGTGGTAGGGGTCCTCTTCCGTCAGCTCCTCGTCGGTTCTTTCGTTCCAGTGGCGACTCTGCCTTTCCAGTCCCAGAGACCGGCTTTTTATGCAGTTTCCCCCCATTCACACAGCCGGGACAGTCACCACAGCCAATCATATCAGAGTGCGACATGGGTCTCCAAGGAGACCCTGTGCAGGGAGTCCTAAACCCCTCCCTCACATCCTGTCCCCCCCCAGACATACAGGCGCCTAAGGAGGGCTTCTGCGTAGAAGCCTGCGAAAAGACGGTTAACAAAGGAATCAAACCTGGTTTGGTGCGCAGAGCAAAACAAGAGAAATACTTTTGCAAAAAGAAATGGCGATTAAACCCAGCCGGAACCGTAATAAAACATATATGGTCAAGCAAGTTTAAGTTCGAGGCTACCAAGATAGCCTAAAACAATACCAAGGTTATTTAACATAACAGCGGTAGGAAAAATAGGGTAGTTACCACTGCCACCAGCCAGGTCTTGATGAAAAGAGAGTGAAACAATGCTCCAAGAGGAACAGACAAAAAGGGATAAGTATTAACCCTTTCCAGTACTCCATGGAAGATGGTTTGTACTGGATCTGTGGATTTAAAGAGGCTAATAAAGCTAATGACAGTAGTCAGTCCCCGAAAATGGAGTCTGAGTTGGGAAGTCTAAAAGACAACCCTGTGTCACTGCACTGGAGGTGCTGTGTAACACACAGTAAAAATATGATGCCTATGGAGTACGTGAGACTCCACAGTCTATGAACACAAGAATGTTAAACACACACAGCAAAACGCATGTAAGATTGGGGAAAAAAAGGCTCACACTCTTACCAGGTGAAAAAAGTAAATCCTAGAAATCCAGCAAAACTGCTGAGGGACTCAGTAGGTAAGGGAAATTAGCCATTCTGGAGAATTTTCCCTAACACCACCCTTTGCCCCCATCACCCCCTCTTCCCCTCACGAGGGATGAGACAGACCCAGACACAGTGATGACAGGCACGGACGCCGACGGTGGGTTAGGGGACCTCCAGTCTCCGCCGCCCAGATCTTCACTGCCGGACGAGATTGGCTCGCTCCACTCGATCTCCAGAGTATCTGAGCTTTTTCAGCTCGTTCCGGAGGAGAAGAAGAGGGGCTTCCTATATCAGCTCAGAGATGGGAAGAGGAAGACCATCCTTCCGGTCCCATTTCTGGGTGACATTTGGGACAAGGTTTTGTTGCTCATGAAGAACCCTCCCACGGCCCTGGCGAAGAGGGATCGCCTCGAGAAGAAGTACAGAGTGCCGGACTCCGTGCCCAAGTGCTTACAGGCCCAGCCTTCTCCGAACTCTGTGGTGTCTTCGGCTGCTAGGAAGAAGTCCTCGGGTGGTTCGGCCTTGGCGGCTTCCACTCCACCGGACAGCAAGGGCAAGAAGTTTATTGCCATGGGACGACGGGTCATCTATTCTGCAGCGATGACCATCAAGGCCGCCAACGCCATCGCGGCTCGATACGACAGTGAGTTGTGGTACAAGATCGCTCCCATCCTGGATTTAATGAAATTCTGCAGGAAGGCGAGGTGGTGTCGACAAATGGGCAACAGCGTTTGCCTTGGTCGTTGTGGCTGGCTCAAGGCCACCAACTTTCGGCAGGATGTTCAGTCGAAGGTGCTGGACATGCCCTTCGACAGGGACAATTTGTTCGGGAAGGCTGTGGATGAGTCTCTCCAAGCCATAACGATGGACCCAGAGACAGCACGTGCTTTGGACACTCTTCTGCAACGTAAGCCGTCCTTTCGGACCTCGGGCAGCAAGTCCCAAGGATCCTCCAAGGGGTTTGGTGGGGGATCTTCTTCTTACCGCCAACCCTCCAGCTCCTCGGCCCAGGAGACCAACAGGGGCCGCGCCAAGGCCTTCGGAGGTGTACATCGCCATCGCCAGGGTCCCCAAGGCGGCCCTTCGACATCCAAGTCGAATTTAACCGGCAGTGGCGTCGGGCCCCCACCCGTGCACCCCGGTGGGAGGCCGGCTGACTAACTTCGTCAGCGTATGGAAGACCATCTCCACCAACCGTTGGGTGCTGGACGATCTCGCCTATGGACACACCCTGGAATTTCAACAGAAGTGTCACAGAATACCACCAGTGGCCCGGCAGGAAAACCATGTCCCCCAGCTGTTGCTGGAAGTGCGGGCCATGCTAAAGAAATGCACGATAGAGCTCGTCCCGAAGAGGCTGCGGGGCTCCGGAGTGTACTCGAGTTAGTTCCTAGTCAGGAAGAAGACCGGGGGTGGAGGCCGATTCTTGACCTTCGTCGACTGAACAAGTACATCAAGTCCCAAAAGCTCTGCATGGTTAGTCTTCAACACGTGCTCGGACAGCTGGAAGAGGGGGACTTCCTGTCGTCGAGGATGCATACTTCCACATCCCCATTCTCAAAGGGAACCGCAAGTTCCTGCGTTTCGTGGTGCAAGGGAAGCACTACCAATTCAAAGCCCTTCCCTTCGGATTGAAGTCGGCGCCTAGGGTGTTCACCAAGTGCCTGGCGCCAGTGGCGGCGCAGCTGCGACTACGGGGGATTCACGTCTACCCTTATCTGGACGACTAGCTCATCCGGGCCAGCTCGAAGGAGATGGCTGTCGACCACACGGCGAAGACTGTGCGCCTACTGTTGGATCTGGGGTTCTCTGTGAACTATGCAAAGTCCTGCTTGATTTCCATCGCAGGATGCGCTGTTTCCGGGATCCCAACTTAACACAGTGTCGTGCCTAGCGTCTCCGTAGGAGGAGAGGATAACGGCCATCTTGGGCAAGGTACAATGGCTGTTGGTCGTGAAGATAGCAAGCGTGAGGTCCAGCAAGTCTCTACTCTGCATGATGTCGTCATACATATACCTCATTTGGCTTTGCAGGCTACGGATGCGTCCCCTACTGGAGTTCGACGCCCGTTGGATTCAAGTGTCGGGAAGCTTCGAGGACAAGTTAACACTTGACGAGAGTTTGTCGAGTGATAGATGGTGGGGGGTTTGCGCACATATGTCCGGAGGCACGGATTTCCAGACCCCACCGCACCAGGAGACGGTTACGACGGATGCCTCCCTGGAAGGATGGGGAGCTCACACCGGAAGTCTTCACGCAAGAAGCCTGTGGCTACTGGAGGAGAAAGCGTTTCACATCAACGTGTTGGAGCTGCGGGCAGTGTTTTGGGCCCTCAAGTCTTTCCTCCCGTCCCTCAAGGGCAAGGTGGTGCGGGTCTTCATGGACAATACCACCACAATGCTTTACATCAGGAAGCAGGGGACCACCAGATTCCCGGCGCTCTCCAGAGAACCGCAGGACCTATGGCCTGGGCCGTCGCCCAGGGGATTTTCCTCATACTGTATCATCTGGCAGGAGTGAAGAACACCATCGCTGACTCTCTTAGCAGGGAGTTGCGTGCTTGCCACGAGTGGGAGCTTCGGCAGGACCAAGTGAATCACCTCTTCCGCAGATGGGGCAATCCCCAGATCGATCTATTTGCAACACAGAAGATCGACCCTCTAAGAGTCACGGCTCCACAGGTGCTGCCATATTTACTGTTGTTCGCCAAACCAGGACTGGCCCATGCCTCCATCAAAGTTCATCTGGCGGCTATCTCCCGCTACACCAGATCTCCGTAATGGTCTTCGTTATGGTCACACCATCTGGTTAAGGAGTTTGTCAAAGGACTGTTACGTTTGTTCCCGCCGGTGAAGGCTCCAGCCCCAGCATGGGAACTTAATGTGGTTCTGACTAGACTCATGGGCCCTCCATTTGAAGCTATTCAGACAGTTCCATTGAAGTTTTTGTCGTGGAAGACCGCGTTCCTCGTGGCCATCACCTCTGCACGATGGGTGGGTGAGATTCAGGCACTGTTCTGTAAGTCACCCTACTTGACTATTCATGGCACGAAGGTAGTGCTGAGGACGCACCCCTCCTTCTTGCCCAAGGTGCCGTCGGACTTTCATCTAAACGAGCCCTTGGTGTTTCCTGTATTTTTTCAGACGCCTTTGTCGCCAGACGAGAGGACTTAGCACCCGCTGGATGTGGCCAGAGCGCTGAAGTTCTACATGGACCGCACAAAGAGTTTCCGGGAGATGTCGCAACTTTTTGTGAACTTTGGTCCTGTGAACCATGGGAAGGCCTTCTCTAACCGTTGCCAGGCCGTTCGAGAGCCCATTCCACCAGTGTGATCGCTGCAACTACGGCGTTCCTGTCTAGTGTGCCCCTGCTGGACATTGCAGGGCTGCTACGTGGAGGTCGATGCATACCTTCACAAAACTCTACTACATTGATAGGGATTCCAGGGAGGAATCCAGAGTCGGCCGAGCAGTGCTGCGCAATCTGTTCGCTTGATGGTGAGCCTGAGGAGGAGGTAAGAGATGCTTATGTTGAGCCTTGCTTCCTCTCGTGGTTGTGCATGTGTGTACTGCTATGTATTCTTTATTAATGAGCATGTGAATACATGCCAGACCCCATGCTGGAGAAGCCATGAGTCTGGCATGGATTCACTTGCGAACCCGCTCTTCTCTTGGTCCTACTGCCGCGTTACGTGCTACCAAATCTGAAGATGGCTGCCAGAGGAGGGGCTTAGGTAGAGGGCAGTCATTGGCTGGGGGCAGTATGACCCAGAGCTCAGTGACTGGTTGTTGGGAGAAACTGTTCAGAAGTGAAACTGATTTTTCTATACCAAGGATTCCAGCCTGACGACAGGGAATATTCATGAGCATGTGAATCCATGCCAGACCCATGCTGGAGAACAACAGTTAGAGGTAAGTAAAGGTATCTTGTTCCATACCTTTTAAAGGAACTACCAGCAACTTAAGGGTAGGTATAAATCCAAGACTGTTTTAGAATCTGTATAAAACAGACCAGCGAAAGCAAAACCCAAGGTTACGCTTTAAGAATGGCATAATGTTATTCCAGGTAGGTAAGACCCAAGACAGACTTATTCTAAACAGGCTATACAGCATTTAGGTAAGAATTGATTAATGCAGTCACACTGTGTGCGACTACACACCACTTATCTACTTGGTATTAGGTAACCCACCTTTTGGTATAGGTCTGTACTACACAAGTTGGTAGTGTGACTGAGCACCCAGGCCTATCTCAAGAGGGGTAAATGTGAGCTCTAGAGCTGTAGCAATGAAATCCGTAAATATAAGTAACACTTACACTCAAGGTTTCAGTTATAATTAATTATTTATTCAATTAACATCAAGTTTTAAATAAGCATACTTTAATAAGGCAATTTGTGTAACAATGTAAATATACTTTATAAATACTTTTCAGAATCAAAACAAGTTAGTGGATAATCTTTGCATATGCTTCTTACACAATTCCTACACCCTGAGATTACTTCAATCACGACGACAGTAATGGCATTTATATATCACACTACTAGTCACTTTGCAGATTCTGAGGTTGGTGAAAGGAAAGGCTAAAGGAAGGAAAAAGGTTAAACAGGTTCTCAGTACAGGTGAGGACACTTAAGTCTTCCAATTAAATCTAGACACGCCTTTCCCCGCAGTAACAGTCTAAATCAAGTTACTACCTGTTACGGACAAACAATATCAAAGTCAATGGGCTAGAAGAGTGTGCAGTGAGCCAGGATAGCCAAAGTCCATTTGAAACAGTCTGTGGAGCGGAGGCACTTCTTAGAATTGAAGTCTTGCACAAAGTTAGAGAGTTTGTTAGAAAATCACTTGTAGGATCACAAGCTGTGAAAAGGAAGTTGAAATCAACTGTAAAGGTAAGCCACTGCATCTCCCAACTGAGAAAAGCACAGCTAAAAGACAATGAGGTAAGTACCCCAAGTCTAAACAGTGCCTCTGGTTTGAAGAAGAGTGGTCCAGCTGGATTCTGTCCTGATACAGCGGTGCAGACCCTGTCTTCCTGAGCCTAAGTCATGGGGATAAGAGGGAGGACGTCTGGAGGGCTCCTGTGGCGGTAATTGGGAGGTCGTCAGGCAGCTACAAGCTCTTTTCAGTTGAGCGTCACTTTGTGGTTTTAGCGCTTAGTAAATAGCACTGTCGTGGATCTCGGATACTGGTTGGGCTTTCTTCACTCTTTGGATCCTGCACTCTGGTGAGGGGACTCAAGCTCTGTTTGTCCTGCTTCTGGAGGGTACTTGGGAGACTCCTGGAGCTTCTGGCTAGATTTCAGACGTTGCACTCTACTACAAATTTCTCGATCCCTGGCACTCGGTTCTTGAAGCAGTTTAGAAGTACAGCCAGTTAGGGAAGATGGTCCAGTGGAGGTCGTCTCGGGGTTAGTTGGTCCTACTAAACCAAGGGAAGAAGTTGTCCCTTGCAGAGCTTCTTTGTTGAATTGAAAAAGGAGAAACGAAGCTGCAGCGGTACAGTAACTGGTAAATTGTTAAATAAGGGGCGCGCAGAGTTCAAATGCGGCGCGGTTCTAGGACGGATGTTCTAACCTTGTCCTCCTCCTTCACAGGGTCCGAGTTTGTGGATGCGGAGTGTGATGCTGCGGCGTCGGGATCAAGATCACTAGATGTCAGGAGATGAGTCTGCAGATGAAACAATGAAGCACCGATTTCCTGGAGGTGAGTATGCAGGAGAGCACCTGGTTTCAAAGGTAAGTAAACTGGTCCAAGCAGCGGTGAGCGTCAAGTTGTACACGAGTGCACAGTAATGCGAAGCACCGCCCTTAAGGATAGAGCAGCTTATTTAGCTGAACCTCTGAAGCCACGCCCACCAGGTTCAGCCACCCTGCCACACCTGATGAGTCAGCAGATGAAGACCAGGCCTTGGGAGCCACTCCCGATGAGTCAGCAATTGAGGATGTTCTCTGGAATAAAGGCTTTCAGCTCCTGGAAAGTTCTTGTAAAATAAAATAACAGCACTCCTGCACTGAAATAAAGTGTTCTTGCTCACATCTTTATATGGAGTATAGTCCAGCCTGGGCCCTTGTGTTTATAGGTCCCAAGGGAAATAAGTTAGTCAAGTGACCCATTGCCCCCATCAGTAGATGGTGTGGTTTTTGTGTTCTGGGGCCTGTGGCCATGACAGGCAGTCAACAAGGAGGATCTGCTTGCTGCACTGACCAAATTCAAAGGCAAGCTCACCGAGACAGTCAAGGCGGAAGGGGCAAGCATTAGAGAAGAGCTCTCACAGGCAATCGCGAGCAATCAGAAAGACATTCAATCTTTAGTAGAGCGAGTAATGGAAATGGAGAAACGCCTAACTGAAATGAACACACAGGGGCGTGAATGGGCACAACAAACAAAGGAGACCGAGGAGAGAATAAAGGGGCTAGAGGATAAATGTGAGGACCTAGAAAACATGTCACAAAGAGATAACGTCCGGGTCCAGGACCTTGGGGGAGGAGTGGAGGACCCGGATCTGGAAGTCTGCATTTGGGAACGGTTTGAGAACCTAGTGGAGGGGGAGCGAGCCCAAAGTATGGGGTTAGAAAGATCACACAGAGTGGGCAGCCGGAGGATGGACGATGGTGCGAGACCTCCGGACATACTTGTCAAAATGCACAACCATAAGGACAAGGCACAGTTAATAATTGCGACCAGGACAAAGGGGAAGAAGCAAGTGCGTGGATGTGAATTTCACCTATACAATGACCTGTCACAAGCAACACTAGCGAGGAGACGCTCATTTAAGCCACTCACAGAGGAACTGAACAAAAGCAAGCTGAGGTACCGATGGCTCTTCCCAACAAGGCTTCAATTTCCCGTGGACAACACAGAAAAAACGGTCTCCCAGGCGGAGGATGGTCTGAGGGCCCTAGGGATGACCCAAAGAGAGATGGGAGAAGGTACCAGTGAAAACCACCCAGGAGGAAAGTCGGGCGAGGCACGGTTTAGGCCTCAAGGGTGGACCACAAAAAAGGCAAAAAAGACGTGAAGAAGAATAATGAGAGCTGAGAAGAGGCTCACAACAAAAGAACCAGAGGACTAGAATATAGCCCTATGTGGGGTAAGGAGGTGGGAATGGGGCAGGCAGGGAGAGGGGTGAGGCCATGCGCGGTCCACAAGGGGGGGCCATGTCAAGAACCTGGACATGCACGCAGGGACAGTTACAAGTTGGGAATGTATAACCAGTTCTGAGCGCGGCAGGTTTCAATGGGATAATGGCTCAGTCATTCAGGGGGAACAAAAGGTGTCAGGGCAATTGGGGCAAATACTAGCAAGAAGGGATGTATAGGCTAAACTCGTAAGACGTAAGGGCACTGAACAGCCCGAACAAAAGGGGAATTGACCAACAGGGGCCAGACATAATCTGTTTGCAGGAGACGCATCTGATGAAGGGGGATGAGAGTCGGTTGCGCAGTAGGAACTACCCATTGCAATACCCTGCTGCAGCAGGAACTAAACAGGCGGGGTGGCAATTCTATGCCCGAAAAAAATTGCGAATTGAAGGGACCAAGGTTAAACTCGATATTGAGGCGAGGTATGTGACGGTCAAAGTGGAAAAGAGAGGCCATATGTATACACGGGCGTCGGTTTATGCCCCCCAACCAGGGACAGGAGGGTTTGTTGAAAGGTTTTTAGAGGAACTGGCCAAGTTCGGGGAGGGAGAAATGATTGTACCTGGTGACTTCAATTTGGCAGCTGACCCCGTCTGGGACAGGTCAAGGGGATTGAGGGGGCATGCAACGGGGACAATGTCCGAACACCTGCTGAGAATGTTTAAAGTAGAGGGGGTCAATGATGTGTGGAGGACACGCCACCCACGAGAGAGACTACTCCTTTTACTCCCATGTCCACAAGACCTACTCCAGAATAGATTTTATAATGGCAACATGAGACATAGTCCAAGCAACTAGCAAAGTGCATATGGGCAGCATGACTGTATCGGATCATGCGCCGTTCGACCTAGAGTGAGTGGAAGGGAATGCGCTGAGAGGGAAGGGGGGATGGAGACTGGAGGAGTATCTCCTCAGGGACCTCCAGATGAGGCAATAAATGGAGAACGAGATACGCAAATTTGTGGAGTATGTAGGCGTGGGGGCAATGGCCTGGGAGAGAGATGGGATGCGTTCAAGCAGAACATTAAAGAATGCATCAAAAAGGCCGTAAAGCGGAGCCTTGAGGAACGAAGGGAGGCAGAGGGGCTAGAGGAAGAGATATGGGAACTTGAACAGATGCATATGGAGAAGGGAACACATAAAGTGGCCAGAAGGCTAGCACATGCGAGTGGCGAACTGAAACAGATAATAAACAGGTCGGTGGAGAGCACCATCCTAAGGTGCAGACAGAGGTTTTATGAGAAAGGCAATAAAGTAGGGACAGCCCTAGTGAGGCGGATAAGGGCTAGAGAACAGCCTTCATAGACTCTCTGGAAGATGGGGCAGGCAATCAAGTAGGGGTGGAGGGAGCCAAATAAAAGATTGTGAGGGACTTCTATGTAGACCTGTACGAGGAGGACCCAGCTGATGGGGAAGTGCAAGAGCCGTTTTTGGCAGTTTGGCAGGGACCAAGATTAACCCCTGAGCAATAAAATCAATTAGAAGAATCCATAACAGGTGAAGAGGTGCAAAAGGCAATATCTAGATTAAAGGCTAACAAAAGCCTGGGGGAAGATGGGCGAACGGTGGCATTTAATATAACATTTAGTGACTCACTCGCCAAATCCCTGACAGTAGTCTTTAATCATTTCTGAGAGCAGGGGAAGATCACTGAATCTATGAACATGGCTCATATCACTCTCATCACAAAGCTGGGGAAGAACCCACACATATGTTCCTCATACCGGGGGCTGGTGATGCAGGACCGAACAGGGTTTATACAAGGTCGGAACACGTTTGACAACATAAGAAGGCTACTACAGATCATTAAGGCAGGGAGAGGGGGCGGGTACCATGCCCACATGCCTGATAATGCTAGATGCCGAGAAGGCGTTTGACCGTGTTATTTGGGCCTTTATGGAGAAAACACTCAAAGGTGGTAATACGGCAGCATTTTATGAAAATGGTACAGGCTAACTATTGACTTCTCCAAGCGAAGGCAATAGTGAACGGGGGGCTGATCAATCCATTCTCCATAAGGCGAGGAACAAAGCAGGGATGTCCAC
The DNA here is from genome assembly GCF_040938575.1 of Ambystoma mexicanum. Classification (NCBI taxonomy): domain Eukaryota; kingdom Metazoa; phylum Chordata; class Amphibia; order Caudata; family Ambystomatidae; genus Ambystoma; species Ambystoma mexicanum. The sequence continues at coordinate 859,645,794 of NC_090927.1, forward strand.
TCTCCCCACTCCTTTTCGCTCTGGTGATGGAACCCTTCGCACATTGGATAAGGGAGAATAGGGAGGTCCGAGGGGTTAGGTGGGCAAAGACAAACCACAAAATGGGCCTGTTTGCCGATGATGTGATCTTGATGACCACCAAGCCGGAGAGATTGCTCCCAGCAATAATGGAGGAGATAAGGGCCTTCTCAGCAGTGTCAGGCTTTAAAGTGAACTTTGGAAAGTCAAAAATTTGAAATCTATCTGTAGGGAGGGGGAAAGGAAGCAGCTGGAAAAAAGTAACCCATTCAGGTGGGCATCAGGAACAGTCAGATATCTGGGGGTGAATTTAACAAACTCAATGAAACAAATAGTGGGGGCAAACTACCTGCCGCTGCTGAGATTTTATCAAGGCAGACCTAGCGAGATGGAATGGGCTATATGTATCATGGTTTGGAAGGTTAGGCGCTGTCACAATGAACATACTTCCTTGGCTGCTATATCTCTTCCATGCACTTCCCTTAGCAGTCCATGGGAGGCTGATAAAGGACATTGTTAGGGAGAATTCTCAGAAATGTGCTCATTCCTCTCTACCTTAGAGACCCCCCAGCAACCTTGCTGGATTTTGAGGACTTGAATTTTTTACCTGGAGAGATTGAGACCCTTTTTGCCACTCTCTCATGTATTTTAATGTGATTTTTGAACTCTGTTGGTTGTGGAGTCTGACAAATTCCATAGGCATCATCTTTTACATTGTCGCACAGCACCTTCAGTGGAGGGGCACAGGGAAGTCTTTCATATTTCCCAAAGGTTTAAATACCTTTTCTTGACTAAACTACCCAAGAACAGTAAAGTGAAATTGACTTTACTTACATTTGTAACTTTCTAGACCCAGCGCACACTATCCTACAATAGGGTGCTGGAGGGGTTACTTAATAGACCCTTAGTCTAGCTTCTCATGTAACATTTTTATCTTACGCTTTCCTCGATGAATGGCTGGTGGCAGTGGTTTACTTTTAACTACCGTGGTGTGCATTTACTGCGGGCTGCATTCGCAGCTGCAGTAAAGCACCCAAGGGTGCCATTTTTGTCAAAACGGCCCCTGTCTTCTTTTTTCGCCATTTCTTTGTGGAAAGGTCCTTCTTGAGATTTATTCTGTGCACCAAACCAGGTTTGGTCCCTTTGTTCATTTTGCCTTTGGTGGGATTCACTAGTGAAGCCCGCCTCTGGCTCCAGGGTGTCTGGCGGGGACAGGAAGTAAGGGAGGTGCCGAAACTCCCTGTGCGTAGTCTCCTAGGAGACCAGAATGCAGTTTTAGGAGATTGGCCAGCTGGCTGTCCGGCAAGAACATCCACCCTGCTAGGTGACTGACAGCTAGGCTGGAATGAATGGGAGAAACATGCATAAAACGCTAGGCTTTTTGGCTTGGAAGGCAGAGTCGACCACTGGACGAGGATGCCTGCTGCAACTCCTGTAGAGTTGGTTTGCCTGGTGAAGCCCTGCTGCTGTGCTGAAACTCCAAATATGTAACAGAGAAGCTCCTGCAAGGACGACTTCTCCCTTTGAGTAAGTGGGACCAATCAACTCCAAAGTAAGCCATCTGGACATCCCCTTGCAGCTGGTTGAATTTCACATGCAGTTGCTGCTGGAACCGAATAGCCAGTGAGAGAAACACCAGATTGTTTGCGTTGCTTTTAAGCTGGCCAAGAGCTCCAGAAAGACCCTCCGGACTCCCGAGAGGCAGGCCTGACCGAGCCTGAGCCCCCTCAACAGAGTGCGGGACCCCAGATGTAAGGAAAGCCCATCTTGACAGCCAGGAACCGCAGTATTGCTATTTGCAGTAGACGCAAGGAGCTGAAACACTGAAGTGCCACTTGTTTGAAGATTGCTGGTTGCGAGCGGTGACCGTCCCATTGCAGTGCAGGAGTCCCCAGAAGTCCTCCCTCTTTTCCCCACGACTGAGGTCCAGGAACACCAGGGTCTGCAGAGCTACACAGGAACAGAAGTCATCTGCTGCACTTTTCTTCATCCTAATGGTACTGTAAAGTCTAAGAGAACTTACCTCTTGTTGTGCCACCTTGCTTGTCCTCATTGGAGACTTGTCCCGGTTGCCTCTGTAGAGTTGCTAACAGCTTCTTTACCTCACAAGCCTAATCAGCCTGTGGCCCTTCTTTGAATTTCTTCTTATTCTACAAAGACTTCTAAAACATTGTGCAAGACTTTTACTTGCCTACAAGAAGTGCTTCAGTTCACCTTGACTTTTGCTAATTTAACATTGGCTGGCCTGGCTCCCTGAATGACTCTTCTCTCCTCTGCTTAAGTGTTGTCTTCCTTCCAGGAAGGAGTTAACTAACTTTGCATTGGGGGTTAGCAAAAGTACTTACCTGCTTCAGAATATTTGTGGGATCTCTTGTTTTGCTCTAATTATCGTTTTCCTTTGGCATATTCCTATATCTGATTTTAAATGCAACAGAGTTATATTAACGTCCCCAGCACCCTAACTATTGAAGTCACCTGAGGGTGTAGGTACTGTCTGTGGGCCATCCATAATGGGTACTTACTGATGTAGAAGACCAAGAGTGTGTATTTTTGAAGTGTATTTGTGTGTTGCTTTATATTGCACCCTTTTGAAGAAGGCTCACTCTAACTGACTGTGAAATAAATTAATAATTGTTTTAAGAAACCTTGTGTGTAAGAGTTTATTTGATACTTGTCACTGTAAATCTCTGTGTAACTCCCCTACTGCCCACATTGACCCCACTTGAGATATGCCTGGCTGCTCAACATGCTACTAACCTGTGTAGTACAGAGTTATACCAAAGGTTGTGTTCCTATTGCCAGGAGGTTAGGGTTGTTGTAGTGCACCCAAAGGGTACCGCATACAATCTTGCCTAACAGATATCCAGGAAAGCATTATGGCTTTTATTTGGGGAGGGGAAAAAGCAGAGGATAGAGAGGAAAATGCTATTTAGGAGCAGGGCGCAGGGGGGTGTGGCCTGCCCCAACATAATGAAATATTACCAGCCTGTGCAGCTGAGGGCACTGGCAGAGTGGGGAAGGGCGGGAAATCAGAAATACTGTGTGGGTATAGAGCCAGTGGTGGCGGGAGAACGCCTCTGGAAAGTGTTGAGGATGAGGAAGGAGAGACAGGCCAGTGGGGCTATTGGGGAACCCAAAAACAAAAAATACTTTCGGGATTGTGGAGCAGCTGAACAAGAGGTTTAAACTCTCCCTGGCCAGCGCTGCAGATTCCCATCTTTGGTAATCCCGCCTTCCCACCAGGTAGGGAATACAAGATGTTCAAGCAGTGGGTGGGTGGCGGGAGGGATAAGGAAGATCAGCAATGTCTATGAAGGAACACAACTCCATTAATTTGCAGTTTGTAGAAGGGAACTGGACCGGTTTGGGTATCGGCAACTAAGATATTGGGCAGGCTTCCCCACAATGATGGAAGGGGCCACAAGTGCATACACAGAATGTGAAAAGCTAAGGGACATTAAGGGATAAATGGTGGAAGGTAAGAGGGAAGGCATTCACTGATAAGGAATGGGACAGGGTACTAAAGAGTTGGTACACCTCGTACATGTCTGTGCAACATCAGGAATTGCAATACAAGCGCCTGCATCAGTGGCACTACACCCTGAATAGCCTCCATAAAATGTTTTCCACAATGTCAGAAGAGTGTTGGGGGGGGGGGGTTTGGGGAAACAGGAACGATGGAACATATTTGGTGGGGATGTCAACGGCTGAAACATTTATGGCAGGCGGTAAAATCAAAAGTGCTTGAGATAATGGGAGTAGACCCAGAACCTGACGGGATAGAGATACTCCTAGGCATTAGACCTGGCGGACAACAAAGCCTTGGTGGGGACGCAGGAAGGTTATGGGCAAATGTAATGATGGCTGCAAAGAGATGCATAGTCAAACAATGGAAACGGAAGGAGCCGCCATCCATTATACAATGGTGATTATGCAATATGGGACACAATAGATGTGGAAAAGATGACGGCGACAATACGGGGGACACTGAGGAAATTCAGTAAAGTTTGGTCACCTTTCATAAACTACGCAATTAAGGATACCACACACCTATATATCCCGAAGAGACTGAAGGCACTGGGAATCCTAGAGGAAGATGAGGATTGAGCCGCAACCAGTTAGTAGTACTTAAAGAGCCGCCTGCGGGAACTGGTGGGAGGGAGAGGGGAAGGGAAAGTGGAGAGGTTACTGTTATAGTGTACGATGATGATAAAATGTGCTATGTAGAAAAATACATGGATATTCACAGCTTATTACATATGTGAACTGAACTGATCAATAAAGATTTGGTTGGAAAAAAAAATGAAACATGTAGCTCTGTATAGTCCAATAACCTTTCTTGTCGAATCTGTGTATTAACCAGCTTAACGTTTTGTTTAGGCTATTTTTTACTATTCAAATAAAATGGTTAATACTTTGTTTTCTAGGTTTGATGGCTGCTCAGAATGTGTGCACAATCATGTTTTGGGAACGTAGTAGAATTCCAGGTTGGTCCACTGAAATCTTGGCATAGACCTGGTTCTGGGGGTGAGAATATTGAATTATCTGCCTACAGTAGTATTCTCTCCTAGTTGGATTGGCTTGCAGAAATATCCTGAAAGCTTAGTGAAAAAGAAACAATACAAAAATATGCAGAACATGTTTAGTTTTTAAAGATTTGAACAACTAATATAATGTGGTTTTACATTCCCTTCTCCCATATTTGTTGACCACCTGTGCCTGGCTCTGTAAGTAGGTAGAGATGGCTTGTTAAGGGATAGTAGGAAAGGCAGATGAAAAACATCTGGTTTTGATGGGTGCAGGTCATAAGTACCCTCAAACTCGGTGCTAATTTGTTTCTGTGCAATTGGCAGAGACTCCTGGCAATGTTGTCTGGGAGGGGTGGGTTAGTGGTGTCCAAGATATGATACATTAAAGTGCTTTGGGTCCAGTGTGCCCCTGACATTCTTATGGGGCTGGCGAAGAGAGCTTACTTGATTAATGTTCATTTGGTAATGGCTAGTCCTGCGGTGTTCGTGTGGGGACTCTGTTTTGTGTAAGGTGTTAGAAGATTTTAGCACTGCTCCTGGCCATTTTGTTTTGTGCTATTCTTTTTTCTACCTGGACCACGAGGCACAACTAAAATGGGTGATGCAGGCCTATCCTGGGCCCCAAAGACCCCTTCTGTTTTAGTTTAAACTGGTATAAATTATACTAAAGTCCTCTAAACTTCCCAATTTACAACCTGTGAGGGTGGGCCAGTGTGTTTGGCCATTTATGGGGCCAGCCTAATTGGCAGGCTACTGAAATCTTGGTGTGCTGCCCTGTGATGTGATTGGAGGGCTGGCGTAGGCCAGCCCCTGAGTGAGTGTATTATCAATTGAAGATCCTGTGCTTTCCTTAGATTGGTACCTCATTCACTGGAAGTCTACTGCTGATTCTGAGCTATTGCTGAGGCCCCTAGTGTGGCAATACTGGCTGCACTCTTGCTCCTTTGTACTTGAACCTTGCTCCTTTTCCGCTGGTCCAATCCAATGCTAGTATCCTCCTCAGCTTCCTGTCATTGTCCTAGCAGACTGTATCTATACAGGGTAATCTCCCTGCTCTCTGCAGTGCTGCCTCCCTGGTAAATCATTTTGCCACAAGTGCCTACTGTGGGATTTCTTCTTGGTCTGGGCAAATGGTGATTTGCTGCAGCCCTGCTTCATCTCCGTTCTTGCAGCGTCTTAGGTCGCCTCCCATCATTGCTTGCCGGTTGGCACGCCCCTCCTGTCTTCCTGATCTTCCGGATCTGTCCAGGCACCTTCAGCTGCTTTCTTCAGTGCTCCTCTAACAGTCATCATGGATGCAGATGGTTTCCGCCTTGTGGCACATCTTAGGTGTACCGATTGTTGCATCTTCTGTCACCTGGGCCATGGATTTGAGGCTCTTCTAAAGAGTCCCCAACTGTGGGTGGCTAGCCTGACCTGTACTGCTTATTGCTACTTTCAGAAACTTTTTAAGCTCCTTCTAAATGACTTACTACCCGGAACAAATATCTCCTTACTACTTAGCTGAACTGAGATATTTGGCCGGGGGCACCTATTGGGCCCTACCTGGAGTTTGTAGGATAAAGATTAGAATTTCAGAATGTACTAGTGATTTATTACAGGTTTAACATAATCGCTGCAGTTCCTTCTGTGCGTATAATTTAATGGTGTTAAAGTAACCATTAGTGGGTACAATATGTTTTAGTTTCTAAAGGTGAACTGAGGCATACAACAGTACTGTACTCCTAATGTTACTGCCTTTTGCGTTTTCCTATAATGCCGGTTTCCTTAGGTTGTACAACCTGCCTTCTCTCCTTTGTAGGACTTATATAGGCCTAGTTCTCACCTGTTAATAGTTAAGGTAGTGTCCTGCATTTCATGTCTTGGAGTGAAGTAGGATCACTGCCGAATACCTTTACAGTTCTCATATATATGACTTATTAGCACATGTGATGACACTTATTTGACAGTGTTTTTAACTCTTATGCAATACTAAATATGTATTTCGAATGGATTGTGTCCCCCCACGTATTACTCATCTTTGATATTCAAGTCTGCTTTCAACTTGCTTCAGAATTCTTTTTCTTAGGGCTGAGTGTCGTGCAGCGTCCAATCTTGGTCTTCGAGAATCTCTGTAGCGTCCCTCGTGACGTCAACGCTGGTATATAGAGCATGTGTGCTGACCGTTACCTCAGTTCTGTTTTTTCCACATTGCTGCATGCTTTGGAGTTACTCGACTCAACAATTTTAATGGAGTTTACTTCGATATGGCCTTCACACCGAAGACGAGCTGCAAGCGGTTTTCAGACTGTGGGGCCAAGATGTCTACCACATACCCTCACCGCGTTTGTGCTGCTTGGGATCAGGCCACAAGGTTGACTACTGTGACTCGTGTCAATCGATGACTGTTAAGGCCTTGACATAAAGGAAGGGGAATCGCGATGCAGGTAAGCCCTCTGCCAAATCCCCTGCCCTTACTCCATTAAAAAGGAAATCATCTTCTGACTCGAGAGATGTCTCTCCTGTAAAAAAAGTTCTAAACATAGAGTTTCGACAACCAGTTCATGACACTCGTCCTCTTCCCATTAGAAGGGTAAGAAACAGCGTTGCAGGTCCTAGTCTTCGTCTTCCTCTTCAGAAAGTATTTTTTTTTCTAAAAAAGAACTCGACTCCAGCGGAGTTAGAAAATGTTAGATATTTTAAAAAGCACGCTCCTCTAGGAAAGTGGCCACCCCTCTGCGTCTATCATGACCGATAGGGAGTCTCCCCTTCTCACACGCTTCAGAGCCCGGGAAGAGGGGTTCGTCCACATAAGTCAAAGGAATCTTCTAGGACGCACAAGAAGAATTCTGTGTCTGTTACCTCGAAACATTCACTAACGACATCGAAGCCTTCTTCGAAGGTATTGAAACATTTATGTTCATCGCCAGAACCTTCGAGGCATGTAATAAATATAGAGCCTTCGAAGAAACTTAGATTGTCGACGGATTAATCGACAGTTTCGAATAAGTCGTCAAAGCCTTTAACTTTGTCAGAGCATTCTTTGCTCTCGAAGACTGTAAAGTCTATACCTGATAATCCTAATTTCTTCCAATCCATTCCTAGACCCGATTTCTTTAGGAAAATGGTTTCAATTTTTGAAGATGAGGAGGATCAGCCCCCTTTTGGGTATGAATATGTAACACCAAATGTTCCAGAGGAATTAATCTCAGATGAAGCTGTCATGCCCCTGGCCCTCACTGGCAAGTCAGCCTTCCAGTTAGGGCCAGGTCAAAGGCCTTTAAACCACATCCAAGACTCTCTTGGAGTTAGTCCTGGCCTTTGGCGCCAGGCCCATAACCATCATGAAGACCAACATTAGAATGGGAATATTTACTTGGGATTATTTAACTTGGGGGGGGGGGGGGGGGGGCAGAGGGGTGGGAGGGCTTCAGCCAACACGGAGGCACAAACATAGCTCAGTTACAAGGAACTTAGCTATGCGGTCTAGTCTTTTGGGTGTGGCAGGCCTGGGACTATTTTACCTGGACTACTTTACCTGAGACTATTTAAACCGCACCCAACCAGCAGAACATGCTTTGCGTTATTCTGCTGTGGGCAGCGTAACGCTCACCGTGTCCAGTTCTTTAATGCCAGCTTACCTGAAACCAAGGACCTGCAGAGAGAGAAAGAACACTACGAAACTTACCTGGAACAGTATCCTGTCTTCAATCCATCACTGACTTCAGTTCCGCTCACCTGAAGGTACGAACTCCACCATCCGGCACCGCATGCATCCTGGAATACCATAACTTGGAAAGAGGAGAAAGAAAGACAGCATTAGTAAGCGTTTACTCACGTTTCCTCCCGAATGAAGAAAGCCACACAATTCTTACCTGGTTAGTCATCTCCTGGTCAGTATCATTGCTGGAACATTACATTGCTCGGCGAGGAACATCGTAACCTGCAAGGAGAGAAAAGACGCAGGTTAGCAATATAAAAGGCGAAACAGCGGCGCGCTTCGCGCATTACTCACCGGACAGCATCGCGCACACCACGCTTTCATCTACCGGCCCATGCTCAACTTCAAACTGCATGACAACACCAAAATACCTTTCCATACCTAAAAGGAAAGAAGCAAGACATTATTATTCGAACTAAGAGGAACATAAGAACTGCATATAAAGACTGTAAAGCAGCAAACCTACGGAGTCGCAGCAGGCCTGGATTCCCACAGGGGGGCTTGCACCAGTGAAGTAACTTGGTCGCTGCTCGCCCCGCCCCACCCCACACCTACGCACCCCTGCCACGAGGAGCAGGACGGAGAATCCACCTTTTACAATATTAAGGTGAGGAGAAGGCCCAAGGGGCAGGCAGGAGTTGAGGCCAAGGGAGGTGGGAAAACATAAAGACAATCTGGTATTGAATCCAGCTCTATTATATTGCAGAGCCACCTTTAACCAGAGGCCTTACCAAGGGAGAGGGTTCGACGGTGCAAATCATCCAACCAGGGCTGGGTGGCGTCCCCATGGTTACCAGGTGAGCGTAACAGAATCCAAGATGCAGAATCTTGTGGAGACATTAAAGGAACCAAGTTTGGTAATCCTGAAATATCTGGTTATACTGTTCCCTCTTACAGGGCAGTAATTGGTAAGGTAGCTGAATATCTGGGATGGTCCAGACCTGCAGCTGCTGTGGAGACTGATGACCTCACTGATATCCTAGACAGTGGGCCAGTTGTAGAAGCTGTATTGCCATTTCATGCAGCCTTGAGAGTAAGAGTAATGAAGAACTGGCTAAAACCAGATTATGTTCCATCTGTTAATACATTATTAACAAGAAAATACAAAACTGTTTCCATAGACCCTCAATTTTTGAACAGGCACCCAACGCCAGAGCGCTTAGTGGTTCAAGCAGCAACAGCTGCTACGGAAGCTGCAGCCTATCATTCTGCTCTGGCAGATAAAGAAGATGCTAGGATTGACTCTTTGGGTAAATGAGTATTTAGTGCAGGAAGTATGGCACTGCAATCTACTAAAGCTACCAGTGCATTAGCAAAATAAACACATACCCATTGGGGTAAGGCTGCTTTGGCAGCAGATCATATACCGGAGGAAGAAGAGAGAGAAGGCTTTTAAGCCTGATTCAAGATGGCAGAGATGTCATGAGGCAATCCCGACAATCTAGTCTCGATAGAGTGGACTTGGTCAGTAGAGCAATGGTTGTCAGCACAGTACTTAGACACATGTCTTGGCTAAGAAAATATGGATTTTCGGCAGACTTCCAGGCACGTCTGCTACACATGCCATTTGACAGTACTTCTCTGTTTGGTGAGAACTCTGATAGCAGTCTGGAAAAACTGCAAGCTTGTAGGGCTGCAGCAAAATCTTTAAGGGCATCAATAAGACAACCTTAATTTACAGGCCAATGATGAAGAGGTAATTTGCTTCTATTCCTCTGCATCTAGAGGAAGAGGTCAGTTTTCACAAAGAGATCAGAGAAGACCCTTTCGTGGAAGAGGTAGAGGGCGGAGGACTCCCCGTTCAGCACCTGCAGTGTTACCCTGCAGGTGGAAAAACAAAATGACACCCTCACCCACAAATTTGTGGTAGGAGGCAGACTGTCTTACCATGTCTGGAGTTGGCCAAGCATAACCTCGGATGCATAGGCACTACAAACAGTAGCAGATGGTTACTGTCTCCCATTCCTAAAAAGACTTCCTGATTGCCCCCCAAGAGTAAGATCAACCTTGGTTCCAGATCCACTCCTCCAACTGGAAATTCTCACCCTATTGGAGAAAGGTGTGATAGAATTGGTACCTGTAGCGGAGAGGAACCAAGGTTGGTAATCTCCTTACTTTCTAATGCCCAAGAAGGACAAAGTAGTGCAACCCATCTTGGACTTGAAATGTTTGAACAAGTTCCTCAGTAACGATAAGTTCAAGATGGTAACTCTTTCGCGGATCCTAAGTCCTTCGACTCCAGGATTGGTTGGTGTCATTGGACTTTCAGGATGCTTACTTTTATGTGCCAATAAATCAGCACAGAAAGTACCCGAGGTTCGCGTATGGCGGTTCTCATGATCAGTTTCCAGTTCCACCAAGCTCATGGCAGTGGTGTCAGCAAGTCTAAGGATTCACATTTACCCCCTACCTGGACGACTGGTTGATTAGAGCTGTTCCTCCAGAACAGTATTGGTCATCTCAGGCACACCTGCCTCTTCCTCCACAAACTGAGCTTCTCCCTGAACTTCAAGAAGTCCCATTTGACACCTTCTCAGAAGCTTCATTTCATTGGAGCAGTCCTGGACTCAGCCTCTGGAAAACCTTCACCACCCGAGTTAAGGGCTCAACATCTTTTGCAGATGGTCCAAAGATTTCAGAGTGCCCAGCGTCTTCCGGGCCTACGATTTCTGAGAATGAGATCCCTTCAGTTGGCTCTCAGATCCCAGTGGTCTCAATTCTCTGGCAGAATGACAGACCTTCTCCAGGTCCCGACAAAGGTCGCCCAGAATCTCCTGAGGTGGGCCAGCTGTGAGAATGTGATGAAAAGATAACCTTTTAGGCAACCATGGCCAAAAGGGACAGTTGTGACAGATGCCTCCCCCACAGGATGGGGAGTGCATATGAAAGATCTTTCAATAAGTGGACACTGGTCTCAGTTGAAGTCCATACTCCATATCAACTTTTTGGAGCTGAGGGCAATCGGACTAACGCTGATGGCCTTCCTGCCCTCAATAGGGGCGAAAAGTGTCCTGATAATGACGGACAAAACAGTGGCCATGCATTACCACAACTAGAGAAGAGGCGTGGGGTCACTGCCCCTGTGCAGAGAGGCAATGCAGCACAGTTTCTGAGCACTAGGAGAAGGAATAACTCTTCTGGCAGTTGATCTAGCCAGAGAAAAGAACACAGCGGCAGACGCTCTGAGCAGACCGAGCACAATCTCCCATTAGTGTCAACTAGCTACGGAAGACCTTTCAAGAGGTCTTTGCCCTTTGGGGAACCCCTCAAGTGGATCTGTTCGCGACCAGTGTCAATCGGAAGTGCAAGCTGTTCTGCTCCAGGGAATTTCCACAAAGAGTAGCTCTAGGGAACACGTTCGTAGTGGACTGGGAATTTCCACTCCTGTATGCGTTTACGTCAGTCCCAGTCATTCCTCACGTAATACGGAGTTTGAGGAAGTTTGTGAAAACTATTATCCTGATGGCTCTGAATTGGGGCAGGAGAACGTGGTACCTGGCCTTCTTGAGATGGCCATCTTCCCTCCAATTCGTCTTCCCCAAAGAGGACCCACTCCCGCAAGAGGGAGGTTGCATTCTTCACCCAGCTATCAGGACTCTCAACCTACACGCATGGTGTCTGAAAGGGTGAGATATAAAGGTTGGGCCTTTCCGGAAGACGTAATCGAAGTGTTGCTTTCGGCAAGAAGACCAGCAACTAAATTCCTGTACCGCTGCCGTTGGAATCAATTTCGCAGCTGGTGCAGGGAAAAGAAACTAGTTCCTTTCTCATGTAAACTTCCACAGGTTTTGTCTTTCTTACTTCAATTGACCCATTCTGGGTTGCAAGTGGCCACGGTGAAGGGCTATTTAGCGGCACTATCAATTTTCAAAAGATCCCCGTATGAGGGATCATACTTGAAAGTGCCTATTGTGATACAGTTTCTGAGAGGGTTAACAAATTTGTTTGTCTACTCCCTTCATTGTGCCATCATGGGATCTAAATCTTGTACTAAGATGTCTTATAGAACCTCCCTTTGAGCCCTTCCATTCGTGCTTTTTAAGGATGCTCAACATAAAAACTGCCTTTTTAGTAGCCATCACATCTGCCCGTAGGCTAAGTGAGCTGCAGGCTCTATCTTCCAAGCAACCTTTCACATCCTTCTCCAAGGATAAGGTAGTTTTAAGGGTTAAGTCATCTTTTCTGCCAAACGTTGTGTAAGAATTTCCATTGGCACAACGTATTGCACTACCATCTTTTCATCCTCCTCATCCATCGAAGGAGGAAGAGAGACTACATCGCCTAGACCCAAAAAGGATACTAAGTTTCTTTATTACAAGAACTGCAAATATTTGCCAAAATGGTCAGCTTTTCATTGGTTATGCTGGTCAAAGCTTAGCAGTCACAAACCAAACCATATCTAGATGGATTGTTGTGTATAACGGAGTGTTACTAGTTGGCAGGTAAGGATTCACCCGAAGGTCTGAGGGCTCATTCCATTCGAGGAGTGGCTGCTTCCTCAGCTCTAGAAAGAGGTGTACCAGTGAGGGACATTTGCAGCGCAGCAACATGGAAGTCCCTTCATACATTTAGAAAATTCTACTGTGTAGATTATTTATCACGTGAGGAAGTCAAATTTGGCAAAGCTGTCCTCCATATTATTAACAAATGAGTAAATCTTGGCACCCTCTGCCTTACTCAAACGTCTTTGGGAGTCTATCAAAGATGAGGAATACGTGGGAGGACACAATCCATACAAGAACAAGTTACTTACACGTAACATTCTTTCAACTGAATGTTCCTCCCACGTATTCCTCATCGCCCTCCCATCTATCCCCTCTTGCCTAGAATTTCTGTGTCTTACACCTTCCTTTCTTCCAACGTCAAGACTATTCTCCTCCTATGACACAGCATGCTAACTAAAGTAAGAAAAAACGAAGAACTGAGGTAAAGGTTAGCGAGCATTCTCTATATACCAGCGTCAACGTCACAAGGGATGCTACGGAGACCGTCGAAGACCAAGATTGGATGCTGTATGACGCTTGAACCTATGAAAAATAAATCCAAAGCAAGTTGTAAGCAGACGTGAATATCAAAGATAAGGAATTCGTGGGGCGAACATCCAGTCGAAAGAATGTTCCCACGGGTAAGTAACTTGTTAATTTGTACAGTATGTTGTGTATGTTTCTGGGATAGTGTTTTTTGGTACCAGCCCATCCCCCTCCTATGAGTGAGACCTTCTCTGCCAAGTTACCAATTCAGTGTTCTGGTCTAACTTGGTAAACAACATTTTAGCCCTCTGAGGATACATCTCTTTGCACCCCTCACAAGAGTGCTGTGCAAAATCTGACACTATTGTAAACTGAGGGTAATATGATTTCAGGGCAGATTTTAATTTATAGTTTTAAATCCGTCTTTTTTTAAAAAATCTGAATGGTTGCTACCTTTTTGTGTGCCATTGGCTATTAAAATCAGTTTTACATTTATCTGGTACATGGCCTAATGCTGCATACGAAGTTCACATCCTAAATAAAATTCCATAAAGTGACACTTTTCATTTGAAGATTTTTTAATTGTTCTGTTCGTTTGTGTTGTACATCTAAAGGGCTTTCAGTGAAATAAAAGTAATCCGCAAAGTACAACATGTACACAAATGTTGCATATTATTGCACTTCTAATATGTTATTGTACTTTATTTTCTGAAATGTTCCTACTTTTCGTAAAATAATCTGCAAGCATGTTTTCTTTTATAATTCTATATTAAATGTAGCACTGCACAAATTGAATATAGATATTCAGTTTTTTGAAAATTAGACCTCTTCAGCTACCATTAAAGGCAGGCAGTGTGTTGCCAATTTTATTGCGTTGCCTGTTTAGATCACATTGCAACTTATGTATGACATACAAGTAATGGCAAATCATTCTTGAGACAATCCATCAAAGATTGGAACTAACTTATCCATCCCTTTCAAGCCAATTGTGTGGTTGTTTGGGCTCTCGCTTATTTCAGTTCTACTTTTGGGCTGGTATTGCCGTTTTCCTCCTTTATTATTGCATTTCTCTAATTTCCGGGAACTGTAGCCTTCTGAGTGCTTGTTTACAAATGCATGCTTTTACCACATCTTCAGTCCATGCTAGCTATTTCGAGTGGATTGTGTCCTCCAATGTATTCCTCATCTTTGATGTATTCCATCCAGCTTCAGCTGTTTCGGAATTATTTTTTCGTCAGAGGGCGCCGTGCGTCGATGTCGTCGAGTCGATGGTCCCTCGAAGGCCTCCGTCGAGGGTGACGTCATTGGGTGTATAAGTAGCACGCGCGACGCCCGTTGGCCTCAGTTCCATTTTTTCCACAGTGAACGTTGCTTCGGAGATTCGGCGCGCCTCGAGTTCTGTGAGGAAAGAATAAATACAAAATATGTCTTCGTCATCGACGCCGACCACGACCCCGAAATCGGGTTTCAAAAAGTGCAAGTCAAGTCGAAGTCCCGTGAGGAGAAATCTCCTCGATGCGAAAGGCATCGGTCCAGGTCCCGAAGCGATTCCCATCGCTCGTCGTCTTCGACAAAAAAATTGAAGAAACGACGCCACAGGTCCCCCTCCACTTTGTCTTCGGGCGAATCCCCAAAAAGTATGAAATGTCCCACAAAACATTCATCATCCGAAGAGTGGGAAGCATTTAGAGTAAAAATGATGGAGGTGTTCGAGAAAGCGAAGCCTCGCTCCGCGCCTTCCTCGGAAGCCGGCCGGGAGCGGTATCGCTCTGACACTCGCGCGCCCTCGAGCCCGGGTGATCGACGGAGGAAGGATAGAAAACCTTCTAGGACGCCGAGCGAAAAAGATTGCTCGAGTCGAGGCGACCGCTCGAGGTCACCGACGCCATCCAACACCGAACATACCTCGAAGGGCAAGTCTTCGAAGAGTGCCTCGACGCCCTCGAAGCTGATGCTGTCGAAGTCGGGTACTAGGTTGATGTTGTTGACGCTTTGTCGACGTCGAAGCCCTCGACACCGAAACTTTCCAGCTCGGCAAGATCAGCTAGGAAGAGAGAAAGAAAAGGCTAAAACACCTATGTTGCATTCAGGACCCATTAGCACTCCTCCTCCACCGCCTCCAGAGAAGGTTTTCAAACCTCTGCCTAGGAAGGAGTTTTTCAAATCCTTGACCTCAATTTGTGAGGAACAAGAAAAATCTGATGAGAATGTATGAATGCCTGATTTCAGAGGAAAGCAGGATGAAAGATCTGGTTGAATCATTGCACAATGCAAGTGGCATTTATACGTCCCCAGAAAATGAATTTGGTAGACCAGAGCCAGGGGAATATGCCAATCCATCATACCGTCAGTTAATAGTAGATTATTTGGGTTGGGCCAGACCTACAGCCCAATTTGTCCAAAATGATCTTACAGACATGCTGCACCATGGGCCTACTGAAGACCCAATTCTGCCTTTCCATGTGGCCTTACAAAATAGGGTGGCCAAAAATTGGGAGACTCCGGATTCTATTCCTCCAGTAAATAAATCCCTTGCTTCAAAATACCGCCCTGCCAGTAGAGACCTCGGCTATCTGTCTAAACATCCCATTCCCGCAAGTTTGGTCATACAGGCAGCCACAGCTTCTCACAAACTTGCGTACCAGTCTATCCCTCCAGACAGGGATAATAAGCTTGTGGATGGCTGGGAACGGAAGGTATTTTCAGCTGGGAGCATGGCATTAAAATCAGCCAACCCCACATGTGCCTTGGCAAAGTTTTCGTACACTCTGTGGGAGTGCATTGCAATGGCGGCAGAGCACATACCAGAAGGGGAAGAAAGGGAAGGGTTCCTAGCCATTGTTAGAGATGGAAAGGAAGCTATGCAGGAATCCCTTGAATCTGGTTTGGACACTGTTGATAGCGTGAGCAGGTCCATGGCCACTAGCACAGTAATGCATAGATTTGCATGGTTACAGAAGTCAGGTTTTGCACCAGACGTACAGAATCGTCTTCTGAACATGTCCTTTGACGGGTCTCACCTTTTTGGCAGCAAGGCTGACGAGAGCCTTGAGAGGTTGCAGACCTCAAAGGCAGCTGCCAAGTCGTTGGGAGCTGCTATCAGGCAACCTCAGCCTTTTCGTGCGACAAGTCAATCTTGGAGGGGACGATCCTATCGTTAATACTCCTCATATGGAAGAACGAGAGGAATGGCCAGTTAAAGGGGCCAAAGAAAGGCCACTCGCGGTGGACGAGCAAAACGTGCAAAGCCAGCTCGAGCTACAGCCTCTTTGCCATCAGCGGCTGCCACAAAACCACTTTGAGGACTTGCATCACAGACACCTGTAGGAGGCAGGCTGTCGCAGCATCTGCAAGAATGGCGAGCCATTACTTCAGATGTTTGGGCTCTAGAAATAATAGCCCATGGTTACTGCCTTCCTTTTCTAATGCAACCTCAAAGCAATCCACCAGGGAGACACCCTTTGAAGTTTTCGGACCCACTCCTACAGCAGGAATATCTCACCCTGCTGGAGAAAGGTGCTATAGAACCGGTACCTACAGCGGAGAGGAACATGGGATGGTACTCCCTGTATTTTTTGATCCCAAAAAGGTCAGAGGACTGAGACCCATCCTGGACTTAGGAAACTTGAACAAGTTCCTTAGGAAGGACAAGTTCCAGATGGTTACCCTTTCTCAGATCCTTCAGGACTGGTTGGTGTCATTGGACCTCCAGGATGCTTATTTTCATGTGCTGATTCATTTTAGGCACAGAAAATACCTGAGGTTTGTGGTTGGCGACTCACATTATCAGTTTCGAGTCCTACCATTCGGATTGACCTCCGCCCCGAGGGTCTTCACCAAATTGATGGTAGTAGTGGCCGCACACCTCAGGAAAGGGGAGTTCATGTCTACCCCGATCTGGACGATTGGCTGATCAGGGCACGCTCTGCCGAACAGACACTGGATCACCTGAAAGTCACCTGCCACTTCCTCCACAGTCTGGGCTTCTCCCTCAATTTCAAGAAGTCTCAAATGACACCTTCTCAACGGCTCCAATATATAGGAGCTGTATTAGACGCATCCCTGGGAAAGAGCTTGCCTCCCAGGTCGAGGGCTCAAGACATTCTTCAGATGGTTTCCAAGTTCCAAAACGCCCAAAATCTTCAGGCCTACGATGACTTAACGTTACTCGGCCTCATGGCATCCTGCATATTTCTGGTGCCAGAGGCACGCCTGAGAATGAGATCCCTTCAATGGGCCCTAAAGACTCAATGGTCCCAGTTCACAGGTCGAATGACGGATCTTCTCCAGATTTCCGAACAAGGTTCGTCAAGATCTTCTATGGTGGACTTGTTCAGAGAATATCCTGAAAGGAGAACCCTTTTGCCAACCATGGCCGGAGATCACAGTAGTGACGGACGCCTCACTCAAGGGGTGGGGAGCTCATGCCAACGATCTGACAATCAGCGGTCGTTGGTCTCCATCGGAGTCCAAACTACACATCAACCTTCTGGAGCTGAGAGCAATCAGACTAGCGCTGAAGTCTTTCCTGCCATCTGTCAGAGGGAAGAATGTCCTGCTAATGACGGACTATACAGTGGCCATGCATTATCTAAACAAAAGAGGAGGTGTAGGGTCACTACCTCTATGCAGAGAGGCAAAGCAACTCTGGTATTGGGCAATTCAAGGAGGAATCTCTAACGGCAGTTCACCTAGCCGGGGAAGAGAATATGACGGCAGATGCTCTGAGCAGGCAGAGCACAGTGTCCTACGAATGGGAACTGGCTCAGGAAGTCATTCAAGAGATCTTCGCCCTTTGGGGAACCCCTCAAGTGGACCTATTTGCGACCGGAATCACCCGGAAATGCGAAAGGTATTACTCAAGGGAATTTCCCCCAAGAGGGGCCCTGGGGGACGCGTTCGTGGTGGAGTGGAATTTCCCACTATTGTATGCATTTCCTCCGATTCCCGTCATTCCTCAGGTCATCAGGGGACTGAGACGCTTCTGGAGCCGCATGATCCTAATTGCCCCGGATTGGGCCAGGAGAACGTGGTACCCGGACCTTCTAGACATGTCCATCTGTCCCCCAGTACGTCTTCCTCAGCGAGAGAACCTTCTCTTTCAAGTGGAGGGTCAGGTTCTCCATCCAGAGGTCAAAACGCTCAACCTTCACGCTTGGTATCTGAAAGGCTGAGATGCAAGGATTGGAACCTTCCAGATGACGTTATGGAGATGACGTTAACAAAGTCTCTATACTGTTGCCGTTGGAAAAAGTTTTGCAACTGGTATAGAGAAAAGAATGTCTATCCTTTTCTATGTTCTATTCCGGGAGTACTGGCTTTCCTTCTGACCCTAGCAAATAGAGAGGTCTGAATGTTGGAACCATTAAGGGTTATCTTGCGGCGCTTTCCATCTTCAAGCGCTCGTCGGAACAATGCTCCTACTTCAAAATTCCTTTGATAGTACAATTCTTAAAAGGACTCACTAATGTGTTTCCTCCTCATCCATTTCAAATGCCAATTTGGGAACTCAATGTGGTCCTAAAATTCTTAATGTGTGCTCCTTTTGAGCCTTTGCACACTTGTCCATTAAGATTACTGACATGGAAAACTGCTTTCCTAGTTGCTTTAACATCTGCAAGAAGAGTGAGCGAATTGCAGGCACGGTCTTCTGGGCCACCCTATACTGTGTTCCATAAGGACAGAGTTGTGTTGAGGGTTAAACCCTCATTTTTACCAAAAGTGGTATCTGAGTTTCATTTAAATCAAAAAATGGTGTTAAACGCATTCTATCCTCCACCTCATCCTAGTAAGGAGGAGGAAAGATTACACAGATTGCATCCAAAAAGAGCTTTAAGCTTTTATATCTCTAGGCTTTCTAGGCTTAGAGTGGACAGCCAACTGTTTATTGGCTACACAGGAAAAAGATTGGGTCAGTCAGTAACAAAACAAACAATATCACGTTGGATTGCGCTTTGCATTTCGGAATGCTACAGACTGGCGGGAAAAGGTCTAAGGGCTCATTCCACCAGTGGCATCGCTTCATCTACAGCCCTACAAAGAGGTGTTCCTATAAGGTCCATTTGTGAAGCAGCGACTTTGTCATCACTGCATATTTTTTCAAAGTTCTACAGCCTAGATGCTTCCCAATCTAATGAGCTGAATTTTGGTAAAGCAGTCCTATACTCAGCCATCTAAAGATATCAAAAAAATCTAATCCCTCCTCCATCAAAATTATCCTTACTGCTTTGGGAGTCTATCAAAGATGAGGAATACGTTGGAGGACACAATCCACTCAAAGAACAAGTTACTTACCAAATTGGTCACATTCTTTCGATTGGATGTTCCTCCAACGTATTCCTCATCGCCCTCCCTGCCTACCACTCTGTAGTTTTTTCTGGGCTTTTGCCACTCCAACTCTCGCAAGGCAAATACCTGTATACCGGCACAGTCTACACAGTGAAAAATCAATAATGAAGGGGGAAAAACAGAACTGAGGCCAACAGGCGCCGCACGTGCTACTTATACACCCGATGACGTTGCCCTCGACGGAGGCCTTAGAGGGACCATCGACTCGACGACATCGACGCACGGTGCCCTCTGCCGATAAAAAAAAAAAAAAAATTCCGAAGCAGCTGAAGCTGGATGGAATACATCAAAGATGAGGAATACGTTGGAGGAACATCCAATCGAAAAAAAGGTACCAGTTTGGTAAGTAACTTGTTCTTTCCTAGCATACCTGACTACCTACAAGACCTTCACTGTTGTTTAGCCAGGGTGCAAACAGCCACGTCCATAACATTGCTCTACTTACTCTTACAACGACCTCCACAACAAAGCGTTTAATCTCTAAAGCTATGCAAGTTCTTGCTCTGAACATCCTTTACCGAGCCAGTCCTCACACTGCACTCTTATCAAGGCAATCATCTACACTGGTTGGGTCAGTTAACCAAACAGAACTAATTGGATACAAAGTGCTTATGGTTCCCAACTTTAAAAAAATGAAAACTAGGTGGTATGCAAAACACATTCTAAATCCACATTGAAGTGGACCAGATAATCATTTTATTTATGACAAAGGGTCAACAAAGATATTTTGTGTTTAATGAGCACCCATACCTTTAACGCGGGACAGTTGGCCACACAAGCCGTGGTTAACAATGCTAACCGATCTGCTCGATTACAACTGTTCTTTTTTTCTGATTAGGACACTGCAGAGTTTATGAAAATGTTTCAATTTGAAGTCCCATTGAAGAGAGGCACCGTATCGGCTCAAGACGCTTCATTACAAGAGCGAGTTCTTGCTCAGGTAATTAACACTATTTTCCCTATTGACCCCACCCTTTTGTGTTTCCTTTTTCTTCACAAGCACATATTTTAGTTACGACATAGTGCAAATGGTACGTTTGAATACAGGAATTGTTTCATTTCCGGCGTACATTTGATTATGGTTTTGTACACTTGAATTCTACAGATTCTAAAGGCTACTGGTAAAGGGATTTTCATCATGGGTTCTTAAATGTTCATAACCACTGAATTAACCCATCCCTGTGTGGGATCTTGGAGCACTTTTTAATTTCAGGACTAAGGTAAGTAGTGTTGAAAGGCACTCTCCTGCCCGTAATGTTGGCCTTGCTGCTTGTTCCTCTGTAAAAGACAGTGTGAGAGGTTAGATGGAGAGGCAGATTCAGAAAACTGTCATGTTTCTCCAGCATGGGGTCTGGTATGGATTCACATGCTCATGAAAATTCCCAGTCGTCAGGCTGGGAATCCTCTGTAAAGAAAAAATCTGTTTCAGTTACACTTCTGAACTGTCTTTCTCCTAACAACCAGACACTGGTCTCTGGGTCATAGTACCCCCAGCCAATGACTGCCCTCTACCTAAGCCCCTCCTCTGGCAGCCATCTTCAGATTCTTACGGCACGTTGAAGTGTTGGGAGACCTCGTGCATAGCTCTCAAGCTTTTTCTGCGTTTCGTGAGTTTTACTCTATTTTTCCAGTCAATCGAGCCTCAAGCTCCATCGATCCATCTTCCGATTAATGGGGACCCGTTTTCGGATTTTTCATCGAGTTTCTTCTTAGAGGATTCAAGAATCTTCTTCAAGGCCTACCCCACGTGGATATGGCAGAGGAGAAGGAAGACTCAACCCCTCTTGTTTGTTTGTTTGTTTGTTTGTTTATTTAATATGGAGCGCAAAACCCAGAGGTAACGGGGCGCAATAGAGAACAGGAAGATAAGATTACATAAAAGCTTAGTTGCAAGGTAAGGCACAATTGAGTATAAAGCAGAGCATTACATTTTGTAGAATCTGGTGAGAGGGCATATATACATACAGTAAATTACATTTCTGCAGGTCAGTTGAGGAATGTACATATATACCGTCAGGTTTGCTAGGGTCTGTTAGTGAAGAGGGCACGGTTCAGTCATGGGGATCATTGGATCGTAACCAGAGGAGTGTTTCGCCTGAAGCTGTAGTACGATTGGTCTGTTCTGATGTTGAGTGTGAGAGCATTCCAATGTTGGCTTCCAAGACAGGGAAGCTACTACCGGCCGTTTTCTTTTGTCTGAATTTGGGTACCTGTAGGCAGTAAGTTATTCTCCAGCATGGGGTCTGGCATGGATTCACATGCTCATGAATATTCCCCGTCGTCAGGCTGGGAATCCTCGGTAAAGAAAAAACCAGTATCAGTTTCGTTTCTGATCTGTCTTTCGCAGTAACAACCAATCACTGGTCTCTGCGTCATACTGACCACAGCCAATGACTGCCCTCTACCTAAGCACCGCCTCTGGCAGCCATCTTCAGATTTTTACCGCACGTTCATGTGTTGGGATCCTCGTGCTATTGCTCTCGAGCGTTAGTGCTATTTTTTCACATTTTTTCTCAAAAACTTCGTTTTTTCGGTCAAAAGAGCCTCAAGCTCCACCGACTCTCCATCCGATCAACGGGGACCCGTGTCGGATTCGTCTGCGCCCCTCAAGGGTGAAGATTTCGTCGAGCTACGCTTTTGGAGGACTCCAGAAGTTTCTCAGGCCCGGACATGGCCCAGGAGAAGGGAAGCTCGACGCCCGGAAAGCTGTTCAGGATCTGTCCTGGATGCCAGCTGCAGAACGTCTTTAAGGAGGACGAACACTCCTTTTGTCTCTACTGCTTACATGAGGACAAGACACACGTGGAGAAGGACTGTGCGTTTTGCGGCAATATGTCGGAGCGGACCATGAAGGACCGCCATCAACGTCTCGCCAACTGGCTGGAAGGGAAGAGCCCGTCAGGCGAGAAGAAGAGGAAGAAATCCGAGCGGTCTTCTAAGACCTTTGAGGACGCCCCGGCGACGGGGGTCCAACACAAGGCCAAGCACCGTGAGTCCGCTGGTACCGGGAGCGCCGAACGGTCGGGCTCTACGGGCGCCAGGCAGGGCGCACCCTCCCCGGCACCTTCAGCCACGAGCCAACGCTCTGAGTCGGGTAAGAGGAAGGGCGAGCACCCGGCGAAGCTCCTGGAGAGGCCCCGGTCGAGCTCGAAGGCCCCATCGGAGGGGGAGCGAGGCAGTGCCCCCCCCCTCAAGGATAAGGCGGTGAGCGCACCTAAGGTGGTGAAGGCCTTAATCCATCCGGCCAAGTCCTCTATCGATACTGTCGCGGCGGCCCTGGCTCAGCCTGTGGAGGCTACACCAGTGGTGGCGACCTCGGGGCTCAGAGTCTCCCTGCCACCTCGGAGGGAGTCCTCTTTTGTGCCCATCGATAGGACCCCCGTGAAACCCCCGGCGGGGAAGAAAAAGGGGGGGCAGGGCGTCGTCGTAGATTCGGCCTCAACCTCAGAGGAAGAGCTGATTGAGGTCTTAAGCCACGGCCTTGGCGTGGAAGAAGACCGGCCCGTCGGGATGGATCCCGACGCAGGTGACGACGACATCGTCGAGGGTGCCGACGGGGCTCCTGATCGCCCGTCGGATTCCCCTCTGCCAGTGCCGCAAGACAACTCGGCGGCCATTTTATTGGCTATACAGTCCTTATGTTCAGAGATAAGGACGAGACTACCGTTGCCGACGGAGGAACCTCTCCCGTCGGGGGATCCTGAACCGGGACCTTCTGGTGCTCCCCCGCCCAAGAAAAGAAGGATTCACCCTCTACCTCCTTTTCAGCCGTCGCGCCCCGTCCAGCCCTCCTCCCCGTCCACCCGAGGGGATGATACGGGGACTGACACGGCAGCGACGGGTACGGACGACGAGGTATACGACGAGGATCTGCCGTCGTCACCTCCCACCAGGGTTTCTCTGCCCGACGAGATTGGATCGTTCCACTCCATGATCGCCAGGGCATCCGAGCTTTTCCAACTCTGCCCTGAGGAGAAGAAAAAGGAAGGATTCCTTTATCAACGGCGCGAGGCCAAGAGGAAGACGGTCCTCGCGGTGCCTCTACTGGACGACATTTGGGATGAGGGCCTCGCCCTCCTCAAGAACCCTTCCACGACGCCAGCTAGAAGAGACCGGTACGAGAAGAAGTACCGGGTCCCGGACGCGGCCCCCCTGTGCCTCCGGGCGCAGCCTACCCCGGACTCCGTCGTCTCCGCGGCGGCCAGGAAGAAAGCGGGGGGGGGGTGCGGCCTCCACATCGACTTCCCCACCGGACGGCGAGGGAAAGAAATTGGACGCTATGGGACGCAGGGTCATCTCGTCTGCAGCGACGACGATTAAAGCGGCCAACGCCTTGGCTATCGTGGCCCGCTACGACAGGGAGCTATGGTACAAACTGGCTCCCCTGCTGGACTTCCTACCGGACGACAAGAGGGTGGATGCCCTGGAGATC
This sequence comes from Ambystoma mexicanum, assembly GCF_040938575.1. Lineage (NCBI taxonomy): Eukaryota > Metazoa > Chordata > Amphibia > Caudata > Ambystomatidae > Ambystoma > Ambystoma mexicanum. The sequence continues at coordinate 859,669,791 of NC_090927.1, forward strand.
CTACAGGAAGGCGAGGTGGCGTCGGACCACGCCATCACTATTGCGACGGACATCGCCGACACTGGGTTTCGCCAGTTGGGCAACGGCGTGTGCCTTAGGCGGCGTGGATGGCTTAAGGCTACGGACTTCCGTCAAGACGTACAGACCAGAGTACTGGACATGCCGTTCGATGGGAACAACCTGTTTGGGAAAACAGTGGATGATTCCCTTCAGGCCATTAAAACGGACACTGAGACGGCCCGGGCCCTTGGGGTTCTGCAGCAACGACGGACGCCCTTTCGGAGCAGCGGAGGCAAGGGTGCCTCCAAAGGTTCCGGCGGCGGTTTCTCCACCTACCGTCAAGCAGCCCGCTCGTCGTCTCAGGAGGCCTACAGAGGACGAGGCAAGTCTGGCGGACCCCGCCGTCGTCGCCAAGGAAGTCAAGGCGAAACAGGATTGAACCGGCCGTGGGGTCGGGCCCCCACTGAAGCACCCCGGTGGGAGGCCGGCTGGCGAGCTTAGTCAGCGTGTGGGAGTCCATCTCCACCGACCGTTGGGTGCCGGACGCCTTAGCCCGGGGCCACGCGCTCGAGTTTTAAAGAAGGTGCCCGCGCGTCCCCCCCGTGACCAGGAAAGAGCTTCACGTCCCTCAGCTTCTCCTGGAGGTAAAGGCGATGCTCAGGAAGGGCGTCATCGAACTCGTCCCAAAGAGGCTTCGGGGCTCCGGAGTTTACTCGAGATACTTCCTCGTGAAGAAGAAGACGGGAGGATGGCGCCCCATCCTAGACCTGCGACGTCTGAACAAGTTCATCAAGGCGCAGAAGTTTCGGATGGTCACCCTCCAGCACGTCCTGGGGCAGCTGGAGGAAGGAGACTTCCTGTCGTCGTTGGATTTGGAGGATGCCTACTTCCACATTCCCATCCTAAAGGGGCACCGAAAATTCCTCAGGTTTGTGGTCCAAGGGCGTCACTACCAGTTCAAAGCCCTCCCCTTCGGACTACGGTCGGCACCCAGGGTATTCACCAAGTGCCTTTCACCGGTGGCGGCGCAGCTGCGCCGCGAGGGGATCCACGTCTACCCCTACCTGGACGACTGGCTCATCCGAGCCAAGACGAGGGAGCTCGCCGTGGCTCACACGGCAAGGACCGTCCAACTTCTCACGGACCTGGGATTCTCTGTGAACTACGCCAAGTCCCACCTGGTACCCGCGCAAAACGCACTGTTTCTGGGAGCGAAGCTCGACAGTGTCCCTTCTGGCCTCCCCGTCGGAGGAAAGGACCAGGTCCATCCTGGGCAAGGTACAGCGGATGTTGGTTTCCGACGCGGCCAAGGTGAGGTCCATCAAGTCCCTCCTCGGAATGATGTCTTCTTGCATCTACCTCATTCCCATGTGCAGGCTCCGGATGCGCCCGTTGCAGGAGTTCCTGGACGCGCGCTGGATCCAAACGACGGGCGGCTTCGAGGAGAGGATCACACTCGACGAGAGTTTCCGCCGAGCGGTCCGGTGGTGGGGCACCCGCGCACATCTGACGGCGGGCATGGACTTCCAGACCCCAGACCACCAGGAGACGGTGACCGCGGATGCCTCCCTGGAAGGGTGGGGAGCGCACACCGAAAATCTGCACGCGAGAGGCCTCTGGCTCCCGACGGAGAAGTCCCTCCATATCAACGTCCTGGAGCTCCGTGCAGTGTTCTGGGCCCTCAGGTCCTTCCTTCCGTCCCTCAAGGGCAAGGTGGTGAGGATCTTCACCGACAACACCACCACCATGTTTTACATCAGGAAACAGGGCGGAACCAGGTCCCCAGCACTGTCCAAGGAGGCGCTGGACCTGTGGCATTGGGCAGTCGCCCAAAGGATGTTTCTGGTGCCGTTTTATCTGGCAGGGATAAAAAACACCATCGCCGACTCACTCAGCAGGGAGCTGCGCTCGTGCCACGAGTGGGAACTACGGCAGGATCTAGTGGATCGCCTCTTCCGACGGTGGGGCACACCCCAGATCGACCTGTTCGCGACGGCGACGAACTCCAAGTGCCGGAGGTTCGCCAGCAGGTTTCCCCAGGCGAGGAGCATGGGCGATGCTTTCTCGTTCCCCTGGGAGGGCCTGTTCCTCTACGCGTTCCCTCCTTTGCCACTGCTAATCCGGCTCGTCAACCAGCTCAAGAGGTCACGGTGCAGGATGATCCTCGTCGCACCTGCGTGGCCGAGGCAGATATGGTTCCCGGACCTTCTGGACTTGTCAGCGTCCCCGCCAATCAAGCTGCCGGTGGACGCGGATCTACTCTCCAGGGAAGGAGGCGCCATCCTCCACCAGGATCCGAAATCGCTGAACTTGCAGGCCTGGCTCCTGCAGCGCTAGAGTTTGGAGGATACGACATACCGGCCGACTGCAGAGAGGTTCTTGCAAAGGCCAGGGCGTCCTCGACTCTTAAATGCTACGGACACAAATGGAAGAGGTTCTCTGTCTGGTGCCACGCACAGAAGATTAACCCTCTACGGATTACGGCTCCCCAGGTACTGCCGTACCTGCTGACGCTGGCCAAAGCTGGACTGGCACACGCGTCCATCAAGATTCATCTTGCTGCGATCTCCCGATACACCAGAACCACGGGCCGGTCGTCCCTGTGGTCTCATCGTCTGGTGAAAGAGTTCATGAATGGACTGTTCAGATCGTTCCCGCCGGTGAAGGCGCCGGCCCCGGCGTGGGAGCTCAACGTGGTGCTGACCAAGCTCATGGGACCTCCGTTCGAGCCTCTGCACTCGGCACCGTTGAAGTTTCTGTCGTGGAAAACAGCGTTTCTTGTGGCCATCACCTCCGCACGACGGGTGGGAGAGATCCAGGCCCTTTCCTGCAAGGCCCCGTACTTGACTTTTCACGACACGAGGGTAGTGCTCAGGACGCACCCCTCCTTCATGCCCAAGGTACCGTCGGACTTCCATCTCAACGAACCCTTGGTGTTGCCTGTGTTCTTCTCGTCGCCTTCGTCGCCGGCTGAGAGGACTTTGCACTCGCTGGATGTGGCTAGAGCGCTGAAGTTCTACGTGGACCGCACGAAGTGTTTTCGGAAGACGTCACAACTATTTGTGAACTTTGGACCTGTCAATCAGGGGAAGCCTCTCTCGAAGGCTTCCATTTCCAGAGGGCTCTCCGGCTGTATCATGTACTGTCATCGGTTGGCAAACCGACCGCTGCCTGGCCGTCCGTGAGCCCATTCCACCAGAGCGATCGCAGCTACCACGGCGTTCCTTTCTGGTGTGCCCCTGCTGGACATATGCAGGGCTGCTACGTGGAGGTCGACGCACACCTTCACGAAATTCTACTGCGTCGACCGGGATTCCAGGGAGGAGTCCAGGGTCGGCCAAGCAGTGCTGCGCAACCTGTTCGCCTGAGGTGAGCCTGGTGAGTAGGTAAGATGCTTAATGTTGAGTTTGATGTAATGCTTAATGTTGAGCCTTTGCCACCTCCCGTGGTTGTGCATGTGTGTACTGCTATGTATTCTTTATTCATGAGCATGTGAATCCATGCCAGACCCCATGCTGGAGAAGGAACAAGTTACTTACCTGTAACTGTTGTTCTCCAGCATGGGTCTGGCATGGATTCACATGCAAACCCTCCCGCCTACCCCTCTGCGGCTCTTCACTTGGTCATACTGCCACTTCACGTGCTTCCAAATCTGAAGATGGCTGCCAGAGGCGGTGCTTAGGTAGAGGGCAGTCATTGGCTGTGGTCAGTTTGACGCAGAGACCAGTGATTGGTTGTTACTGCGAAAGACAGATCAGAAACGAAACTGATACTGGTTTTTTCTTTACCGAGGATTCCCAGCCTGACGACGGGGAATATTCATGAGCATGTGAATCCATGCCAGACCCATGCTGGAGAACAACAGTTACAGGTAAGTAACTTGTTCCATCGTTCTGGTGTGGCGGGTGGAAGTTCTTTTTGCTATTCTGGTTGCGAGATGGGGGGGGCTGCGTTATTTAAGCATTTGAAGGTGAGTGATGCCGTTTTGAGTGAGATGCAGTCACAGATTTTGAGCCGTTTGTTCTCTTCTTTTGATCGAGATGTGTTCCATGGAGGGTATGTTAAGGGCTGTTCTGAGTGCGTTGTTTGCAGTGTTTGAAGTTTGTCAGTTATGTATTTGTTGGCTCCTAGGTACATGGCATTACAATAGTCAAGTCTGGAAAGTATTAGGGCATTGGCGATGATGATGCAGCTAGCTTGGGAGAGGAATGCTCTACTTGCCCTGATAAGCTTGCACGTGTAGGCAGTAGAGGATGCTAGTGAGTTTACCTGTTTTTTTTTAGTGACAAGGCTGAGTCAAGGTGAAAGCCTAGAGTTTTCACTGTTTTGGCAACTGTGATGGTGTTGCCATCAATGTTGAATGCCTTGTAGTTGTAGCTGAGTTTTTTTAGGATGGCGTTGGAGCCAAGGAGCAGGATTTCGGTTTAATCATCATTCAGGCATAGGCCGTGTGTGGCCATCCAAGCCTGAATGATGAGGTATATTTTGTTTACCAAGGCCGTATCTTGAATCGAAGTTGCCCGAAAGGGGTATGAGGATCTGGGTGTCATCTGCGTAATTAGTGTATGTGACAACCAGTCTGTCCAACTTGTCAAATAGGGGCTTGGTAAAGATGTTGTAGAGGGTTGGGGAGACGCATGAGCCCTGGGGTACACCGCAGGTTATTTTGATGGGGTCTGCTGAGGCTAGTGAGAAGACTGTCATAGTTCGATTGTCCAAAAATGATTGGATCCAGGCTATGGCCTCGTTCGAAAAGTGGGCAGCCGAGGCCAGGTGTTCGCACAGGACTGTGTGATCTACCAGGTCGAAGGCCGCTGACAGATCGAGGAGTAGTAGCATGGCAGTGTTTCCTTTGTTGTTAATCTCATTGATCTGGGTTTTAAGATCAATTAAGGCTGTCTCAGTACCGTGCTGCGGTCTGAATCCAGATTGGCGGGCACCTAGGAGTTTGTGAGTTTCTAGATATTGCTGGATTTGTAGGTATGCTACTCTGTCTATTATCTTTAACAGGAACGGCACTGTGGTGATGGGCCTGTAATTAGTGGGAATAGCGGGGTCTAGGGTTTGCTTCTTGAGGAGAGGCAGAACCCAGGATTCTTTGAGATTGCTTGGTATGGTGTTGGAGGAGAAGGATGCGTTGATCAGTTTGCTTATAAAGGGAGCTAAGTCCCTGGCAGCATCTTTGATTATCTGGGGGGGCAGTTGTCGCCTTTGCAGTTGGATGGTTTGAGTGAAGCGATAACCCTTTCTGTTTCTAGAATGGAGATTTTAGCGAATCTGAAGAGATTCGGGCCTGATGGGTTAGTTATTTTGGCATGATTGCTAGGAGATGATTAGTTGGTGGTTAGGGAGTTGTTTTTTTTTTTTTTTTTAGAGCAAATTTAGTTTGGAGAGTTTTGATTTAGTTTGGAGAGTTTTGGACGCTGGTGCACCATTGTTTCTTTACTGTAAAGCCTGAATGTAGTGGAAAAAGGCTGGTACATGCGCTCTGCACACTGTACATTAAAATTAGGATTGAGGTGCGTTGCAAATGTTTTGGCCAGGTAACCACTAATGCCTGGTAATGTAGAGACTCTGTAAAGTGGAGTGACCTGCAAGTCGCGCTCTTCCTATATCTAACTCAAGTATAGTTATACATGATTATTCATGATATCCCAATCTTGCGCACAGTAATCGTTTATTGATAATGTAAATAGGTCAGCCGATGCGTGTTTCGACTATAAGTCGTTCTCAAGGCTATTCTAGTGATGGTAATATATATCAAAACTTAATGGAAGGCCATTCAATCATGCACGGTTTTGTCCTTAGTTAGGAATTGCCAATATCACATAAACACAAAGTGTGCTGCTAAAGGTTCACATTGGAAATGTCCCTCGATGGAAGTAGGATTCCTGTCTAATTGTAGATCCAATATAGATTTTTTCACAGACACATCTGATTGCATAGACAACATGAGTTGTTCGACAATTAATGAAGTCTCTAATCTGAATTTCATGTCCATTGCGTCTGTATATTTGGTAATGTTGGTATCTGCAAATTTACACATGGAGCAATTGCCACATTTGTATAAGCCACTAATTCGGGACAACCAGGTAACCTTTGCACCGGGTACATCGTTGTGAACTCGCAAAAAAATGGACTAACTTTATCTCTAATGGTTCCTGATCTAGTAAATATGAATCTTGGTTTATTTGCCAAAAAAGGTGTGATGTCTTTGTCTAATAAAAGGATATCCCAATATTTGTGAAGGGGTTTGTACAGAAATTTGGAGTCTCTTGAGTATTTGGTAATAACATCAATAGGGCCGATGTCTTCAATTTAGGTTGTTTTGGTTGTAAAGTATCAGCTCTATCCATGGTGGAATGTCTGCCTAAACCTTTCTTAATGCACTCCTTCTGCTGGAGGTGCGGGCAATGCTGAAGAACGGCGCGATAGAGCGTGTTCAAAAGAGGCTCCAGGCCTCCGGAGTTTACTCTTGGTACTTCCTCCTTAAGAAGAAGACTGGCAGTTGCATGCCCATCTGAGACCTCCGCCGTCTGAAGAAGTACATGGTCACTCTTCAGCACGTGCTAGGACAGTTGCGTCTACGAGGGATGCACGTTTACCTCTACCTGGTCGACTGGCTCATCCGAGCGAAATCGAGGGAGATAGTCGTCGCACACACGGCGGAAACCGTACAGCGGCTGATGGAGCTGGGGTTCTTGGTGAACTATGTGGAATCTTGCATGGTGCCATCGCAAGATGCACTTTTTCTGGGGTCTCGACTGGTCACAGTGTCATGTTTGGCATCTCCGTCAGAGGAGAGGATAGCGGCCATCCTGGGCAAGGTACAACGGCTGTTGACCCTTAAGATCACAAGGGTGAGGTCCATCAAGTCCCTTCTCGGCATGATGTCGTCATGCATATACCTCATTCGGCTGTGCAGGCTGCAGTTGGGGCCACTGCAAGAGTTCCTCGACACCTGTTGGATCCAGGTATCGGGAAGCTTCAAGGACAAGATCTCTCTCAACTAGAATTTCCTTTGAGCGATACAGTGGTGGGGAGTCCGCGCATATGTCGGTGGGCGTAGACTTCCAGACCCCACCTCATCAGGAGACCGTCGCAATGGACGCCTCCCTGGAAGGATGGGGCGTGCACACCGGAAGTCTCCACGCAAGAGCCCTGTGGCTACCAGAGGAGAAGACGTTGTATATCAACGTACTGGAGCTACGGTCAGTCTTTCCTTCTGTCCCGCAAGGGCAAGGTGATACAGGTCTTCACGGACAACACCACCACAATGGTCTACATCCGGAAGCAAGGGGGCACCAAATCCCCACACTCCCCAGAGAGGCGCAGGACCTATGGCACTGGCCCGTTGCCCAGGGAATGTTCCTCGTCCCGTTTCATCTGGCAGAAGTGAAGAACACTGTCGCTGATTCCCTCAGCAGGGAACTGCGCTTGTGCCATGAGTGGGAGCTTCGGCAGGACCAAGTGGATCTTCTGTTCCGACGATGGGGCAATCCCCACATCGATCTGTTTGCGACGGCGATGAACACCAAGTGCTGGAGGTTTGCCAGCAAGTTTCCCCAGCTAAGGAGCATGGGCGACGCATTCTCATTCCCCTGGGGCGGCCTGTTTCTGTATGCATTCCCTCCGTTGCCGTTGCTTCTGCGACTAGTCAATCAACTCAGACGGTCCCGGTGCAGGATGATCCTCGCCGCACAGGCGTGGCCGAGGCAGATATGGTACCCGGACCTTCTGGACTTGTTAGCATCCCCTCAGTCAAGCTTCCTGTGGTCGCAGATATTCTCACCAGAGAAGGAGGCGCGATCCTGCATCACGACTCAGGGTTGCTGATCTTGCAGGCCTGGCTCCTGCAGCGCTTGGGTTTGGAGGATACGATATCCCGGCGGACTGCAAGGAGGTGCTTGCCAAGGCCAGAGTTTTGTTTACTCTGAAATGCTACGGAAATGAGTGGAAGAGGTTCACAGTCGTCTGGTGCCGTGCACTGAAGATCGACCCTCTACGGATTACGGCACCACAGGTGCTGCCGTATTTGCTGTCGCTGGCCAAAGGAGGGCTGGCGCATGCTTCCATCAAGGTTCATCTGGCGGCTATCTCCCGCTACACGAGAACTCTGGGACGGTCGTCACTGTGGTCACACCGCCTGGTCAAGGAGTTCATCAAAGGACTTTTCCGTTCGTTCCCGCTGGCGAAGGCTCCGGCCCCGGCGTGGGAGCTCAATGTGGTACTGACTAGGCTCATGAGTCCACCCTTCGAGCCTATGCATTCGGTACCACTGAAATTCTTATTGTGGAAGACAGCGTTTCTTGTGGCCATCACCTCTGCACGATGAGTGGGAGAGATCCAGGCCCTCTCGTAAACCACCATACTTAACATTCCACCAGACGAGGGTGGTGCTACAGACGAACCCCTCCTTCATGCCCAAGGTGCAGTCGGCTTTCATCTCAACGAGCCCTTGGTGTTACCCGATTTCTTCCCGTGGCCTTCATCGCCGGCTGAGAAGACTTTGCACTCGCTGGATGTGGCTTGAGTGCAGAAGTTCTATGTGGACCGCAGGAAGAGTTTTCGGAAGACGTCACAACTGTTCGTGAACTTTGGCCCTGTGAACCAAGGGAAGACCCTCTCCAAGGCTTCCATTTCCAGATGGCTCTCCGGCTGCATCACCCATTGTCACCGGTTGGCAATCCGACCGTTGCCTGGCCGTCCGAGAGCCCAATCAACGAGAGCGATCGCTGCAACTATGGCGTTCCTGTGTACCTGCTGGACATCTGCAGGGCTGCTAGCGGAGGTCGATGCACACCTTCACGAGATTCTATTGCGTCGACCGGGATTCCAGGGAGGAGTCCAGATCTGCCAAGCAGTGCTGCGCAACCTGTTCGCTTGATGGTGAGCAGGTAAGAGATGCTTAATGTTGAGATGTTGATATGCTTAATGTTGAGCCTTGCCACCTCCTGTGGTTGTGCATGTATGTACTGCTATGTATTCTTTATTCATGAGCATGTGAATCCATGCCAGACCCCTGCTGGAGAAGGAACAAGTTACTTACCTGTAACTGTTGTTCTCCAGCATGGGTCTGGCATGAATTCAAATGCGAACCCTCCCGCCTACCTCTCTGCGGCTCTTCTCTTGGTCCTACTGCCACTTTACGTGCTACCAAATATGAAGATGGCTGCCAGAGGACGGGCTTAAGTAGAGGGCAGTCATTGGCTTGGGGCAGTATAACCCAGAGACCAGTGATTGGTTGTTAGGAGAAGGACAGTTCAGAAGTGAAACTGATTTGTTCTTTACCGAGGATTTGCAGCCTGACGACGGGGAATATTCATGAACATGTGAATCCATGCCAGACCCATGCTGGAGAACAACAGTTACAGGCAAGTACCTTGTTCCTTATTAGTGCAGGTTGGAAACTTAGCTGTGTCCGAGACGTTTTTATGGGAGAGCAAAAGGGGCACTTGCCCAGGCCCCCCACCTTGGAGGCGCGCCCACAAGGCTGCCTAGTCTGAAGAAGTAAGGTTCCATTGTTCACCAGTCTTAAATAGCACACATCAGGATATGTTATGGGGTGCTGCCGAGGCTCTAAACCCATTGCCTTTCTGTTTTGACAAGTACATTCTGCCTTGATCAATTCATCATGTATTGCTTTCAGTGTTTACTGTGGTATACATAGTTTGTGTTCCTTACGGGTAAACTCTGTTGCATTCTTTCCTTCCTGTGGGAATTATATTGATTGTGTGCAATAGGCAATGCTGAAATGCATATTGATAAATTGAGTGCCACAATGGTTCAGAAGTTAGCTCAGTGTGTGAAGCACCCATTGCAGATCTATGTGTTCATATGAAAAATTAGAATATCACATTCCAGCAAGGCTGACTGAGCCTTTCCTGTCTGAATTTTATAAACCTGCCTACATATGTACTTGGTTATGCAGAACAACATCTGCTATTATATCCAATGTACCTGCACCAGATAGGGGTTGCTACAAAAACTAACATATCATCCGTGTGGTTAAGGTCTAGAAATTGGTTTGTTCAGATGGGGTGTTGTAAAACCTAGGCAATCGCCTCCAACAATGGCATAAACTGTTTGTCCAAGAAATGGCATAAACTGTTAGTCCAATAGGTGAATAAGTATACAAATTCAAGACTACTTAACAAAAGCGTTCATGCTTGTATCCTAGAATTGCCAGCAGACGATATAGTGATCCAGGTCAAATCATCTAATATATCTCATATTACTGTGCTGTCTTCTGTGAGGTTTGCTTCTTGCATGCTGCTGGTATCGTTTAGCCTATTACTTGATCTTTCTTCTTCTGTAGGGCATTTGGGTAGAAGGGTTGGTAGACAGAAGAGAGCAGACCAGATGTTGCAGGCCTCAGGCAAGCATATTTCAAGGTTTGCTTGTTTGACACAAAAAACGGTTTGCTTTTTGGTAAAAGTCAAAGGTTGTTATTACGTTTATAAATGAAAATGTCACAAGCCATTTTTTAGGAAGTATTTAAAGCTTTAAAATACAAAAGACAACCCAGATTAAATGTGTTAAATCACATTGATTGGTATGTTGGTACTTATATACTTCCCTTGATGATGGAGAGAATGAAGCTAGAACCATTCCCATTTTGCATAACGCCCTTCTATAATATTTTGTTTAAAAATTGTCATGTTTGGTAATGTGATTTGTGTACTTTCCAAGTCCGTTTTTATAGAATGAGATTATTTTAGTTCATGGTAAGAACTGGAAAAGAAAGTGTTCAAATGCAGAAATTGCAGAGTTGGCACAAATCCCAGCTTCATCCCTTCACCAATGTGTGATCCTAGGCATCTCATTTAATCTTGTATTGCCGAACCTCTCCATATTGCCAGTCCCTAAACCTTTCAACATTGTCAGCCCTTCAGAGTGATTTCCTTCTCATGATATGATCGTCATAAAAGACTTATTCATGGTTTCACTGGCTATAGGGTTGCTTCCACTTTAAAAGTGAGCATATTTATATTGCACATCACAGGCTTTTGTTCCTTGGTATCTAATGGCAACACTATTTGAAAGCCATATCCCACTTCTAATCTCAGTCCGTCTGGATAAAGACACCTTCCTGGTAGCTTCTAAACTGCATCCACTATTCATGCTATTGTATGTGTAGCGTTCTCCTTCCTTCCAATTGGTCTCCTCCATGCATGAGCACTTTTGCATTCTGTGAGGCAGCTAATGTGAGTTCTCTGTCTGTTACGGGTTACATATTCCTTTTACATTCGGTCCTGCAGTAATACTACAGGCTGCATACCTTCCTGGATGTTATTGATACAAATGATCCTGTATGTACTAGAACAGCAACCTCTTCGTAGACTGCTGTTGGTCTTCAAATGCTACTTGTTTATCATTCTGATTAGAGCAAGAATGAAGAGGGTAGCAGAACTTAAAGGGAGTAAACGTATTTATTATGCTGCGAGATAGCATATCAACCTATAGGTTGTGAGCGCGATGGATGGGTGCGCAACCAGTATTCTTTTTTTTTTAATGCCACATTTTATTGGTTTTTTGAAAACATTAAACATACAGCCCCACACAGTGGGGCAAACAAAACCTCCCATACCCGCCCGCCAACGACTCCCCGCTGTGGTCCCTTACCAACGAGCTGCAAAACATGCCCCAACATTTGTCCCTTTCGCATTACACCCGCCAGTCCATCTGCAAGTCTCTGGATGGCGTAACGATACAATATTATAACCACTTTTAGTGCGCCTCTTCCCAACTTTGCCATATCTTTTATGCTTTTTCTGGGCATCCCCCGGCAGTATAGACTCTCTTTTCCATCGCGATGCATATATCCACATCTGTGATCCATTGTTCAAGGCTCGGTGGTTTCTCGGAGCCCCAAAGTTGTGCTATGTTCCTTTTAAGTATCGCAGTGGTGGTAGATAAGAGCGCTCTCTCATAACTCGTTAGATCGGTATCTCCTTCTATCCCCAGCAATAATTGCTATGGATTTGCAAGTATCCTTCTGCCCATTACCCTTCACAGTTCTTCACAGCACTGTTCCAGTATTGTTGAATGATGGCACAGTCCCACAGGATATCATAATAGGAGCCTTCCTCCCTCTTACATCGCAAACAGTATTGATTCGTAGCCACCCTAGGCACTTGAACAGTGCCACCCACTTGAACAGTGCCACTTGAACAGTGGCACTTGAACAGTGCCACCCTAGGGTAATAAATCCTATGTAGTATCTTCAGTTGAATCAATCTAAGCCTGGAGGAGATAGTTCATTCTCTGGGGTACATCAGCGCAGGCACCCATTCCTCTGGGAGTATATCACCCACCTCCCTCTCCCACTTGGCTTTCAGGTTCGACAGCTCTTTCGTAGCAAAGGAATTAATAGCACTGTACATAGTCGATGTGACCTTCTGTGTAAGCAATTCTGGGAATACATTGCGTTCTAGTGGAGAATAATCAGGTTTCTGATGTTCGTTAATCTGCTTAGAATCACATGCTGTGCATAGTCCGACATCCAGTGATCACTGCAGAGTATTGCATTTGGTTTTTCGTAGTCGAAAAGGGGACGTCGACAAGGCGTGTCTGAAACACTATCCCTATAGTGACGTGCAGTGTACCCACAACCCCTCACGCGTCGAGGTCCCTCAGATTGTTTTTTTCCGCCCAGTTATTGCTCGCCTTTATGCGGAGCTCCTCGAGAGACATTGCAAATTCATTTCCTCGACCCTTGGTCGTTTATTATTATTAACTATAACACATAGATCCCTCCCTCGACGTAGCTGCCAAGCTGTTCTCCGCCGAGCAAGATCTTTGACGGAGGGACGAGCGGAGGAGATCCTTCGTCGCTGCCGAACACGTGGCCGGGCCTCGCGGCCTTACAAAGTAGGGAGAGTGGGGTTGTTGGTCATTTCTTTGTTAACACTCTGAGAATGCCTTTCTCTTTCCCCTCCCTCTCTTTCGTGGTCGTAATCACATTTCATGCCCTCAGCTATGGAGAGGACGCCCTTTAGGTTTTGCCCGCGTTGCAAGGGCAAGTTTACCTGGAAGGACAAGCACAAACGGTGTAACCGTTGCTTGGCCTCGATCACAAAGAGGACAGCTGTGCGGCCTGTAAGTCACTTAAACCCAAAACTTTAAAGGACCGCAGGGTCAAAAGGTGGGCAGCCTATGCAATGTCTAGGTCTGACTCCTCAACAGCTGCAGCCGCCGCCGAATGTGACGAGGACAGTGATTACACGGCCTCCGCAACGGAGGTTGTAGACCGCTCGAAGGAGCGTTCCCGCTCCTCGTCGTCCGTCCCCGGCCCCGACAAGCCCGGCTCACGCCCCGCTTATGGGGATGAACACCCCGGCGACAAGGACGAACACAGAAAAACACATAAACACATACCCCAGGGCACGCATTCGTCGAATACGAAGGCAGCCTTAGCGTCAACGGAGGCGTCAAGCCCACCGGCATCTTCCGCCGACCGTAAGGGTCGCAAGCCCTCCCCGCCTCCGCGACTGGCGACTGGGCTCTCTGTAAATAAGGGCGCTAACCCCAAATCCTCAGGTGACGCGCCTCGCAAGAGTGCGTACATTGCCAGTAAAGACTCGGCACCACCTAGCGCGACGGAGAAGATGATCGCCAACAGCCTCGCGCGTATAGATTCTAAAGACGGCCAGAGACGGACGACGGGTAACACGTCGAAAACCGATCACAAGGCCAAAGAACCACCGAGGACGCCGGAGGGTAGACTGGGACAGCTCCCACTGTCGACAGAAGACCCTAGCCAGCGAGAAGGTTTCTCAGAAGGCAAAGGGACTCTATCTTCGACGCTATGGGACAGAACTAGGCAACTACAGGGAGAGGGAACTCCCTTTTCACTCCCAGACCGCTCTGGCCTACCTTACTGGACTGCAGAGAGGTTCCAGTCATGTATGGACAAGCTAGACAGGTTCATGGCCATCCCAGAAAATAGGACACCCAAGAGGCCAAGGGAGGTACTCTCTGGCCGGCCTCTCTTGGGCCCTCTTCCTGCTCCTACCTGCAAGGCAAAAAACCTCGGGGTTATCTTCGACTCCCCACTCTCCTTCTCTCCTCATATATCTGACATCTCTAAGAAGTCACACTACCAGTTGCACCTCCTCAGAGGTATTCTTCCCTTCCTCTCCTTCCCCCAGAAGCTCGCTGTCTCCCGAGCCCTGGTTCTCTCAAAGCTGGACTACTGTAACAGCCTCTATCTTAATCTGCCTGCCTCCACACTCCGCCCTCTGCAACTCATCCAGAACAGAACTGCAAGACTTGTCCTTGGCCTCAAGCCCAGGCACCGTATCTCTCCAGGACTGAAATCTCTACACTGGCTCCCAGTGGCTGCAAGGATAAAGTTCAAAACCCTCTGCATTGTCCACAAGGCCTTCTGGGGTCTGGGGCCTAAATACCTTCAACTCTCTCTTCCTAAATATCTTCCTTCCCGAGCCCTTCGCTCATCCGTCTCCAACTCCCTCAGGGTCAGCCGCTTCTCGAAGCAACGAGCTGGGGGTAGATCTCTCTCCGCGGCAGGGGCCTCCCTCTGGAACAGCCTTCCTGCCCCCCTGAAACTTGAGGAGAACCATCTCCGGTTCTGGAAGCACCTCAAAAACTTCCTCTTTGCTTCTGCTTTCTCTCTCCCTCTCCCCTGCTAATTCTTCACTGAAACTGCACTGAATCGGCAACTGGGCCACTCACCGACCTCGGTCCTGGGCCCAGCCACTCTCCACTTGCACTGCCTCCCTGGCAACCCCTGCACTGCGGGACTGTCTCTGTATCCCTACAGCCCCCCCTTCCCAGCACTTGTTCTGCACTTACCTTACACTTGCCGCCAGCTGGCCCTTTTATTTATTTATTCTACTTACCTTGTACTGCACTTCCCCCCTCCCCTTCCCCATGCACCTCTCCCTTCCCCCTACCCCTGCACTTGCGCGATCTGAATGACACCTGGCCTAGTAGGATCGTTGTCTGTCTGTCTTCCCCTTGTTCCCCCCTCCCTGCCTCGTCGCGCCTTGAAACACTTATGGTAAGGCATTTGTAACGCACCTATACACATCATATCATACCCAAAGCTCTTTAACCCCCTACAGGAAGACATGAACTCCTACGACCTCACTGAAGAGGATTCTCACTTCCAGGAAGAGGATGAATTTGTGAATAATGAAGACCAACAAGAGGGAGAAGGTTTTCATGATGACACTAACATAGGTGAGGAGGGCTACGAGCAGGACCCATGTGAAGGTGGCTTACAGCCCTGGCAGTCGCCATCAGGGTCTACAGACCCCGACGTTATAGACATTTCTTCTCCTCAGACCACACCGGTCAGGAACCCTTCTCCAGTAGACGATCAGCCCACCTTCAATGTGCTACTGAGGAAGGCAGGAGCGCATTTTGAAGTTGAAACTGAGGAGGTCACCCCAGATACTGATTTCGTCGAGAGGATTATTAAAGAAAACCTCCCACTAGTCAAACTATTCCTATCCTCGCCTAGGTTAAGAGACGACTCACCCCATCGCTGACCACCCCCGCGCTGGTAAGAGGGGTCAATCCAAGAATCGAGAAATTGTTCTCACCCTCTCAGTCAGACCCATTATATATCAGGGGTCACTCAGTCCCGGACTCCTTAGTGGTGACTAACACAAGGAAGAGGGCTGGGGTTCCACTGTCAACCAGTGAGGCACCCCCAGATAAAGAAGGGAAAAAGCTTTATGCCTTGGGCAAAAGAATTTCCGCCTCGGCAACGTTTTCAATTAGAATTGCCAATAATAATACATTGTTGGCAAGCTATGCTGATGCTCAGTGGGGAAATCTTAAGCAGGACATCGAAGAAGCACCTGAACCTCTAAGAACTCGCTTATTGGCTACAGTTACAGAAGGAGCTCTGGTCAACCAGAGCATCATTAAGAACACTCTTGATGCGGCAGAAACTGCTGGCCGTTCTTTGGTGCAGGGAATTCTGCTGAAGCGTCACGTCTGGCTTCGCATTTACGGTTTCAAGGCAGAAACGCAGGCGTCACTCATTAATAAGCCAATAGAAGAGTCAAATCTCTTTGGAAGGGCAGTGGACGATGCTCTGAAAAATGCGAAGAAAGAATTCGACACCATAAAGTCCTTAGACCAAATCTCAAAGCCTCCAAACGGCGGGGATTTGGGAACAAGCGCTTTTTTCGTGGCCAACGCCAACAGCAGCAGCAGCAACAGCACTACACTGCGGGCAACTGGCCCTCTAATCAGGGTACCAGTAACCAGTAAAACCAAAGAGGACAACGCCGTGGCAAGGGCAGAGGCCGGGGCTCCAGCCCCAGAGGCACCCCGGCAAGTAACACCAAATGACCCGAAGGTTCGGGTCCCCTCCCATGCGTCTCCGGTTGGGGGCCGAATAACATCGTTCCTTTCAGCATGGGAGGGAATAACATCAGACCGGTGGGTATTGTCAACCGTAGCCCACGGGTACTGTATAGAGTTCAATCGGTCCCCCAACTACAGACCTCCAAAGGGACGACGCCTGTCACCAGAACACCTCGTCATCCTCCTGCAAGAAGTAGAACAGCTGCTACAGAAAGGAGCAATAGAGGTTGTGCCCCTATCTCAGGTAAGGGAAGGTATTTATTCAGTGTACTTCCTTGTACCCAAAAAGTACCTAACGATGCGCCCTGTACTAGATCTGCGCCCAGCGAACAAATTTGTAAAACCACAAAAATTTTGTATGGTAACATTACAGGAGGTAATTCCCCTGCTATCTCAGGGGGACTATCTGACACACTAGACATGAAAGATGCATACTTTCATATTTTGATGTTGCCAGCGCACAGAAAATACTTCAGGTTCATGATAGAGGGCAAACACTACCAGTTCAGAGTGCTACCCTTCGGCATAGCGTCTGCACCGAGGGTATTCACGAAGGTACTGGCAGTGGCAGCGGCCCACCTGCACAGGTTGTCCATACCGGTATACCCTTACCTTGACGATTGGCTCATAACACGGGAGTTCTACGAGACATGCTTCTCAAACACCCTTTAGACAGTAGACCTTTTGTTCCAACTGGGCTTCTCCATCAGCGAGAAGAAGTTCAGCTTAGACCCCAGCCAAATCAAACAATTCCTAGGGGCTCTAATTCGAACAAAGGACGGCCTCGCCTTCCCCTCCAACAAGAGGGTCCAAAATATTCTGTTTCAGATCCCTCAATATGTGGCCGGTCGAGAGGTGACGGTACGCAAAGCAATGCGCTTGCTAAGAATGATGGCGTCATGTATTTATTTGGTACCTCAGGCGCGCCTGCGCATGCGCCCAATGCAAGAGTGGCTCAACAGCCAGTGGTGTCAGGCCAGCGAACAATGGGATGATCTAGTGGTGGTCTCGCAGGCCTTGGTTCTCTCGCTACGGTGGTGGTCGAAGGAAAACCTGGTAATAGGGAAACCATTCGCCACCCCCGCAGTGTAAGCCACTCTAACCACAGACACATCCCTCACAGGATGGGGGGCCTCACCTATCCCATCAGACTGCTCACGGAGTCTGGACTCCGAGCGTAGCTTCCAAGCACATAAACTTATAAGAGCTACTTGAGGTGTTCAAGGCACTAAACGCCTTGCAGACACACCTACAAGGGAAGACAATGATGGTCCTCATGGACAGCACCACAGCCATGTACTACCTCAACAAGCAAGGGGGCACTCGCTCTCCAGGAATGTCCAAGCTGTCCCAGAACATCTGAAAGTGGGCTCTCAGACACAACATGTTCCTATTGTCACAACATGTACCAGGGGAACTCAATCTGCTAGCAGACGAACGCAGCAGAGACTTCGCTCTGCCCCCAGAGTACGAATGGCGGTTACATGAAGACATCGTCTTCACACAGTGGGGCTTCCCAGAAATAGACCTGTTAGCAACTCTGGAGAACTCACAATGCCTAGATTACGCCTCCAGATACCCACAGAACCGCTCCAAGGGGAACGGTCTCTGGATACCATGGTCAGGGAAATTTGTTTACGCTTACCCCCCCCCCCCCCCGGACTCCTCTGCTGAACAAGATAGTGCATAAGATGCACCAGGAACCAGTCCCCATGATACTGATAGCCCCGATGTGGGCCCACCAACCATGGTTTGCGCACTTGATGGAGATGTCCCTGTCCCCACCAGTGAAACTGCCCTGCCCGTACAGCTTGCTGTCACAGGACAAGGGCAAGACACTACACCCATGCCGACAGGACATGAATTTAGCAGCCTGGCTCCTGGGGTCATAGAATTCGGCCATTTACAACTCCCTCAGATGCATGGACATTCTCAAAGAAGCTAGAAAACCCAACACTCGCCACTGCTATTCTAGCAAGTGGAAGAGATTTGTCATCTGGTGTAGAGGTAGGAGCATCAACCCAGTCCACTGCTCTCAAACACAAATTGTCCTTTACCTGACCCATTTACTGGACTCGGGTCTAGTGTTCAATTCTATTAAAGTCCATCTAGCGGCACTTTCTGCATAAACCACCTCTCAACTTAAGGTGTCATGGTGGAAAGTCCCAGTTATCAAAGCTTTCATGGAGCGGGTAAAGAGAATGCACCCTCCGATAGCAAACCCAGCTCCCGGCTGGGACCTTAATGTGGTACTTACCAGGCTCATGGGCTCACCCTTTGATCCCATGCACAAGGCAGCTCTTAAGGACCTCACCCTTAAGACTGCTTTCCTAAAAGCTATCACCTCCATTAGGAAAGTAAGTGAACTACAGGCTCTTTCTATTCTAGACCCCTTCGTAACAGTTCACAAAGATAAGGTGGTTCTACGCACCCACCGTAGGTTTGCACCAAAATTCATATCGAAATTCCATGTCAACCAGTCAATAGAACTACCAACGTTCTTTCAAAACCCTTCCAATTTGGGAGAAAAAAGCCTGCATACACTCGATGTGCGCAGAGCTATCATGTTTTATATGGAAAGAACTAGGCCACTGAGAAAGACTAATCAGTTCTTTGTCTCGGTGGCAGCAGGAAGAGAAGGAGATGCAGTCTTAAAGTCCACTATATCTAGATGGATTGTTCAATGCATCACTCTCTGTTACACTCTTGCTAAGAGAGAACTACCCTTCAAGCCAAGAGCACACTCTACTCGAGGCAATGGGGCATCCATAGCATTCATTGCAAACGTTCCCCTTGAGTCCATTTGCAAAGCGCCAACCTGGAGTTCTGTACGCACCTTTACAAAACACTACTGTCTAGATGCTCACTCTAGATCTGATTCCCAGGTGGGACAAGCAGTATTAAGACATCTTTTCTCTACTGTTCCTTCTCACAACCCACCTCCAACTCCGGGTACTGCTCGCTAGTCTATGCACAGCATGTGATTCTAAGCAGATTAACAAACATCAGAAGACAATGCATTACTTACCGTAAAAGCATTTCTGATGGTTGTATCTGCTTGGATTCACATGCGCCCACCCTTCCTCCCCGCTCGGATGGAAGTGTCATGATGCCCGCTCCCGGGGAGCCGGTTCAATCCCTGCGTCCCCGAAAGCGGACATCCAGTCCCCAAGGAAGGACCCAGCAACCCCATATAGGGGCCCTTTGGACAGTGTCCTGGCGCCTGTGGCGCCAGGCTCATAAAAGACATCAGTCCTGGCGCCATAGGCGCCAGGCTCATTATGGAAGTGCTTGGGTGCACTTACCTGATGCAGACCAATCTGCAGGATCCCGGCCTCCTTGAGGCCTGAAAGGAACTACTTTACCTGTGGGACTAATTTACCATCCGGGCGTGGTCGGGGAAGGATACATACCTGATTGGAGGAAGGATACATACCTGGAACTTCTTCCAAGGCTATTTAAACCCCACCCGAACAGCCACACGTGCTTCGCGTTGTTCTGCATGTAGCAGCTGGACGCTCACCGTGTCTGCTCCTGCATCCTGACTTCTGCCACGCCTGCCAGCATCCTGGATCACCTGGAAAGGAAGAGAAGAAGAGAACAGAAGAAGGAAAAGTCCTTACCTGCTAAATCCGCATCCCGGAGACATCTCGCCGACAATCCTGAAAAGGAAGACTTTTATTTAAAAGCTCATCGCGCAGATCGCTGCAGCGCCGCATTGCACTCATCTTTACAGGGCGCCTCCATGTTCAGCAGCGATCATCCGCATTCGCAGTCACGCCCCAGCGCCTAGGGAGAAAAAGACCAGAACAAAAGGTGAGAGAGAGAAGGGAATAAGGAAATCTAAATCTCCATGTTAAGACTTACCTGTTGATTCATTCCCTCTTCATTTCGGGTCCGCGCCGCATCCTGGCATTTCCGGACCCCGGCCCCTAAGGGAAAAAGAGACATCAGCGTTAATGAGCGAATGAAAAGACATTACCAAAAAACGCTCATTAAAGACTTACCTGATTTCTACAAGGATTTCACCTCTCATCTCGGGTCGGTGCCTGTTCCCCGGCATTCCGTACCCCGGCCCCTATGGGGAAAAAGACACTAGCATTAGTACATTAATGCATGGACACAAGGGGAATCTCTTATCAAAAAACTTACCTGGAAGCAAAGCAAGTTTGGTTCTCACCAATCCAAAAATCCAGTGAAGTAACTGAATACCAACGCGCCCCTGCATCAGAAGCAGGATGGAGAGCTCGTCCTTCCAGACCCTAAGGTGAGACGCTACGAGGAATCACAGAAGGGTTTCGAGGAGGGTGAGAGGGGAAAGTGGGAGGCTGATTGCATTACCGCGCAGACAGTTAATCCCCTATTTTCGCCTACAGAAGGATACTTCTGCGAGCCAGACAAGCCAGATTTGGGGGCCCGGTCCAGTCCGTCTTCCGAACCCTGCGCATCACCATAGAAGAGGTCACAGCAGCGCAAACCAGGCCAGCGCCTCCGTGGGAGTCAGGTGAGCGTTACAGGAAGGAACATAGACATCTTTCTACATCTCTCTCTCTTTTCTGTACTCACTCATGTATAGAAGGCTCCCTCAGGGCAGAAAAAATACAAACAGAGGGACCTCGACACGTGAGGGGTTGTGGGTACACTGCACGTCACTATAGGGATAGTGTTTCAGACACGCCTTATCGATGTCCCCTTTTCGACTACGAAAAACAAAATGCAATACTCCGCAGTGACCACTGGATGTCGGACTATGCACAGCATGTGAATCTAAGCAGATACAACCATCAGAAATGCTTTTACGGTAAGTAATGCATTGTCATGTCACTCAGTTCAGGGAGATGGGCCTGCAGCTCATGTTTGAGCTGGATATAGTGGTATTGTTCGCTGGGGGGGGGAGGAGTGCAAAGGTGGCAGCTAGATCCGCAAATGCTATTACATTTTCTTTCATCACATCGCCAATTTTTGTAATACCTAGTTGGGCCCATGTTTGCCATTTAGGGAGTTTGTTCACCTCCGGGAGATGTCTGTCGTTCCTTCCGGAATTCCGAGGATACGAACGTTGTTGCGACGAGACCTGCCCTCGCCTTCATCCACTCTGGCCTCCAGGGTCTTCAACCGGCGCAGTGTCTGTGACAATTGTTAGTTGATATTGCTAATGTTGTCCTCTGTACCTGAGATGCGTTGTTCCGCTTCCCCCATGTGAGAAGTGAGTTTTTGCAGGTCGTGGCGGAGGGAGGACACATCCACCGCTATGCTGTCCACTTTCATTTCCATGGAGGTGCGGGAACTCGCAATGGCCACCATTACATCTTTCAAGGAAAGGGTGTCCTCCGCGTCTGGAGAGTTTGCCAGTGGTGCTTGATCCGTCGGTTGGGATGTCGTGGCGAAAGCATATTGGTCCATTCTGCTTTGTACGCTCGATTTCCGCGGTTTGTCTTTCCCCATTCTGTAGCGTGGAAGGTGGCGGTCGTAACTGCCGGGGTAGGAGTTGTGTTTAAGTGCTTTCAGGGGTGTCCCTGCAGGCGCAGGTTCCGGATCTATTGTTGCCTCTGCCCAGTCCGTGGAACGCGGATTTCCTCCAGTTCCCCCCGCGGGGTCGGGAGGTGAGGTGAGGATAGGATCGGTCATGGGCCGCAAAGCCAGTGCCACTCATGGGGGGAGGCCGCTTCACTCCAACTTGAGTCTCTTGCCTCGTCCCCAGAGCGAAGTCCTAGCCGCACCGCCAATCCAATGGCGAGCTGTTACTCCAACGAGGGGGGGGATCCGTCCGCTCCCTCTCGGAACAGCGTTCCTTCTTTCCGGGAGACACACGCAGCACTGTGCCGTCCGCTCCGGGTATCACCCGCCACTTCCGCTGCTCCCTGCGTCTCTCCCTCCGTCCTGCACCGCAGCTGCGCACACGTTGCCTGTCGGTGTTGGGCACCCTAACCGGGCGACAGCACAGCCACTTTCCCAGCCCTTTCGTGGACGCCACAGCTCTCACCCGCGGCTCCACTGAGGTGCGGCGGCCATCTTGGTTTCACACCTTCGCGACCGGTCAGGTTTCGTTATCGTCGAATATCTCAGTAAAAAGCTGGCTTTCTGCTATCCAGCTCTGTGTGCCTGTGTCGCACCTTATCCTCTTCGCCACAGATGCGTTTGGAGCCAGAATTGTTCGATCAAAAAGGATGTTTAAAGAGGATTTTGTCGGCAGCCGATGGAGCTCCATGGACTCACGTCCTGCCCGCTCGCATGCTGGCCATGCCCCCCCCCCCCCCGCAACCAGTATTCTTGATCCCTTAATTCCTTTGGTGGAGGGGGCCCCAAAGATGTCCATGTCCAGGGCCCCAAAAGTGCTTAAGATGGCCCTGAGCTGTTTGGTAGCAGGGATTCTGTGGGGAAAATACGCGGGCTGGTATACATAAAGGAGGCCCCCAGGGTTGGGACAGCTACACTGGGTGTGGTTGTCAGCAGCAGAAGAGGGTCCGATTTGTATTCCATGTGTGCCATTGTATAGGGAGTGATTATGGAGTTACACGTGCAAACCTTTAGCAGTGAGGGTGGTAATGAGGCAGGAAACTTTAGTGTGGGCCCGGGGATAAAATCCTCAGGCGGGGTCCTTCCTTAGTGGCAGCAGTTGTTGTCTGGTTTGAAGTTTGTCTGTTAGGTAAGATTTTCATAGAAATAATAAATCTTCCTGACCTGGCTCAACCCCAGAACTTTTTGCTTTACTAGTGGGATATTTTTCCTTAATATTTCTGTGAGTGGGAAGCCTTTTGCACACTCAGAGAATCTTTGACTCTTTTTATGGGTGTCAGTTTCTTGACTCTCCATAGTATCTTTTTAAAGTTATTCTCTTTAACAACATTTTGACAATAAGTGCCTGTTGTTGCTGGGTTGCCATAGGGGCTCCACTTTTAACTTTCTCTGGCTCACCTTGAGAGAACTACAGTTCCCAAGGGTAGAAAGGATCTTTGGATCCCTTTTACATTTTATTTTGTGAAACCAGCACTCCCCACCTTATGTGGAGAGCTGGGGAGATACAATGTGTATTCATTTCCCTTTCACACTAAAACTGTAACAATTCTGTTACAGGGCCAAGCTTACCTTCAATGGCTCGTGGCACGGATACCTTGTATTAATTTGATGCATCTTTGCCGCGGGCTGTGTTCACAGCTACAGTAAAGGCATACAAGGGTGCTCATTTTACCAAAATTGCCCCATCTTCTTTTTTCACCATTTTACAGTTTTTTTGTCCTTTCTTGTTCCTTCCCATGACATCGAGAGTGGGAAATTCCTTTTTGCGAGTTTTAAACCCTGGACTCCCCGCCCAGGCTCCAGTCGGTCTGTGAGGGCAGGAAGCGAGAGATGAGTCCAAAACTCCACAGCCCTTTGTCTTCCTCCTTGCCTGAATGGGGACAAATCCCGGTGGGGGGCTGGCTGTCCTGATTGGACCACCAGAGCGCCCCTTGTTGTAAAATGCTGGGAGAAAATGCAGATGTTGCACTGTAGTTCCTGTTAAATATTGCAAACCTGGAAGCTGAAGACAAGTCGACCACTGGAATCGAAACCGAAGAGGATGATGAAGGAAAAGCTTCTGAAATGATTTCCAGCGGCCGCAGAGCCTGCTGTGTAACCAGAGCCTGCTGTAGCCCTTCCTTCCAATCAACCTGTGGACTCCGAAAACGACAACCCTGACCCATATCCTGGTGAGACCCATTAGACTCAAGACCTGCAATTTGAGCGATCCCCCACGTTGCTGCGACCTTGCGTTGCTGCAATACCCCAATACCCTGGGACCCGGAGCCACTGTGCGGTGCACGGTCGTCCGAATTACGAATCTCGCTGAAACTTGGTGGGCATCTGGTGCATCTCCAGAGGCACAAATGGAGTCCGAAAAGTCCCCTCAACAGGTGCTCCTTGAAAAGGTGCCAAATCCGCAGAACCGCATTCAGCCACGAGGAAAACCTTGCCTAGAGCCTTCTCCATTGATTCCTGCTGCATTGTTCCTTCTGAGGTCTTGTTTTCAGTTACCACGACAAGGAATCCACTGACCGGGTATTTGGCTGCAGATCCTGAAATCCTCATGCTGCAAAATCTTCTTTAATGCTGAGGTACTGTGTTGACATGGGTATATACTTACCTTAAGTCTGTTAGGATTTGTGTGTAGCTGTGGGGTGTTTTCTGAGATGGGGAGGCCTCTCGTCCAGTGCACCCAGTCCCACTGCTAGTATCCTGCTGTCACCCACATTCTTCTGCGAGGCCCCTGGACCGTCTTCTAACTCTAAAGTAAAATACTCACCTGTTTGCTCAGTCTTTCTGAGGAACTCTGACTTTTGCTACTTACAAACCTATTCTGACACTGTCTGTTGGTCACTAGATCCTAGTGACCCCCCCTCTTCTGCCACTGAGAACACTCATGCTCCAAGAATAAGGGAAATACGTTTAAGGGATTGTGCCTTTTGCCTGGAAAAGAAAAGAAGTGTTTAAAAGTTAGTTACTTGTAAAAGAGTTGGTTGGGAACTGTAACTCTAAGAGGGAACAGTTACAAAAGTTCTAACTTCCCTTGGATGTGTAATGCACTATTCTTAAAAATATGGTTAACATATTTCTTTCCTTAGAAACCTTTTTGCCATTCTAATAGAATGTAGATGTGAAGGTATATTACTCACCTGTTATTAGGTTGTGCCTCTTCCCAAAAGTAGTGTGTTGGTTTCACCAGATTATGCCTGTAAGGATAATTGTATGAGTGTCCCCAACTGGTTCTTGCTTCCCCTGACTTGCTGTTAGCTTGTCCAGAATAAATCTGTATTAGGTTGTTGCCCACCTAGAATAACTTTGAGTCATTCAGTAAACTGTAACGTTGTGGTTTGCTTTCCCTGTGCTGTTGTAGACAGACTCCCAGAGAGTCTTTGGTTCTAACTGTCCCTCATAAGTCATACATAAGTTACTTGTATAGCTGGGAAAGATCTAACCTGGATTTCATTGTGAGGTTAAACAAGTATATGGGTTTTACTTACCTTGAGTTAGCTGTGTGCCATCCAAAAATAAGTTGCAAGAGATACTGCTTATCTCAATCTGTGTTTCACTGTTCTCAAAAGCATCTGTAGTTGAATATTCTATCTTTAGGTTTTACTCACCTAGTATAACTTTGTGTTATCACAAAAGTAGTTATTCCAGGTACAGTAAAACCCTATAAGTGTTCTACGATGCACGAAAAGTATATTATCCAGTTGACTGATTATGTGATTTGTACTCAGTCACTGTACAACTGGTAGGGTCTACTGCCCTGGCATTACTGAATGGAATTGTGGAAGTAATCATTAGTTTTTAGTCCTCAAGAATAGGTGTGACCTATACTGAATGTGTATGAAAAGGTTTTGACTTCCCTAAAACTACTGTTAGGTGTTCCAAATATGGTTTATGCTTTGGTCTGTGCATCTTCAAGCATAGTTTTGTGAATTGTGATTACATATAATGTGTGATAGGCCCACATAAATCTAGGGGTACATAAGTACTATCTGTATTTAAATAAACCATTCATATTTACATACATAGTGTTTCAGTGTTTCTTTGGACCATTTGTATTCCGATTTCATTTGTACTGATTCTACACTGATTCTCTCTCTCTCCTAAAATAAGCCTGGCTGGTCTGTCTACGCTATCATGAACTCAGGTGGTACAGCCTTATACTAAGAGTCTTGTACTGCCTCAGTTCAATGGTTTTATTAAGCCCTTAGTTGGACTTCAGAAAAACTGTCCAAACATTATGGATAGAAAATAATATTTCGACATTGGCATATGTTGAGATGGAGTTCCAAAATAAGCCCCTGGGGAACGATTTTGGCAGGCCAACCTTTTTATGGTAAACACGGAAGACACTGACAGGTTAGCAAAAACCCAATGAAGGTAGGTGAATGAGCAGTCCTGGAAAAGTGAGTGATCTACGGCTACAATGAGTCCACACAGAGCAAAACTTACCTCAAGTTAGACAAAAAGTATATATAGAATAGTTATTTAGTAGGCCTTTTAGTACGCTCTAAGCATATAGAAATCAAGGCAAGTATTGTCAATCGAAACCGTGCATAACATACACACATTCACCTTTTGGAGAATAGAATTGCATATGAATTAATACCAGTTTAATACAAGGGAGTAGTCTGATGCAAAGAGAAAATAGCACCAACACAATAACAGGTTCCCTCACCTACAATAAGTCCAACCCTAAGTTAGTATTGGGCGTTGTGCCCAAAAGTCACCAGTTCCAGATTATAACCTCTTCAGGTGAGTAAATCAATGATGCAGCGGGCTGGTGCTTAGTAAAGTTAGATACGTAGTTTTCCAAAATCAGGTGAGTTCCTCACTCTTTCATTCACTAGGAGAGACCTAGGAAAGGATCCTTAGCCAGGCCAGAGGCAGATGGGGACAAGAAGTTTACACCCAATGTTACTGTAGGGAGGAAAAGGGGTGGGGGGGGCAAACTAGTCCGCGCTGCAGATTAGCAGTTGTGATTTGGTGGGGTTAAGCTTTAATTTGCTATCGAGCATCTGCCTGTGCAAGGTATGCTTTTAGGTCGAGTGACTGAGAGGTTGACTTTGTAGATTATCAATGCTCCATTTGAGTAATTTTAGCAGGCGACACCAGCCAGGCTTATGAGGTCCTAAGAATCGTGTACGTTTTTAGCAGGAGAGGCAAAGGGTGGGTCCTTGGGGTATTCCCCAGTTTTGTTGGCGAGACTGGGATATGTAAGGAATGGTGATGATGGTTTCAGTGAGAAAGGGAGTGATCCATCCTAGCACAGCTCATTTTATGTTTTTCTCCTGTGTCTCTTCGGCTCCTTAGAAGAATTTTATGGCTGATGGTGTCAAATGGTGCCGAGATATTTAGGAGGATGAGAGCTCCGAGCTGTCACCCACATTCTACTTTAGAATATCCCAGGTCGGGCTGGACCTTGTGAAATAGGTCACTTCTGGCAGTATAGGATTTTCTTCCAATTAAAGGAGCTTGTTCGATGAGTGGTAGCTTGCTGGCTCATTTAGGTGAACTGTGGGTTTTATGGGAAGCTGTCTGGCAAAAGCACACTTCAAAGACAATGGGACACTTGGTAGTGATCGAGCCATTGTGGAAGGATAAGAGGATAAGTGTCTGCTGTTGACTTTGTTTCATGATCATATTGGGATCCTGTTGGGTTGCAGGAGTTTGATACTAAACAGGAGGTATTGTATGGAGACAAGGTGCAACTATGTCCGATGTCGAAGAAGGGGTGTTTGGTGCAATGGGTGTTAGTACCTTTGTCAGCAAGAGTGCTAGTCTTTCTTTAGTGTGCAGGTTCTTTTGGATTTGTATGATCTTTATTCTGAAATGTGCAGCAATTGGGTGTTTGGGTAGTGTTACAGGCTGTTCACTCTTGGAATTCTTGTTGTGCGTAAACATTTCGTATTGACTGTATTGTGCTTTCTTAGCTTTGTTTTCGGCCGTGTAGAAATCTAACTACTGATGGTAGGTAAGCATGCCTGTTCATATGTTAATTTTCCATCACATTTTCTTTCCAATTTAATATATTCATTTTTTTTTTCATGTGGTTTACTATTTGAGTGAACCATTTAGCAAGTTTCCTCTGTGAACTATTTTTTCAAATGTGTTTCTATAACAAAACATAACAAGACTCAACGTGAAAAGTCTCCAGCACTTTTACATGCATCCAACCTTACAAAGCTTGTGTCTTGTGGCAGTTCAGATTGTTCCCTTTATCATGGGGGAGAAAAGGTGCATCATTTTCTTGGAACTGGTATAGATTTCTTTGTACTCTTTTATAA
This sequence comes from Ambystoma mexicanum, assembly GCF_040938575.1. Taxonomy (NCBI): domain Eukaryota; kingdom Metazoa; phylum Chordata; class Amphibia; order Caudata; family Ambystomatidae; genus Ambystoma; species Ambystoma mexicanum. The sequence goes on from NC_090927.1 coordinate 859,697,933, forward strand.
CCATGTGAACATTTCCAACACAAAAATAGGCATTGTATTGTATAGCCGACATCGTTATTTACTTCTAATAATGCTCCCTCTTTTAAGACTAAACATTTGTTTTAAATGACCTTGCATGCCATTACAAACTAATAAAGACAAATAATTCACCATCTTAACACACCGCTTACCCACCGTTCATTGATTGGTTGATCACGTAACTTATTGCCTGAAATATATTTCCATTATCAAAACCACTCGGTGAAAGCCTTCATTAGTCCTCACAACTACTTCCCATGCAACCAACAGGGAAAACCCAAGCTCCATTTGAGACCATAATCAAAAAGAAAAGCTTTCTCGTGCCTACAGTAAACCTTTCTCTCTCCCAAAATATGTATTCTTTCTCTTTCCAGGTTATTCTCAAATGGTGCGCTGAAATAGTCCTCCCTTAATCCCATGACTGAAAAACAATTTAAGTGATTTCGGTTTCCCCCTTTTTTTCCCTGTAGCTGGCGCCAGGTCTGCGAAAAGAAGAACCTTTTGTTGCAACTCAAGAATTCCTTTTGTGGAGGTGTTAGGGAGAATTCTCATTTCTGTGATAATTGCCTTCAACCTTCCAGACCCCCAGCTCTTTTTCTGGACTTTAGGACTTTTTAATTTTAACAGTGGCGTGAATGAGACCTTTTACTCACTCTCTCATGTGTTTTGACCTGATTTGGATGATAGGTTTCCTCTGTTTTTGGAGTCTGACAACCTCCATAGGCATCTACGTTTAGTATGGTGACACACAGCAACTTCAGTGCAGTGTCAGAGAAATCCTTTAGATTCCTCATAAGGTTTAAATACCTTTTCTTGCTTGAACTGCTGTTCCCAAGAATAGTAAAGTGAAATTGACTTTACTTACCTTTTCTCTTTGTAGGTCCAGCACACACCTTCTCATGTGGAGGGCCGGGGGTTACCTAGTAGCCCCTTACCCTACATTCTCATGTAAAGAAATGTTATGTTACCCTCACTACTTTAAATGGCTGGTAGCAGTGGTTTTCTTTTCCTACCATTGTCCTTTTCTACCGCAGGCTGAATCCTCAGCTGCAGTATAGAACCCATGGGTGACCATTGTTGTCAAACTGGCCCGGTCTTCTTTTTTCACCGTTTTCTGTTAGTAAGGTCTTTCTTGGGATTTACTCTGCGCGCTGAGCCAGGTTTGAGCCCTCTGCTCATTTTGCCTTGGGCGGGCTTCAGTCCTGAAACCCGCCTCTGGCTCCAGTGTGTCTGGAAAGGCAGGGTGTGAGGGAGGTGCCGAAACTCCCCTGTCCTTTGTCTCGTAGTGCATGAATGCAACCAGTCCTGATTGGCTGACTGGCTGTCCTCTGAGGACAGCCACCCTGCTGTTTGAGGGACAGCCTAGGCTGTGCATGAATGGGAGAAACCTGCTTAAAAGGCGAGGGTTTTGGGACTAGAGTCAGAGCCACCACTAGGAGAAGAAACCGACAAAGAAACTGTGAACGAAACCTGCTGCATCCTCCTGGAGCTTTGAATTGCCCGGTGACGCCCTGTTGCTATGCTGAAACTCCTTTTTCTAATCGACAAGAGAAGCTCTGGAAGGGACGACTTCTTCCCTTGGGTTAGTGGAACCAACATACCCCGAGACAAACTCCACTAGACCACCTTCCCCTACTAGCTGTACTTCGCTGCTGCAGGAACTGAGTGCCAGGGGTCGGAAACCCATAGTCGAGTGAAACGTCTGAAATCAGGCCAGAAGCTCCAAAAGTCTCCTAAGGACCCTCCAGAAGCAGGATGACCAGAGCTCGAGTCCCCTCACCAGGGTGCAGGACTCAAGGAGTGAAGGAAGCTCAACCGGTATCCAAGATCCACAGTGGTGCTGTTTACCGCGCACTGAAACCACGAAGTGCAGCTGTACCGAAAGAAGCCGTAGCTGCCGACGACCTCCCAATTACCACCGCAGAAGCCCTCCGGGTGTCCTCACTCTTGTCCCCATGACCTAGGTTCAGGAACATGGGGTCTGGACCGCTGTAGCAGGACAAAATCCAGCTGGACCATTCTTCTTCCAACCAGAGGTACTGTTTAGACTTGGTGTACTTACCTCATTGTCTTTTAGCTGTGCTTTTCTCAGTTGGGAATTGCAGTGGCTTTCCCTTAGAGTTGATTCCAACTCTCTTTTCACAGGCTTAACAGCTTGTGACCCTACAAGTGATTTTTCTATCAAACTCTCTAACTTTGTGCAAGACTTTGATTTTTTTTTGTTTTAGACTGTTATTGCTGGGAAAGACCTATCTAGATTTCATTGGAAGATTTGTGTCCTCACATGTACTGAGAATCTGTTTCCTTCCTTAACCCTTTCCTTTCTGCAACCTCAGAATCTGCAAAGTAACTAATGTGATATATAAATGCCCTTACTGTCCTTGTAATTGAAGTCACCTCAGGGTGTAGGAATTGTGTAAGAAGCCAATCCAAAGATTATCCACTAACTTGTTTTGATTCTGAAAAGTAAAGTATACTTACATTGTTACACAAATTGCCTTTTTGAAGAATGCTTATTCAAAACTTGATGTTAATTAAATAATTATTTATAACTGAAACCTTGAGTGTAAGTGTTACTTGGCTACTTGTATTTACGGATTTCATTCGTACAGTTCTACAGCTCACATTTACCCCTCTTGAAGATAGGCCTTGCTGCTCTGTCACACTACCAACTTGTAGAGTACAGACCTATACCAAAAGGTGGGTTACCTAATACCACGCAGGTAAGTGTTGTGTAGTCTCACATAGTGTGACTGCATCAATTCTTACCCAACGGCCCCCCCAAGGACCCGTTCTCCCGTTCCACACTGCTTTGAAGAGCAGGATCATGGCTAATTGGGAAATCACAGATACCAATCCAGCGATAAATAAAGAATTTACTAGAAAATACAGACCTTCCAGTATAGATCCAGAGTTCTTATCCTAATATCCATCTCAGGAGAGTCCAGTGGTACAGGCTGCCACTACGAGAGCAGCTGCATAACTACAATTCCCCCTGATAGGGACAACAAGTTTGATTCCCTAGCTAAGAGGGTGTGCTCAGCCAGCAGTATGTCATTAAAATCCAATAATGCCACTTGTGCATTCGCCAAATGCACTTGCACTCTGTGGTAGGTGGTGGCTACGGCTGCTGAACATGTGCTGGAAGGAGATGTTGGGGGATTTGTCCTATAGTCCTACTGGCAGAGAGCTATCCCAGTGGTTTGTAGATCCCCAACTCTTAATATTAGTCTGTACTAGCTCAGGGCCTTGGTAGTGTGACAGAGCAGTCAGGCTTATCTCAAGAGGAAGATGTGCGCTTTAGGTAGGTACACTGAATCTTCGCTAGACCGACACAACAAAGAAGAACAAACACATATATATTTTTTTATAAAAGATATATATGTATTATATTTATACCATAATCACTTTAAATACTTCAGGCGTTTACAGTAGAACACTTAGGAATACTAGATAATATACTTCAAAGGGCACTTTCACTTTTGTGTTAGTTTTCGGTTATAATTGTTGCAACATTAGAAAGGGAAATGCAAGGTTATCGTAATATTGTTAATTGTGCACTCATGCGGTTTTCAACAAGTCATACACTAATGCATTTACTCTGCAAACACATATAGAAAAGTCACTTAAAGGGAGGAAAATAAGTGGTTAGTGCAACATGAGCTTGGTTCAAGAGACTTTCTTTGCCTGGCAATTCTTAAGTACAAAAAACAACCCTAGCTAAAGGCAGTTCGGCTTGAAGTCTTGGCAAACGGTGAATGATGAAGAGTTTTTGCAGATTTCTTCCAGTGTCTAAAGTTATTGGAGCAGCAAGTTAGCAACTAACAAAGGAGACCTTAAAACGGACTCGAGAAGGGGACACAAGAAGCGGCTTGGGTCAGAGGTAAGAGGGGGGTTGCCCTAGAGACCTCTACGTGCACTCCAACGCTCTGGAGTGACTTCTTGGATTCAGATAAGCAATACTTTTGTCCCCACAGTAGCTTAGGTTTGAAGAAAGTGCTCATGCTGGATGCTCCGTGATGTTGTAGCTCTGGACCCAACCTCCGGATTCCTTGGTCTGATGACGAAAGGCAGGACAATGGACAGTGTCTCGCAGCAGCAGTCACGAGAAAGTACCTGCAGCACGACTTTCAGCAACTTCTTGGTTCACTCTTAGGTTTTGGCGCCTTTTCAGCAACACCAACCAAGGACACGGATTTCCCAGTCAATCTTCTTAGCTTCCTGTAGTCCCACACTCTGGTGAGGGGGTCTGGGCGGGTTGGATATCTGGAGTGTCCTTACAGGTTCATCAAAGATTTGGACGGATTCAGCCTTTCCACGACGATGCACTCAAAATGGGAAGCATGTCTCCTGGTATTGGGCTTCCGCAGCTCTGGAAGTTCTGGTTCAGCCTCGGGAGATGGCTTGTTTCAAAGTTCGTCTTGGGACTGGTTGTTCCTAACAGCCAAAGGGAAGGAGTAGTCTTTGTCGGAGCTCCTCTGTCGAATTGAAAACGGGGTCAGGACAGCAGTGGTCGCTTCACGGTCTTGCAAAGGGTCTGCAGATGTCTCTGGTCGTTTTCTTCTTCGCTTACTTCTGTTTCCTGTGGTCGACTTGTTTTGCACTCCAGAAGCCTCAGCTTTTATTCAGTTCCAGCACTCAGTCCTCTGCAATCTCTCAGCAATTTACAGAAAGGGGCGTTTGGCTGTCCCATCAGGACAGCCAGACCTCCCTGTGGGAGCCAAACCTATTGAGGCACTCTGGCAGACAAAGGACAAGGGAGTTGGAAAACTCCTCCCCCACTTCCTGCCTGCCCAGACACTCTGGAGCCTAGGCAGGGATACCTACTGTTCTCCAGCATGGGATCTGGCGTGGATTCACATGCTCATGAATATTCCCCGTCATCAGTCAAGGGAATCTTCTGTAAAAGAAAAAACAGTTTCACTTTCACTTACAAACTGTATTTTTCCTCTTAACCAATCACTGAGCTCTGGGTCATACTGTCCCCAGCCAATGACTGACTTCTCCCTAAGCTCCTCTTCTGGCAGCCATCTTCATATTTTTACCCCACGTTCAAGTGTTGGGAGTCCTCGTGTTTTGCTCTGTGAGCTGATCTACATTTTCACACTTTTTCGGTAATAACTCCACTACAGCTCACATTTACCCCTCTTGAGATGTGCGTGGCTGCTCATCACGCTACCAAAACTGTGTAGTACAAGCTTATACCAAATGTTGTTTTGCCTATACCTATAGTCGGAGTTGTGAGTAGTGGTCCCAGAGAGTACTGCATACAAACTTTGCCTAACAGCGGGTCTGAAGAGCGGGCTTCTAAGTCCTTTGAGGGCGCTCCATCCGTGGGTCTGTTTTCATTGGGATCGCTGCGCAAGCGGGTCCCGCGACGGACAGGGCACGTTCATCCTCACCATCTGCTTTCATTTCTTCCTCGAAGAGGAAATCGACTAACCCTGCGATGCTGCACGAAAAGCCAGAGAAGACGAATGTGCAGGAAAAGGCGACAGACCTGCCCCAAAAGGCCCATGCGATCAGGGGCAAAGTCATCGACGATCGAGTTGGTCGCGGCCACCCTCTCTAGGCCAAAGGTGCTGACCCAGTCAAGGTACCCCGGCAATGCCCAGGGTGTCACTACTCCCAAGGTGGGAGGCCTCGGCCAAGCCGGTGGAGAGGACACCAGAGAAGAGGTTGCCATCCCTAAGCCCGACCCCGACCCTTCAGGTTGCAAAAAAGAGGACGGTGAGAGGAGTCCTTAACTGTACTCCAGGACATGGATATTTCTTCCTCAGACGAAGAGGACCCGGCATCCGTACACACGATTCAGGAGGACGTGGGGGACGACGGTGGCGAAAACCCTGATGGGGACGATGGGGGTGATGACAACGGCAGACCTGCCAATGTCGCGGGCCCTTAAGCTTACCGCCCAACCCCTCTGAGGGATGTATCGCTGCACATTCTCTCAACCCTGCATACTCTGGTGTCAGAGATTCAGTAACGGATGCCGACGGCACCGCTGGCTCCTGTCCAACCTCTGGCGAAAAAGAGGAAGCGGCACCCTACGGCGGCTCATCAACCTCCACACGTGCCCTCCACCCCCCAGAGACACGGGGACGGAAACACCGACTTCAGACACAGACGAGGACATGACCACAGTGTGCGGTTCGCCCCAGCCAAGGGCTTCTCCCCCGGACGAGTGGGGTCTTTCCATGCCATGGTCGCCGGAGCGTTGGAACTCTTCCAATTGACACCAGAGGAGACCAGGAAGGAAGGTTTGCTAGATCAACGATGCTAGGCCAAGAGGAAGACCATCTTGGCAGCGCCTTTCTTGTGCAATGTTTGGGAGGAAGGCCTGGCGTTGATGGAAAAACCTGGCCACGGCCCCGGCCAAGTGGGACTGACTGGAGAAAAAATACTGGGTGCCATAGTCTGCACCCAAGTGCCTATGTTCACAGCCTTCCCCGGACTCTGTGGTCTTGGCGGCAGTGAGAAAGAAGTTGTCTAACCCTTTGTCTTCGTCCTCCGTCCCTCCGGACAGTGAGGAGCAGTTAGATGCCATGGTAGATAAGTAGTCTACTCGGCAGCGTCAACAGTCAAGGCAGCCAAAGCCCATGCAATCCTGGCCAGATACGACAGGGAGCTGTGATAAAAAATGGCTCCACTGCTGGAGTTCCTACCAGACATCAAGCAGGTTGAGGCACTTTCCATCCTCCAGGAGGGGGAGGTGGCATCGGACCATGCCATCATGGTGCCCCATGACGTCGCGGACACAGGTTTCCGGCAAATGGGGAACAGTTTCTGCCTCCGTCGCCATGGCTGGCTGAAAGCCATAAACTTCCGTCAGGAGGTCCAGACGAGAGTAATGGATGTGCCCTTCGATGTGGATAACCTCTTTGTGAAGGCCGTCGACGGGTTGTTGCAGGCCATTAAGACTGACACTGAGACGGCCAGTGCCTTGGGCACTCTTCAACACCGCCCGTCCTTTCGTGCCTCTGATGGGAAGTCTGGCAGATCGTCAAAGGGTTTCGGCGGAGGGTCCTCTTCGTACCGTCAACCCTCCCAGTCCACAACCCAAGCGGCCTACAGAGGCTGTTCCAAGGATTTCGGTGGAGGTGGCCGCTGTCGTCGCTTCCAAGGCGGTACGCAGGCCCTGAAGCAAGATTGAACCAGCCAGGACGTCGGGCTCCTAAACATGCACCCCTGTGGGAAGGCAGCTGGCAGGCTTGGTCTGCTAGTGGAAGAAGATTTCCACCGACCGATGGGTGCTGGACACTCTCGCCCAAAGACACACTATAGAGTTCCAGCAGAAGTGTCTGCGGATACCGCCGGTGGCCCGGCAGGAGCAGCACATCCTTCTGCTCCTGCAGGAAGTACAGCCCTCGTTAAGAAAAGGGGCGATAGAGCTGGTTCCAAAGTGACTCCGGGGCTCCAGAGTCTACTCCAGATACTACTTGGTAAAGATGACCGGGGGCTGGAGACCCATTCTAGACCTGCAGCGTCTCAACAAATACCTCAAGTCCCAAAAATTCAGGATGGTCGTGTTGCAGCACATGCTCGGCCAACTGGAGGAAGGAGACGTCTTGTCTTCGCTGGATCTGGAGGACGCTTATTTCTACGTCCCCATTCACGCGAAGCATCTCGCTTCATAGTACAGAGAAGGCACTACCAATTCAACGCCCTCCCCTTTGGACTGAAGTCGACACCCATGGTATTTCTGAACTGCCTGGCACCAGTGGTGGCCCATCTGCATCTATGGGGGATACACGTGCACCCGTACCTTGACGACCGGCTCATCCGTGCCAAGTCAAGGGAAGGAGCTGTCGAACACACAGAGAGGACCATCCGGCTGATGGATCTGGGGTTCTCTGTCAAGTACCCAAAGTCCTGCGTGATACCATCGCAGAACGGACTGTTCCTGGGGGCCAGGCTCAACACAGTCTCCTGCCTGGCTGCTCCCTCGGAGGAGAGGATAGTGGTCCTGCTGGGAAAGTGCAACGCCTGTTTGCACTGAAGACCGCCAAGGTGCGGACAGTTAGTTCGCTGCTTGGCTTGTTGTGCATCTACCTGATCTGACTCTGCAAGGTGCGGATGCGACCCCTGCAGGAGTTCCTGGACGCTCACTGGATTGAGGTGTCCGGAAGCTTTGCAAATAGGATTACCCTTGATGAGGAATTCCGTTGTGCGATAAAGGTGGTGGGGCGTACGCTCCAACATCGGGGGCACATGATTTAAGAGCCCCTTGAACCAGGAGACCGTCAACATGGACGCTTCCCCGGAGGTCTGGAGAGCCCACACCGGACGTCTCCACGCCAGAGGCCTATGGCTGCTGGATGAAAGGGATCTCCACATCAATGTCCTGGAGCTGCGAGCAGTGTTCTTGGCCCTCAAGTCGTTCCTTCCATCCCTGTTCTACATCTGGAAGCAGGGGGACACCAGATCCCCAGTGCTCTCCAGAGAGGCACAGGATTTGTGGTACTGGGCTGTCGCCCAAGAGATGTTCCCCATCCCTTTTCACCTGGCAGGTGTCAAGAACACCATCGCTGACTCCCTCAGAAGGGAGCTTTGCTCCTGCCACAAGTGGGAACTTCGACAGGATCAAGTGGACCACCTCTTCCTCAAGTGGGGCAGAGCCCAGATTGATCTGTTTGCGACGGTGACTTATTCCAAATGCCAGAAATTCGCCTGCAGATTCCAACAGCAGAAGAGCATGGGGGACGTGTTTTACTTCACGTGGGAAGGCCTGTTGTGGTACGTGTTCCCTCTGCTGCCTCTCCTGCTGCGAGTCATCAATCACCTCAAATGGTGCTGATGCAAGATGATCCTTGTAGCCCTGGTGTGGCCAAGGCAGCTTTGGTACACAGATCTTCTCAGCCTGTCAATGTTGCCCCGGTCAAGCTGCCAGTGGTCGCGGATCTGCTCACCTGCATCACGACCCAGGGTCGCTGAACCTTAGGGCTTGGCTCCTACAAACCTTAGAGTTCGGAGGATATGAGTTGCGGGCGGACTGCAGGGAGGTCCTTGCCAGGGCCAGAGCGTTGTCGATTCTTAAGTGCTACGGGCACAAGTGGAAGCATTTCGCGATGTGGTGCCGGACGCAGAATATCAATCCTTTGAGGGTCACAGCACAGCAGATTCTTCGGTACTTGTCCTTGGTCAAGGCAGGGCTGGCGCATGCCTCTACCAACGTGCATCTGGTGGCTATCTCCCGCTACACCAGGTCTCCAGGACTGTCTTCTCTTTGGTCCCACCGTCCCGTCAAGGAGTTCCTCAAAGGACTGCTTCGATCGTTCCTGCCGGTGAACGTGCCTGTCCCGGCGCGGGAACTCACTGTGGTACTGACGAGGCTCAAGGGGGCTGTTTGGTTAGAATTGGTGTAGTCGCACTGTGTGAGACTACACAACACTCACCTGCTTGGTATTAGGTGACCCGCCTTGTTATAGGTCTGTACTATACAAGCTGGTAGTGTGACTGTGCAGCCAAGCCTATCTCAAGAGGGGTAAATGTGAGCTGCAGAAATTAAATTTGCAAATACAAGTAGCCAAGTAACACTTAAACTCAAGGTTTCAGTTATAAACATGTATTTATTTATTTAAGATCAGTTTTAAATAAGCATTCTTTAAAAAGGGCAATTTATGTAAAAAAATACTTTTCAGGATCAGCATAAGTTAGTGGATACTATTTAGAGATGCTTTTTACACACTTCCTACACCCGGAGGGGACTTCATTCACAAGGACAGTAATGGCATTTAAATATCACTAGTTATACTTAGCAGATTCTGAGGTTGCAGAAAGGCAAAGTTACAGGAAGGAAAAGGTTAAAACATGTTCTCAATATAGATGAGGACAATTAATTTTCCAATGAGATCTAGACGAGCCTTTCCCATCAGTAACAGTCTAAAACAAGTTACCAACATGTAATCATTTATCTTGTAATGCGCCTAGATACCCCAGGGCTTAGAGCGCTATAGAAATAAACAAACAAACCTATGAGGAACAGAAATATCAAAGGCAATGGTCTATAAGAGTCTGCAGGGAGCCAGTACAGCCAACGTCAATTGGAACACAGTCTATGGGGCTGAGGCACTTCTTAGATAATATTGTCTTGGACAAAGTTGTAGTGTTGCAAGCTGTCAAGCCTGTGAAGAGGAGAGCTGGAATCAACTCTCAAAGTAGCCAATGCAATTCTCAACTGAGTAGCGTACAGCCAAAAAGAGAGCGGTAAGTACTGCAAGTCTAAACAGTACCTCTGGTTTGAAGAAGAGTGATCCAGCGTGATTTTGTCCTGTTGCAGCGACTTGGGTTCCTGAGCCTCAGTCATGGGGACAAGAGGGAGGATGTCTGGAGGGCTCCTGCGGCAGCAATTTGGAGATTGTCGGCAGCTACAGGCTCTTTTCGGAACAGTGGCATTTCGTGATTTCAGCACTCAGTAGACCGCACCAACGCGGATACCAATTGGGCTTCCTTCACTCCTTGAGTCCTGCACTCTGGTGAGGGGACTCGAGCTCTGGTCATTCTGCTTCTGGAGGGTCCCTGGGAGATTCCTGGAGCTTCTGGCTGGATTTCAGATGTTGCACTCGACTACGGATATCTCGACCCCTGGCACTCGGGTCTTGCAGCAGCGAAGAAGTACAGCCAATCAGGGAAGATGGTCCAGTGGAGTTAGTCTCTGGGTTAGTTGGTCCCACTAACCCAATGGAAGAAGTTATCCCTTCCGTAGCTTCTCTTGTCGATCAGAAAAAGGAGTTTCAGCACAGCAGCAGGGCTTCACCGGGCAGCCAATCGGGACTGGTTGCTTTCATGCACTTCTAGAGACAAAGGACAGAGGAGTTTCGGGAAGCTCCCTCACATCCTGCCTTTCCAGACACACTGGAGCCAGAGGCAGGCTTCAGGGCTAAAGCCTGCCAAAGGCAAAACAAACCAAGGGCTCAAATCTGCCTCGACGCGCAGAGTAAAACTCAAAGACCTCACAAACAGAAAATGGTGAAAAAAGACCACCGGGCCATTTTGACAATATTGTCACCCATGGGTGCTATACTGCAGCTGAGGATTCAGCCTGCGCTAGAAAAGCACAATGGTGGCAAAATAAAACCACTGCCACCAGCCATTTAAAGTAGTGAGGGTAACATTAAACATTTTTTTACATGAGAATGTAGGACAAGGGGCTACTAGTAACCCCCAGCACTCCACTGGACCCACAAAGAGAAAAGGTAAGTAAAGTCAATTTCACTTTGCTATTCTTGGGAAAAGTAGTTCACACAAGAAAAGGTATTTAAACCTTATGAAAAATCTAAAGGATTTCTCAGTGAGACTGCAGGTGACGGGAGCAGGAGGTTACTTATGGTGGGTGGCTGTTGGTATTGTATTCCTTAAGGAACAGTGGAAGACTGCTGCTCTACGCAACATGCCTTGCGTTGACTAGCGGCTGAATGATTGTGTACGTTTTGTAAGGAAGGGAGATGTAGTGACTTGATGACTATTGTTCTGTCCTGCTGACCATCTCTGAAATCTGATATGATATATGATATGATGGAATGATGGTGCTACTGACGGCTCAGGAGAATGTTGAGTGCTTGAGTGTGAATGTTCTGAATGTATCAGTTGGGGTCCTGAGCTGAAGTGCACGAGGATGGCCTGTGGGTGGTCTCTCTATGTAATATAGTTAAGTACAACTGAAACCTATACAATTATGTAAATATGTATAATAAAGCGTACCTGGACTTCTTAACCAAGAGGCTCACAGCTGGTCTGTCTGGACCCCACCATCAATACCTAAAGGGTACTCCACAATTTTAAACCATATGGACAGGTGATCTCCTCAGGGAAGGGGAACTGGAGAGCAGACCATTATCGCATTACAAAAATGCCACCTGTGTTGATGGGTCCTGTAACCATCTGAGATATAAAGCAGCAAGTGTTGCTGTAAATGACCTTGTAGTATGATTATCCTCTTATTCGAGCCAAATGTTCAAGTCTGACTGAAGTGAGGTATTGGTGATCCAGACATAGGTTTGCGACTGCATCTCGAAGTTAGTCTGCAAAGTCAGTCTTTAGGAGTGTGGTATGTAGATGTTAAGGAAGCTTTGGATGAGGTCTTGGGGATTCAGCAGATTAGTGCAAGCGATTCACAATCAGACTTTTTTTGTCTTTTTAGTGTGTAATCTAAAGGCATACAAATTGTATTTTCATATACTTGTCTGTCTAACTAGAATTACTGGTGTTGCTCTGTGTGGAATCAATTTAGCCCTAGACCACTCTCACATTCTTCCTGAGAATAAGCCCTTATGTCTTGGCGTTATTAAAATGCCTCACAACCTAGTGATATAGAAAGGGTTGTTGGTGTTCTGAATAGCAGAAATATTCACTGGAACTTGGTGGTTATTCAGGCAAGCAGTCTGCTTTAAATGATTAATGTGCACTCTAAGTGGTTCATACTTGAAAAGCTCCCTAAACATAATTATCCACTGGACATCTTCTCAAATTCAGTTTTGGAGATGCGATGGATGTGAATTGTGACAAGGCCAGTAATGGCAAATTCCTTTCCGCTAACGTAGTAAAGTACAACCAGGGATCAAAGCCCCAACATAAAATGGGAGGCCACAGTCCCTAAACCCCCTTGTGCCAGCATTTTTGTGTGCAGAATATTATCCCCTTCCTTGTCTCGTTCATTAGATACTCTCCAATCTTTTTCTTTTATTTCCAGGAAGCCTGCATTCCGGGACCAGAGGGGAGTCCCCAAGAGAAACAACATACTCCTTGGGACATTGTCAGTCCTGAATAAAAAGGGAAGCTCAAGAAAAAAAAGCAGGAAGCCCCAGCCTTACCCATCACCCAGAGAGCAGGACCACTGCTCTCCACTGCAGCCTGTGGAATCTTGCAGAGCTGTTGTAGCAAGCCTGCACATCGGTCTGAAAATACCCTGAAACACTAGGGATCGAAACTAGAGCCAATTTCATCCTCCCTAACAAAACTTTTCCAGCTTGGGGTCTGGCATGGATTCACATGCTCATGAATATTCCCCGTCATCGGGCTGAGAATCCTTGGTAAAAGAAAAAAGTTTCACTTACAAACTGTATTTGTCCTCTAAAACAATAATTGTACTCTGGGTCATACTGCTCCCAGCCAATGACTGCCCTCTCTCTAAGCCCCTCCTTTGGCAGCCATCTTAAGATTTTTACCACACGTTCAAGTGTTGGGATTCCTCGAGTTTTGCTCTGGGAGCTATTCTCTGGTTTTTCACGCTTTTTGGAGAAAAAGTCCTATTTTTGTCAAATGAAACCTGTGTGCACTTTCTCGCCATTGGCTGACAAGCGGTGATCCGTTTGTCAGTGAATTTCAGCGCCCCTTGAGGGCAAGGATCGTCGAGTTTAGTCGAAGTTTCGAGAAGGCCATCGGGCCTACTCCGCCCTCCAGACCATGTCGGAAGAGAATATTGGGAAGCTCCATTTTCAAGCTCTGCTCCAGCTGCAGACTGCGGAACGTGTTTGTGGAGGACAAACAACTTCAATGCCTCTGTCTCCATCTGGACCAGAGGGAAGGAGATTGCAAAATCTGCCTCGGGTTCACCAAGAAAAACATGAAGGATCGTCACAGTAGATTGGCGGCGTGGCTCAGCGCCAAGGCCTCTACTCCATGCCTCAAGCAGGGGCATGCCTCGCCTAGAACCGGGCAGTCCAAGGAGCAGGCTTTTAAGTCCTTTGAGGGCTCCCCATCCATGGGGGTCCAAGACAAGCCCAAGCACTGCGAGATGGTTTCCGTCGGGGTCTCCCGACAAGTGGGTCCCGCGATGGGCAGTGCACGATCAACCTCACCATCTCCAGCCATCGCTCCAGCTCCAGCTCCTCCTCAAAGGAGAAATCAGCCCCCCCCCGTTTTCTTTTTATAAACATTTTTTATACATGCTAAACTAAAAATATATAAATAAATAAAAATTCGATCCTTTTTTTTCGGTCCTTTTGTTTACGATCAAAAGGTCATTCGATCCTTTTGATCGAACATTTGACCGGACACTGTGTCCATGCACACGATCCATGAGGACGTCGGGGGCAAAGACTGCGCAAATGGCGATGAGGGGGACGACTGCGCAAATGACAACGATGGTGAGGGGTCTAATAGGCCTGCCGCTCCCACTCTGCCGAGAGATGCATCGCTGGACATCCTTTCGACCCTACACATGTTGGTGTCGGAAATTCAGAAGAGGATGCCGCCGACTCCGGCCCCGGTAGCCCTGGATCAAACTCTGGTGAAAAAGCAGAAGCGCCATCCAATGACGTTGCATCAACCTCCACACCTGCCCCACGTGCCTCCCCCACGGGGGACCCAAACACAGGGACTGGCACGGCGACACGGCGGGCAGATCACTGCAGCCGAGGGCTTCCCCACCGGGTGGGGTGGTTTCATGCCATGGTCACCAGAGCGTCCAAGCTCTTCCAGCTAACACCTGAGGAGACAAAGAAGGAAGGTTTCCCCTACCAGAGGCGCAAGGCCAAAAGGAAGACCATTATGGCGGTGCCCCTACTTATCCTGGAGCTACAGGCAGTGTTCTGGGCCCTCAAGTCATTCCTTCCATCCCTGAAGGGCAAAGTGGTGAGATACTTCATGGACAGCACCACCACAATGTTCTACTTCAGGAAGCAGGGGGGCACCCGATCCCCAGCGCTGTCCAGAGAGGCACAGGACTTGTGGCACACAGCCGTCGACCATGAGATGTTCCTTATCCCCTTTCACCTGGCGGGAGTCGAGAACACCATTGCCGACTCCCTCAGCAGGGAATTGCGCTCCTGCCATGAGTGGGAACTTTGGCAGGATCAGGTGGACTGCATCTTTCTCAAGTGGGGCAGTCCCCAGATCGATCTGTTGCGACAGCGGCAAACTCCAAATGCCAGAAATTCGCCAGCAGTTTCCACTAGCCGAGGAGCATGGGGCTGCATTCTCTTTCCTGTGGTAAGGCCTGTTCCTATATGTGTTTCTTCCGCTGCCTCTCCTGCTGCGAGTTATCAATCAACTGAAACCGTGCCGATGCAGGATGATACTCATCGCCCTGGCGTGACCGCGGCTGATTTGGTACCCGTACCTTCTCAGTCTGTCAACTGTTTCTGAAACCTTCGTCGCCTGCTGAAAGGACTTTGCACTTGCTGGACGTTGCTCGTGCTCTGAAGTTGTACATGGCACGCACAAAGTTTTATTGGACGACGTCTCAGCTGTTCGTGAACTTTGGTCCTGTGAACCATGGGACATGCCTTGTCCAAGGCTTCCATCTCAAGGTGGCTGTCCATCTCAAGGTGTCTGTCGCCTTCCTCGTCCGAGGACTCTGCCCGTCGGCTAGTGGCTTGTCCCAACAAGCACTCCACTCCTGCGGAATGGATTCGTTCCGGCAGGAGATGTTGGCGATTTTTCACTCGCAGTGCTCCGTTCCGTCCGCGCCATCGAAAGACGCCGACCGTGACCGTGCTAGAGACACCACTCGCATACCTTAGGGCTCGGGCGGTCGTCGCGATCACCGGGCACCTTCGAGGTCCCGGTCAGACAATGAGGGTCGCTCTAGACATGCCCGCTCCAGGTCCCGGTCCTCGACGCCCTCGAGACCGTCGAAGCCTGTGAGGTCTTCGAAGAAGACATCGACGACAAGTTCGTTGTGGGACTCTCTCGAGGCTCCGCCTCCAAGGAAGCTGTCGATGCCTTCGGCGCCCAGGCTATGAAGGACACGCTCGGGGCTCTGCCCTCGAGGACTGTGTCGAAGCCGTTGGCGCCACGCTCTACGCCGATTCCATCAACGCCCTCGATGCCTTTCGAGGCTGCTTTGTCGGAGGTACCCCATGGCACGGTGGAACCCCCTAGAAAGGCTCTGGCCAAGGCTAAAAATGTCTTTGTCCCTTTTTCTCTGCCCTCATTCCAGCCTCTGGATTATATTTTTGAGGTGGGTGAAGGGTCTGAGGAAGGTACGGTTCCTGAGGAGGTACCTGACGAGGTTTTGTCTGGGCATAGCCAGATTGAAGATCTGCGGCAGTTGTTGCACGACGCAAGTTGTCTGGACACCTCTCCGGAGGTGGAGTTCTGTAGGCCTGAGCCTGGCACCCTTGCCGAGCCCGCGTAGCAGCACTTTATGTCGAGGGTCACGGAATACTTGGGGTGGTCTGCGCCACCAGTATTCCATATGGCCTTGCAGAGAAGGGTGGCAGCAGCATGGACTGCTCTTGAGTCTCCCATCAGTGAGCAAGTCTTTGCCGAGAAAATAGCACCCAGCCAGTAGCGACCCCTGCTATTTGACCACGCACCCCACTTCGGAGAGTTTGGTGGTGCAGGCGGCTACGGCCCCAGCAAAGCAGGCGTCGTACCCTACCATCCCTCCTGATAGGGACGACAAGCATTTTGGTGGCTGGGCGAAGAAAGTGTTTTCTTCAGGGGGTATGGCTTTACAGGCAGCCAACTCCTTGTGTGCCTGCTCACGTTTCACGCATACTCTGTGGAATTGTATTTCGTTAGCGGCTGATAATATTCCCGAAGGGGAGGAACGTGATGGTTTTCTTGCTATTGTGCAGGATGGCAAAGATGCCATGTGAGTCCATTCAGTCGGGTCTGGACATGGCAGATTGTGTCAGCCGGTCCATGGCGGCGAGCACCGTAATACGCAGGTTTGCCTGGTTGCGGAAGTCAGGGTTTGCTCCGGATGTGCAAGCCCGGCTCCTCAACATGCCCTTTGATGGTGAACATCTTTTTTGGCAGCAAGGCTGACGAGAGACTTTAGAGGTCTGCAACCTCTCAAGCTGCAGCGAAGTCGTTGAGCGCTGCAGTTCGCCAACCTCTGCCTTTTCATCCTAGGGGACAGCAATGGAGGGGAGGTTTATTTTGATATTACTCATCCTTTGGTAAATCAAGAGGAGCTGCAAGTCAAAGGGGCCACCGTAGGAGTACCAGTGGTGGAAAACGGGGTACTAGTGCCAAAGCCGCTCGGGCAGTTGCCTCTTTGCCCTCAGGCACTGCTGCAGCCGCTTCAGCTCAGTCATGAGGCCATGTCCCATGGTTCGCTGGTTGGGGGAAGGCTGGCACAGCATCTTGTAGAGTGGTGTGCCATTACTTCAGATGTGTGGGTTCTGGAGATCATAGCCCACGGCTACTGTCTTCCTTTCCGGCACAGGCCTCACGACAATCCACCAGGGAATCTCTCTTTGAAGAGTCCGGGACCGCTCCTTGCGCAGGAGATACAATCCCTGCTGGAGAAAGGTGCCATAGAACCGGTGCCTGTAGCGGAGAGGAACAAGGGATGGTATTCCCCTTATTTTTTGATTTCGAAGAAAGATGCAGGATTGAGACCCATCATGGACTTGCACGGTTTGAACAAGCTCCTCAGGAAGGACAAGTTCAAGATGGTTACTCTTTCTCAAGTCTTCCAGGCCCTTCAACTCCAGGACTGGTTGGTGTGTCTCGGCCTCAAGAACGCTTACTTTCATGTGCCGATCCATCCCAAGCACAAGAAGTACCTGAGGTTCGCGGTTGGCGAATCGCACTTTCAGTTTCAGGTACTGCCGTTCGGATTGACCTCTGCCCGAGGGTTTTCATTAAGCTCATGGTGGTGGTGGCAGCGTATCTCAGGAAAGGGGAGATTCACGTCTACCCCTACCTGGATGATTGGTTGATCAGGGTGCGCTCTCCCGAGCAAGTCCTGGATCATCTGTTCATCACCTGCCACTTCCTTCACAAGCTGGGCTTCTCCCTCCACTTAAATAAGTCCCACTTGACGCCAACTCAGCGGCTCCAGTACATCGGAGCAGTGCTCGACACGTCCCTGGGGAAGTGTTTCCCTCCCCAGGTGAGGGCTCATCACATTCTGCAGATGGTGCACAAGTTTCAACATGCCCAGAGTCTCCCGTTATTGAGGTTGCTCGGCCTCATGGCATCCTGCATTCTTCTGGTGCCAGAGGCCAGGTTGCGGATGAGATCTCTGCAATGGGCCCTCAAGATTCAGTGATCACAGTCCTCCGGCAGCATGTCGGACCCCGTTCAGGTGCTGCCCTCGGTCTCCCAGGACCTCCTGTGGTGGGCCGTCGAAGGCAATCTGATGAGGGGGGGGCTCCATTTTGGCTGCCCTGGCCGGAGGTGACGATCTTGACGGACGCGTCCCTCATGGGATGGGGAGCTCATGCCAACCAGTTGACAGTCAGCGGTCGTTGGTCTCCGTCGGAGTCCAAACTCCATATCAATCGGTTGGAGCTGAGGGCCGTCAGGCTTGCCCTGATGGCTTTTCTGCCGACTGTGCGAGGGAAGAATGTCCTGATTCTAACGGACAACACAGTGGCCATGCACTACCTCAACATAAAGGGGGGGCAGGGTCACTTCCTCTGTGCAGGGAGACGATGCAGCTCTGGTTCTGGGCCATCCAGCAGGAAATTTCGATCTCGGCATCTGGCCGGAGACGAAAAAACGAGACGGCGGATGCTCTGAGCAGGCAGAGCGCGATCTCTCACGAATGGGAGATGGCTCAGGAGATTCTCCTGGAGATCTTTGCCCTTTGGGGTACCCCCCCACAAGTGGATCTCTTTGCCTCCAGTGTCACCGGAAGGGCAAAAAGTTCTGCTAGCGGGAATGTCCTCCAAGAGGAGCCTTAGGGGACGCGTTTGTGGTGGAGTGGTCCTTCCCACTGGTGTACGTGTTTCCTCCAGTCCCCGTCATCCTGCAAGTGCTGCAGAGGTTACGGAGGTTCGGTTCCTGGATGATCTTCATTGCTCCGGCATGGGCCCGGAGAATGTGGTACCCGGACCTTCTCGATTTGTCCATCTGCCCTCCACGTCGTCTTCCCTACCGAGACGATCTGCTCTAACGCTAGAGGGGTCAGGTTCTCCATCCAGAGATCAGATCCCTCAACCTTCACGTTTGGCTTCTGAAAGGTTGAGGTATAAGGATTGGGACCTCCCTGAAGACGTGATGGAGGTGTTGCTTTCAGCCAGACGGCCTGCAACCAAGTCCCTTTACTGTTGCTGTTGGAGAAAGTTCTGCGACTGGTGCAGGGTTAAGAATGTGGATCCTTTTTCATGTGACATTCCTGTGGTTCTGTCTTTTTTGCTTTTGTTAGTCCACAAGGGCCTGCAAGTGGGTATCATTAAAGGTTACCTAGCGGCGCTGTCCATATTTAAGCGCTCGTCTGAGGAGTGTTCTTATTTCAAGATTCCTTTAATTTCTCAGTTTCTCAAAGGGCTCACTAATGTGTTTCCGCCGTCACCTTTCCAGGTGCCAGGTTGGGATTTGAACCTTGTTCTAAAATTCCTAATGGGTGCTCCATTTGAGCCTTTACATTCTTGTCTTTTGAGACTGTTAACCCTTAACTGTGTTTTTAGTTGCGGTCATTTCTGCTTGCAGAGTGAGTGAGTTGCAGGTACTTTCTGATAAGCCACCCTTCACGGTGTTTCATAAGGACAGGGTTGTCCTTAGGGTTCATCCTTCCTTTCTTCCAAAAGTGGTGTCAGAATTTCATTTAAGCTAGAAGGTCATTCTTCCGGCATTTTATCTTCCTTCGTATCCCGGTAAGGAAGAGGAGAGGCTCCATAGGTTGGATCCTAGGAGAGCTTTAAGTTTCTACATTTCACGCATGTCCCGGGTCAGAGTGGACGATCAGCTCTTTATAGGTTACGCGGGAAGGCGTTTGGGACATGCTGTTACTAAGCAGACGTTGTCTAGATGGATTATCTTGGCAATATCTGAATGTTACCGCTTGGCGGGTAAGGACCTTCTGGTAGGCTTACGGGCCCATTCTACTAGGGGTATGGCTGCCTCTACTGCCCTGCAGAGGGGTGTTCCTATTCGTAACATCTGTGAAGCAGCCACATGGGCTTCGGTCCATACTTTTGTAAGACACTACTCCCTAGATTCTATCCATGGGCAGGATCTGGCCTTTGGCAAGGTGGTCCTTTACTGTGCAATTTAATTGGGCATTCTAAATTTCTATTTTCTAAATTCTTTTCCCTCCTCCATACGTTGGTACTGCTTTGGGAGTCTGTCATAGATATGGAATACCTCGGAGGACCCAATCCCCTCGAAGAACAAGTTACTTTCTTACCTGGTAACGTTCTTTCGATGGGATGGTGCGATGACTTATTCCATATCGCTCCCTCCCTACCTGCCCCGCTACAGAATTTCTTATGCGATTGCTGCTAACGTTTCTGCAAGGCTTTCTGTGGTCACACTGGCAGAAGATTGGTGCCACACGTTCTGGGGAAAAACTATAACTGAGGCTACGGGCGTCGTGCGTCCTACTTCTAACATCCGGTGACGTTGGCTCGACAGAGGCCCTCGAGGACAGCGTATCGACGTCATTGTTGCAGGACTCAGACACCGAAAATTTTCCGAAGCAGCACAGCTGTGGTGATTACTGTCATACATATGGAATATGTCGTCAGACCATCCCATCGAAAGAATGTTACCAGGTAAGAAAGTAACCTGTTCTTCTCACTCAATGGCTGGTGGCAGTGGTTTTGTTTTAACTACCGTGATGTGCATTTACCGCAGGTTGCGTTCGCAGCTGCAGTAAAGTGCCCTAGGGTGCCATTTTTGTCAAAATAGCACCGGTCTTCTTTTTTCGCCATTTCTTTGTGCAAAGGTCCTTCTTGAGATTTACTCTGCACACCAAACCAGGTTTGGTCCCATTGTTTGCTTTGCCTTTGACGGGATTCACGAGTGAAGCCTGCCTCTGGCTCCAGGGTGTCTGGGGTAGGCAGGAAATGAGAGAGGTGCCTGAAAGTCCCTGTGCTTAATCTCCTAGGATTCCCAAATGCAGTCTTTGGTGATTGGCTGGATGACTGTCCGGCAAGGACAGCCACCCTATTGGGTGACTGACAGCTAGGCTGGGATGAAGGGGAGAGAACTGAATAAAAGGCGAGGCTTTTGGTTTGGAAGGCAAAGTCGACCACTGGACGAAGGAACCGGAGAAGAACTTGAAGAGGACGCCTGCTGCAACTCCTGGACCGTTGGTTGCCCGGTGAAGTCCTGCTGCAGTGCCGAAACGCAAAGTTTGCATCGACAGAGAAGCCCATGCAAGGACGACTTCTCCCCTTGAGTTGGTTGGACCAATCGACTCCAAAGTAAGCCACCTGTACATCCATCTCAGAGCTGGTTGAATTTCCACAGAGTTGCTGCTGGAAACTGTATAGCCAGGGAGAGGAACACCAGATTGTGTGCGTTGCTTTTAAGCTGGCCCAGAGCTCCAGGAAGATCCTCCAGACTCCCAGGAAGCAGAACTAGCCGAGCCTGAACCCCCTCAACAGCGTGCAGGACCCCAGAAGCAAGGAAAGTCCATCTCGACAGCCAGGAACCGCGGTGTTGCTATTTTCAGTAGACACAAGGAGCTGAAACACTGAGCGGCCACTGAAAGTGAAGTTTGCTGGTTGAGAGTTTTGACCGTCCCAGTGCATTGCCGGAGTCCCCCGACTTCCTCCCTCTTGTCCCCACGACTGAGGCCCAGGAACAGTGAGACCTGCAGAGCTGCACAGGAACCAGTCATCTGCTGCATCTTTTCTTCATTTTAAAGGTACTGCACAAAGTTTAGGAGAACTTACCTCTTGCTGTAGAGTTGCTTGCATCTGCTACTACTCAAGTCTAATCAGCTTGTGACCCTACATTTGATTCTTCTTTTCCTCAAAGACTTCTATGACATTGTGCAAAGACTTTTCCATTTACCTACCAGCAGTGCTTCATCCTATATAAGACTTTTGCCTGTTGACTTTGGCTTAGCCTATTGTATTGAATTACTCTTTCTGGAGGGATCCAAAAGTATTTTGCCTGCTTAAGAATAATTGTGGTCTCTTGTATGTTCTAAATAATCTTTTCTTTTTGCTAGACCCTGAAGACCCTCGCGTATGGAAACAAGGCACAATCACCATACACTAAGTGATACGACAGACACGAGGTTCGATTTCCAAGTACCAGGGTTTATTGCAATGCAAATACTCTGTCGGCCGACTGGGTCTAACATCTCGCAACGTGTGTCACGCAGACCTCGTCAGACGCAAGAGAGCGAACATTTTACAACAGTCTCATATATAAGAAAAGACAATCATACAATCTTGTTGTGACACATCAAAACCGCCCATAATGTATCTTCTTGAGCTAGGGTTCGGTCATTGAGAATTACGACGAATATGACACGTTCCTTACCCAATCTATATTACACATTTTAGCAACAGTTGCAATTTGCATTAAGCAGACATAGTTCTTTGTTATGAAGAACATAAGGCACTTGTTCAGCGAGGATACTGTGTTCGTAGGAGAGACACATTCCAAAGCGTGTTATCTACTGATGTCTATTCGTGAACTAGGGGATGGCTTGATCTAAGGAGAGCCCCGAAGGGGGGCCGCTAAGAAAGTATAATTCATGTTTTAACGGCCTGTTTCTACAGCTTCAGCAAGACAAGCCGGCACCTGGGTCGCTGATTAAATGCCTCTCTGCTCGCCTTCAAGGACTTGTGTTAGGGAGAATTCTCTGTAAAGGCTAATTTCCCAAACCTTGTGAGTCCCCCAGCAGCTTTGCTGGATTTTTGGGGTTTGTTTTTCTCCTGCTAAGAGTGAGACTCTTTTTCTCCCACTCTTAGACATGATTTGAGGTGTTCCTTTGACTTTGTATGTGTTCTATGGGCTATGGGGTCCTTTACCCCATAGGGCTTCATGTGTTTTTGGTATGTGAGTTACACAGCACCCTCTGTGTAGTAACACAGGGGTGTCGTAGCGACCCCCAAAAATAGACTCCATACCCTGCGACTGACTACTGTCTCCCAGGGCATGTAAAGTCACCATTTATTTACTAGTCTCAAATTGTGAACAGGACCAGTACAAACCATCATATTGTGGACGTACTGGTTGGGGCAATTCGATTGCCCCGGGGTCTGCTGTTCGAGGGGGCACTGTCCAGTCCCCCCCGACAGAGTTTTGGCTGGTGGCAGTGGATACTACTTTTTATATTCAACCGTGAATATATTGCTATGGGATTTTCCCATTGTTCGAGGCTACCACTTTTTAAAATAGCCTTGAACATACCGCCGGTTCGCTTCTGTGACTCCAACCCAAGTCGAACCCTTTGTTCCACTTTTTGGTGGGCTTCTCCACAGAAGCCTCCAAAAGTGGTGCCACTCTGTCTGGGTACCACAGGGGGTGTTGGAGGGGGTTTAGGCACCCTGGACTGAGCAACTCAAGTCGCACTCTTGTGTGATTGGCCCAAGTGGTGAGCCGCCCGGCTCACCACTAAGCATGTTTGAGTGACAGCTAGGCTGAATGAATGGGGGTTTTCTGCATAAAAGCAGGGCTTTGGGGACTGGAACTTCAGAAGTCGCCACAGGACCTAAAGAATCCGAGGAGGGAGAAACTGAGCCGACCTGCAATGACAACGCCACCGGTGGGCCCTGCTGAACCGTCTCACCACTTTTCCCGTTGACAGAGGAGATCTCCAGTCCTGAGAGTCTTCTTCCTTTGACTGGTGGGGATAACCAGTTTGCCCGTCTTTTCGCCTTCCTGGACCATCTCATAGCTGCCTTGCCCGTGCCAAGCACCCCGGCTACCGGAATACCACGGTTTACCACTACCGCGAAGGAAAGGGTAGTACCTTGTAACCGGAAGACTCTGCGGCTGGTTTCTTCCCTGGCAGTGCAACAACCTTCATCTTTCCTCCACGTCGAGACCTCCTCTTCCTCTGGACGAAACACCGACTTGCACCCGCTGCCAGGAACAACTGCCCCCGCTGGAGCGTTCTTCCAATTTCAGGTACTGTGTCCCGTCTGGCTTCCCTTGCGACAGATCGTTCGGGGTGACGGTAAATCCTCGACTTTCTAACCTGGGTTAGCCTGGGGCCTGTTAACTAACTTTTCCTGACTTGATCTCAATCTTTTGTGAACTATCTACAAAGACTCTTTGGGCATAACCCCACTGTGTGATCCTGGACACATTTCACTTGCTCTCTCTAAGAGTGGGCCTGGCATTTGAACTTCCTTGCTCTCCAGTAGACTTTGCCTAACCTGCCTCACTGTGGTTCTTTGAAAAGTATTGAAATTGTGTGCTTCCATAACTCTGCCTTTTTCCTCCCTTTTTATATAACTTATTAGAGTGCCATCTTAGGTTAAGCGCTCCCCTCTGTCTGAAAATAAGTGGCGTTTCTCAATTAGACTTGTCTAATAAGTAATTAGGTTGTATATATATAATAGTGACTGTGTGTTGAATTTACTTAACACTTTTTGTGCTAGTGTAATTTACAAGTGTGTCTTTAAATAAATAATTATATACTTTTACATCAAAGCTCTGGTCAGTGTTTGCTTGTGCTACTGTATCTCGGTACCTATTGTGTATACTCTATATACTGCCTAACTCATCTTGAGAGAAGTCTGACTGCTCAGCCACAGCTACCAGGTAAATCTGGGTGGTACAGACTGCTACCAATTGGGTTTACTGCTAACACCTGTAGTCTTAAACTTTTTGCAGTGGTCCCCAACGGAACTGCACAGGTTTCTGCCTAACAACTTGTGAGAGAGGAAACAATGTATTTCTGTAGTGTTTGGCATTTCTGTCTGGGCCGGTCTCTCAACATGTAAACTGTGGCCTCGCTCCGTGCATGAGATTATGAAATAAAATACATTTTGCAAAGCGTTGAACAAAAGGGAAGAGAAAACAAATGGTGGATGTTCCAGCAAAGATGGACGCCCTATGGTTATGCTGACTACTCCCTATTGGCGATGAAGGGCATATGATTCGATTCGCTTTCGGCCAACATAATATGCCTTCTATACTTTGTTAGGGTAGTTTCTAAACTCACAAACCCTCCTTTTGGCCATAAGCCAAGAGCATCATCCATACATCGCATCTTCATCTGACCATGTATCTAGTTCTGAGCTATGCATACTTCTGTAATCGTCATCATCAATATTAATTGACATGAATTCTTTCATTGTTTCTATTTAATCGTTTGCATTCATATCCACTTTTGAAGTTCTTTTTTCTGGTACCATGTGTACGCATTAATTTGTTATTTCAGAGCAAAATATTGGCAGGAAGTGTATGCAACAACATCATGTCATGACGATCCCAAGTAATCTTACTAGAATTGCAATTAGTTTCCATCCCCATGAGCGCAGTAACTCCCAAAACCAGGAACTTATATTCAGCTCCCAACTGCCTGTCGGAGTATGAATGTCAGAACTCAGAATGTGCAATTTCTTGATTGCCTCAAAAATCGTAGGGGAGGAGTCACTTACAAATACACAGCACGCTGACCCCACGATTTTAAAAACACCTCCACGGTCGGCCAAAATTATATCAAGAGCCATTCTATTTTGAAGTGTCATTAATCTAACTGCCTTTTCTTCTAGTGTTATATTATACAATATGTCTGTTGTACTATTTATCGTTTTTTCTAATATCCTGGACAGTCTTCGTATATTCCAGGAGTTTGTGGCTTGCCCCCAGAATGGGATAAATGATTTTGCTATGTCCTCCGCAATTAAAACTGTCTCATCCCGCCGTTTTGGAAAGGAATACAAATTACTGAAAAGAGCAGGAAAACTCTAGCCTCTGGACCAGAGTATTATAATAACATGAAAAAACAGAAAGGATATGTCCAGAGAAAAATATATTTGAAATAATGTATCAAAAATGTATTAGAAATGATACAAACAATTTGCAAACTGGTGAATAAATCACAAATAATTAAACACTGGTCACTTTAATATAGCAAAACAGCAGCAGCAATATGCCGACAATCGGCTAACACGTCGTTGCACATACTTGCCATTCATGGTGCAATCATTCAAACACAACTCTTCATACCGTGACATACATCCAACATACTAAAAAACAAAGGAATCATGCTAAAAACCTATGGGGAAAAGGAATTCATGACTAATCCCCACAATAACAGACATTGTTATGTTCACAAACAATAGAATTAATTCACAAACAATCTATCGTCAGGGTGGATCGGAAGGAAAAGTGCAAAAAGATCACATCCCTGTAGGGTTTATCTCTCGACCAGTTTTGACGTGTAGTGATAGTTAACACAACGTCTCCCTCAGGAGGTAGATGTTACCATTCTGTAAAAGAGCACACAAAAACATGGCTATAAACAACTACATAACGAAACCAAGTCTTTGCCGACTGCCTGCGAAATACAATTAAAAAAAGGACTGTTGAAAGCAGCCTAATGTTTTTTTTAAAACAATTTGGGACCAAATATGCCATGGTGAAAATAAGCGTATAGGGATCCCTGTGTACCAGCTGTATGTAGCAGAGCGAAAGGGTAAGTGACTCCCAAAAGGGAACCGTGCAGCGTGTCAAAGAACCTTCAGGACCATAGTTAATCTGCCCACGCGGCCAAAATTCCCAAAGAGGCTCCAACTATTCCCAGGGGCAGGGTACACCATGGAACAACAACAACCAGCAGTCTACCCAGGGTTATGGCAGGGGTAACATGAGAGGGTGTGCTAAGGGTAGAGGCAGCCCCAATAGAGGCGGCGGCACGCCTCCCCCGAAACAGTGACGTTCCGTTCAGGGTCCCTTCTCATGCATCCCCAGTAGGGGGACGCATTTCCAACTTCACCCAAGCTTGGGAAGGGATCACATCAGACAGATGGGTGCTGTCCACAGTGTCCGCAGGATACTGAATAGAACTGTTCAAGCGTCCCCGAAACCATCCTCCACGACAAAAAATACTCATTAGACCACCAGAAGATCCTCCTCGAAGAGCTCGCCAATCTTCTAGCAAAGGATGCGATAGAACTCGTCACGGGACTCCAGGTAAACAAGGGTATTTATTCAACTTACTTCAAAAGATTTGACAATGGGCCCAGTATTGGACTCACGGCCTGCAAACAAGTATGTGAAGCCCCAAAATTTTTGCATGACTACTCTCCAAGAGGTAATACCCCTCCTAAAAAAGGGGGATTACATGGCAACATTGGGCATGAAAGATGCCTATTTTCATATTTCCATGTTCCCAGCGCACAGAAGATACTTGCGCTTCAAGGTGGACATTCAGCACTACCAGTTCAAGGTACTGCCCTTCGGGATAGCCTCGGCTCCAAGGGTATTCACCAAAGTACTGGCGGTGGCGGCGGCACACCTACGCAGGGAGGCAATCCCAGTGTACCCTTACCTGGACGACTGGCTCATCACAGGGGAGACCCCAGCAATTTGCAGAACAAACATTCAAAGAACGATCGACCTCCTCTTCGAATTAGGTTTCTCCATAAACAAGAAAAAGTCAAGTCTGGTGCCAAGCACCTCCAAACAGTTCCTAGGAGCTGTCCTAAAAACACAAGAGGGGTTGGCTGAAGAATTTGGAATATACTGCTGCAAATTCCGCAATATCAGGCCGGTCGCCAGATAACGCTATGCAAAGCAATGCATTTGCTGGGCATGATGGCGTCATGTATTTACCTGGTCCCCAAGCGCGCCTGCACATGCGTCCTATGCAAGAATGGTTGGCGAAACAGTGGTCTCAGGCAAGTGGTCAGTGGGACGATCTAGTGGTCGTTTCGCCAACGCTTGTACAAAGCCTTCACTGGTGGACAAGAGAAAATCTGTCCAAGGGGAAACCCTTTTACGATCCCGAGATACAGGCGGCAGTCACAAAGGACGCATGCCTGTCAGGGTGGGGAGCACACCATCTCCACCACACAGCTCAGGGTCCCTGGTCTCACTCAGTGGCCAAGAATCATATCAATCTGCTAGAGCTTCTGGCAGTATTCAGAGCGCTTCAGGCTTTCAAGCCCTACCTGTTGAACCGGTCAGTGCAGATCCTGACAGACGGCACTACAGCCATGTTTTACCTGAACAAGCAAGGAGGGACTCGTTCGCTAAATCTGTCCAAGCTTGCCCAGAAAATTTGGATATGGGCACTCAGACGGAACATCTTCCTGTCATCTCAACATGTTCCAGGGGATCTCATTTCTCTGGCGGACGCTTTGAGCAGAGGTACCCTACCAGAGGAACACGAATGGTGTCTACACAGAGAAATCGTAGAAGATCTCTTCTCTCAGTGGGGCTTTCCCCACTATAGACCTATTGGCCACAAGCGAAAACAGGCAGTGCCCAGGATTCACATCCAGGTTCCCCCAACCAGACTCCCAGGTGAACGCTCTGTGGATGAACTGGTCAGGGATGTTTGCGTACGCTTTTCCACCAACACCACAACAGGTGGTCAACAAAATGAACAGAGAATCGATGACGCTCGTCCTAGTTGCTCCCATGTGGACGAGACAACCGTGGTTCCCACACTTACGCAGACTAGCGGTGTGCGAACCCATCAAATTCCCAGGCTGGTTCAACCTACTTTCCCAGCACCAAGGTCAGAAGGTGCATCCTCAACCCAACTCAATGAATCTGGCAGCATGGCTCCTGAGGTCATAGAGTTTGGACATCTCAATTTACCGCAGAGATGTATGGACATCCTAAGAGAATCTAGGAAGCCAAATACGAGGCACTGCTACTTTGACAAATGGAAGATATTTGTTATCTGGTGCCAGAATAAGCAAATCAACCCAGTTGATTGCACTCCTTCCACTATTGTCACATACCTGCTCCACCTGCTGGACGCAGGGTTGGTTTTTAACTCACTAAAGGTACACCTGGCAGCGCTGTCAGCATATACCACCTCCCATAACAAGGTGTCGTGGTGGAGTGATTAAAGCATTCATGGAAGGAGTAAAGAGACTTCACCTTCCAATTTCAAACCCACCACCAGGATGGGCCC
The DNA here is from genome assembly GCF_040938575.1 of Ambystoma mexicanum. NCBI lineage: Eukaryota > Metazoa > Chordata > Amphibia > Caudata > Ambystomatidae > Ambystoma > Ambystoma mexicanum. Next base: position 859,726,647 of record NC_090927.1, read on the forward strand.
TTAACGTGGTGCTATCTAAACTCATGGGCCCCCCATTCGAGCCCAAGCATAAAAGCAGTCTCAAACACCTGACTTATAAAACGGCCTTCTTAGTAGCAATTACATCTATAAGAAGGGTCAGTGAAATTCAGGCTCTGTCAGTGCAGGATCCTTTCTTTACGGTTCATAAAGATAAGCTGGTTTTACGTACACACCCTAGTTTCTCACCTAAGTTTATTTCTAAATTCCACGTGTACCAGTCCATCGAGCTTCATTCTTTCTTCCAAGACCCACAAGGCTCGGCTGAGGTGAAACTAGACACCCTAGATGTGCGTAGGGCGGTCCTATACTATGTAAACAAAACCAGACAGCTAAGGAAAACGGACCAACTGTTTGTCTCCGTAGCTACAGGCAAAGAGGGAGATTGCGTCTCTAAAGGCGCCATCTCTAATTGGATTGTTAACTGTATCCAGCTGTGTTACTCCCTTTCTGAAAGACCTTTGCCTTTCACACCAAGAGCCCACTCTACAAGAAGCATTGGGGCCACTCTGGCTTTCATTGCAAATGTACCCCTTGACACCATTTGCAAAGCGTGAGGGATCATGGGTACAGTGGATGTCACACTAGGGATAGTATTACTGGCACGCCCTGTGTCGACGCCCATTTTCGAGTTTCGAAAAACAAACTGAAATATTCCGCAGCTTACACTAGATGTCGGCCTATGATGTCCTTGACGGACGGTTCGGAACTGCATTTTCTACTGATCTAGGAACTTTCAACTTCAGAATTTCCCTTGCACACCTACTCCTTTTCGCACTCATTATCAATTAGCAATCTAGTACACAGTAGATACTCGGAAGAATTTTATCAAAACTGCTATTTATCTTAAAAATGGCATCAGTTATTGCCATCCCTCCTCCCAAAGAGCCGCCACCACCACCAGCTGGAGGACCTTCGCAACAAAAAAAGCGCGGTACTTTCAAAGACAATGAAGAGGACCAAGAAGATGAGGTAGAGGAAGTACCTACTTCTAGCACCAAGATCGAATCATGGGTGTGCCAGTTCGTTGCTACTGTTGGGAGTGTACCAAAAGTTAAAGCTACCAAAGTGAAATGCACTGAGTGCAGTCGCAGACTACCTTGACAGTACTCCTACGGGACCACCTCCATGCGCCACCACACCAAATCCAATGACCACAATGCTCTCAGAAAGGCTATTCCTTTCTCAGCAAGTAGTAAGCTGTCTTCCTCCACCTGGTCTTCCTCAACAAATACTGTAACCACACAGCCTGATGTCTGTGTGCATTGGTGCGTTATAAATAAATAAATAACTAAATAAATAGGGAGGGCTACGGACCATTATCGTCCATTGCAGCCCCTGAAATGGGGGATAAAGGCCATTAGCACCCCTGGTTCCCAAAGAAGGAACCCAGGGTGCTAAAACAGATTTTTCTTCCTATTGTAAGAAGGAAGGATTATCCTTCCTACGCTATAGGAAGTAAAATCCTTTTCCAAGACAGCCAACATGGAAAGAGAAGGCGGGGCTCCGTACACAGCCCCTCTTCCCTTACCATGGCAGCCTGCAAAACCCTATGAACATATTACTTTAAGCACTTTTTTCCCTTTCAAACCTATCCTACCTTCGAAAAACGTTACCACACAGCCGGTCCCAGGTAGACATAGCCACATTAACACCATTTTTCATCCCTAGCGGTAATGGCCAGTAGCCAGATTGTCCGCGTCAGGACCTTATGCCATGACCCAGACAATCTGGCTACTGCCCACGGCCACAGGCTATACTTCAGTCACCAAAGGTATATGACTATTTTTTTGTACCTACATTATTACACTTGTCAAAAAAAACAAAAAACGGGCACATTTGCAAAACAATGCTTTGTCCTTGCTCGAAATCCGCCCATGTTTTATTTTTAAAAGTGTCAAAATGTATGTACATACAATAGACATATAAATTAGCCCCCACTTGACAAAATCCATTCAGTCTTTACACAAACATTGAAGGTTGGGTGTATAATTTTTCTCAAAACTTTTGTCCACATTCGTCAAATAGCAACAAAGTTATAAGCCATCTAAAAATGTTGACCCCCCCATCTAATTTCGCCCCCTCTTGAGAAAATCCCACCAAACTTTAGAAAACCATTTATGTCTAGATCCAAAATCGTTTTGCCAAATGTTGTGCAGATTCGGTTAATGACACCACATTTATATGCCTTTACAATTTTTTGGGACCCCCCCCTCTAAGTCTGCCCCCTCTAAGTCTGCTCCCTCTTGATGACATCCCACCAAACTTCACAAAAATATTTATATCTAGATCTATTATCAGTTTGCCAAATTAAGTGTGGATTCGTCAAATGGCACCTAATTTATAAGCCTTTAAATTATTTTGGGGCCCCCCTCTAATTGTGCCCCCTCTTGACAGAATCCCACCAAAATCTGCAAACTCATTCGGGATCAGGTCAGGAATATAATTGCAAAATTACATGCACTTCTGTTAAGTGGCGCCAAAGTTATGAGCCATACAAGAACTTCTTTTCACCAAACCATTAATGCAGAGGTGTCCGCGAACTTTCACAGGACTGTTCGCGAAGATCCGAACTGTTAGCGGACTTTCGCAGTGAAAGACACCCGTTTTTTTTGCCTCTTGCAGCCATATCCCATCCCATCCTCATCACCCCTCACCTTCCCTTAGATTATTTGATATGTTTGACAAGTGCAATGGTGTGTTTTTTAATATATTTTTGCTGCAATGTCCGCGGACAACGGCCGATGTCCGCGAATCCAAGATGGCAGCCACTTCCTATAATCTGACGCACCTCACGTTTCACTCCAACCAATCAGCGAACACGTCGGGTATCCGCGGACATGACGCAAGCCAATTAGCCAGTCGGTGTCCTATCCGCGGACCGAACAGGGAAGTGTGTCTGCGGAGCGGACATAGATATCACTCATTTTTTTAACTTACATTTTGGTCGTTTTTAAACAAACTGCTGGACGGATTTACACCAAATTAACAAAAGCACGCCTTCGGGACCAAGCCGCCGCTCCTGCCACAAATTTGGTGAAAATCTATCCAGTGGTTTGGGCTGTATTATGTCTATGGGGAAAAAAAGAAATTTTGGGACCCCCCTATAACTTTGCACCCCCTGGACCAATCCTCACCAAACTTTGCGAAAAATGTCAGAGTGGGCCATATACTCTTTTTGCAAAGTTTGGTGACGATTCGTCCAGGGAGAGCGAAGTTATAAGCCGCCCAAAAGAGTGCTCTTCCTATGGAAACAGCAACTTAACCATAACTACACAGCCACTACCGTGAAATATGTATATTACACAGCCACATTAGTGGCTGTGTAGTTATGGTTAAGTTGCTGTTTCCATAGGAAGAGCACTTTTTGGGCCAATAACTAGAACTGTACCTCGAAAAAGACTTATTATAGATTAACCTGGAGAATACCAAGTTGCTGTAACGACCATAGTGATGTAGTCAGTCACACTGGAGATTTCAAAACTGAATCCTGACCTGTAACAAAAACCAAAATACACTGAATATAATGAAACAAAGCCTGGGCTCTAAATGAAGTGCCTGTAACGAAAGCGAAGGTGGTGGCTCACCTGAATGGGGCCCTATAAAATTATTTGGAGGGATCCAGAGCTGCATGTGTTGGAAAGTAAAGAAGCACCACGACTTAGCACGACAGGTCAACCCCGTCTGCAAATTACTGGATAAAACGGCAAAGAAAACCCATTACAATGCTAAGTAACAAGAAATTACCAAAAACATCCTAGTATAGAAACAATCTCTGCAGTGGGTAAGTTTAAAGTGCCTCAAGAAAATAAGGGGCCGCTACAGATAGCCGCATCACTCAGGGGGGACCTGAGAAATATATTTAACAATTAAAAAATGCAAGAGTTAAAGAATGCGTGTGCAGCATGCAAATAAGTCAATTGAAGCTTCTCGCATAGTTACGATATTAAACGTGAGCTCAACAGCAGATGACACCGGTCAAGGGAGCGGCACATCAGAGATGGTTGTAACAAAAACTATAACTGAAGTATTCATAGCAGGAAGGCTATCCGCACGCTTACCTGCATGAAACGGTTGCCGTATTTATTGGTTGGCAAGCGCAGACCGTGAAAGGTGGCTGTCTCTTTGTTCCGAAATAGATTTGAAATTGAAACCCATGCATGCGTGTTATGTCCACCCTGCGTCCCGCAACGCCGTGACGCTGGGCGTCTCAATAAAAGCCCCGCCCCCGCACATGGGAGGCAGTTCCGGGCCAAGACTCTAACAACGTGTGGCGTGTTTCATTTCGCTCCGGCCAGAGCTGCGTCACCGTGGCCTAGCCAGAACGTAACACTGGTGACGAGGGAAATGGGACCCAGCACACGTGCTCGACGCCCTACCAGCTGATTATTCCAGCAGCGACACGCACGATTTTGGACACCCAGTTGGGGGGGGCACACAAACCCCCCCCCTTCGGCTGTATCGTCGTATTTGTTTTCCACAGCGGTCCCAGGCCGCTGCGACATACAACTAACTGGCATCCAGGGGCCAGAGGAACCACAACACGACGTGTGAAGCCATCACGCACACAGTGCGCACGTGCGATCACGGCATCAGGCACTTGGAGTGAGGCGAATCTGTCGATGTCGTCACCGCAAGCTCGTCCACAAGGGAGCTCCTCTACAATGATTCAGCCATTTGACCCATTCACGGATCCATCATCAGTTGGCCCCCGGTGGCAGCTATGGATCCAAAAATTCGAAATGGCAATGGAGTGCAAGGACATAACTTCTGCCAGGAAAATGAGATCGCACCTATTGCTAAATGTGGGGGACGAGGTGCTACGGATCTTCAACTCGCTAACCATTGCTGATGGCCAGGACATTTACCAACAATTGAAAGACGCCTTGACGGCACATTTTCTCCCACAACTCAACCCGGATTATGAAACCTTCATGTTCTGCACCACATTTCAGGCAGAAGAGGAGACCTTGGATGCCTACCACACCCGACTCAGGAAGCTGGCGATTTCGTGTGAGTTCACGGATGTCAAGAAAGAAATCCGGAGACAACTCATCAGCGGCATCCAATCGGAGAAACTAAGAAGGATGGTGCTGAGTGAGAAGGGTATCTCTCTAACACTCATTTTGGAGTTGGGTCGTCAAAGGGAGTTGGCACATGCCAGGGCCTCCAACATTGGAGTGACTCTTCAAAAACTACAGCCTGCCCTCGCGACATCCATGGTGGCCCATTTCACCAATAGACAGTCCACCAGAGAGGAGTCTGGCGGCAACTACGCACCAGCCAGATGGCAGCCACGGATCCCGGGACCTACGGAGTGTGGATGGTGTGGCGGACCGCGTCATGGACAGCGAAACTCCCCGGCGCAAGGGACAACTTGTGGGGCATGTGGCAGAAAGGACCACTATGCCAAGGTGTGCCCGTCTTCGGGCGCTCCACTACCGCCTCCACAGAATCCCCAGGAGAAGAGTGGGACCAAGAAAAAGAAGCAAGCGAGTGCAAGGCGAGTCGAAACAACCAACTCTTCAACTGAGGAAGAAGGGGATGACGTCACAGGCACTCAACAAGACTCTGGTAGGGAGCAGCGGACAAAAGGGAGAAAAGTATACCTGATGTCAGCTTTGGATCGTGGACATGCTACACAGAAGAAAGGGCTCAGGAGGCGCAAATGCCAGGTCACCCTCCAAAACCAACGGGTATGGATGACCATAGACACGGGAGCCTCTGTAAATGTCATGCCCACAAGCACATTTCAAACACTGCAACCACGACCAGACCTCAAGAACACAGACAACCTTCTGTTTGCATATGGCTGTAGGAAACCATTACCGGTGGTTGGCTCATTCCGCACCACCCCCAGCCACAGTGAAAACAGGCTACTGTCTAAGATCTACGTAGTAAATGCGGGGATCGAATGCCTTCTGAGAGGTGATGCAGCTGAGGACCTAGGGCTAGTACAGTTCATCAGTCAAGTCAAGAAAGCCCAAGATGTCGAAAGCATCCTTGCACAGTATCCCAACTTGCAAAACGGGATTGGGTGTTTGAAAGGAAAGACGATCAAGCTCCATATTGATAAGTCCGTCCAGCCAAAGGCCGCCAGACACCGGAGGACCCCATTCCACATACGTGAACAGGTGGAGATAGAACTCAAAGCATTGGAAGAAGCTGGCATTATAGAAGAGGTAACGGGGCCGACACCATGGGTTTCCCCGATGGTGGTGACAAAGAAACCCAAACAGCAGGGAAAGGTCAGAATCTGTATAGACATGCGCCTCCCGAACACTGCCATCAAGCGGGAGCGCCACACCACGCCAACCCTTGACGAAATTGTGGCTGACCTCACGGGATCAAGAGTCTTCTCGAAGGTTGACTTGAAAGCAGGTTACCACCAGTTGACGCTGCATAGGAACTCTGGGTACATAACCACTTTTTCAACACACATGGGTTTGTGAAGATACAAGCAGCTAAGCTTTGGGATCTCTTCGGCTGCTGAAGTTTTTCAACAGACAATTCAAGAAGTCATCCGGGGCATATGTAACGCTAACCTGACTCCCACGTGGGCGCTGGCCTGGTTCGTGCTGCTGTGACCTCGTCTAAGGTGATGCGCAGGGTTCGGAAGACGGACTGGACCGGGCCCCAGATCTGGCTTGTCTGACTCACAGAAGTATCCTTCTGTAGGTGAGAATAGGGGGTTAACTGTCTGCGGGGTAATGCAATCGGCCTCCCACTTACCCCTCTCACCCTCCTCAAAACCCTTCTGTGCTTCCCCGTAGCGGCTCACCTTAGGGTCTGGAAGGACGAGCTCTCCATCCTGCTTCTGATGCAGGGGCGCGTTGGTATCCAGTAACGTCACTGGATTTTCGGATGGGTGAGAACCAAACTTGCTTGGCTTCCAGGTAAGTTTTTTCTATAAGTGGTTCCCCTTGTGTCCATGCATTAATGTTCTAATTCTAGTGTCTTTTTCCCCATAGGGGCCGGGGTACGGAATGCCGGGGAACAGGCACCGACCCGAGGTGAGCGGTGAAATCCTTGTGGAAATCAGGTAAGTCTTTAATGAGTGTTTTGGTAAAGTCTTTTCATTCACTCATTAACGCTGATGTCTTTTTCCCCTTAGGGGCCGGGGTCCGAAAATGCCTGGATGCGGCGCGGACCCGAAATGAAAAGGGAATGACCCAACGGGTAAGTCTTGATATGGAGTCTTAGCTTCCCTTTTCCCTTCTTTCTCTCACCTTTGTTCTTGTCTTTTTCTCCCTAGGCGCGGGGGCGCGACTGCGAATCCGGATGGTCGCTGCTGGACATGGAGGCGCCCTGTAAAGGTGAGTGAATGCGGCGCTGCAGCGATCGATGCGATGTGCTTTTAAAAATAAATGTCTTCCTTTTCAGGATTGTCGGCGAAATGTCTCTGGGATGCAGATTTAGCAGGTGAGGCCTTTTCCTTCTTCTGTTCTCTTGTTCCCTTCCTTTGCAGGTGATTCAGGATGCTGGCAGGTTTGGCAGATGTCAAGATGCAGGAGCAGACACGGTGAGCGTCCAGCTGCTAGATGCAGAACAACGCGAAGCACGTGTGGCTGATCGGGTGTGGTTTAAATAGCCTTGGAAGAAGTTCCTAGAATGTGTCCTTCCTCCAATCAGGTATGTATCCTTCCCTGACCACGCCCGGGTGGTAAATGAGTCCCACAGGTAAAGTAGTTCCTTTCAGGCCTCAAGGAGGCCGGGGTTCTGCAGCATGGTCTGCATCAGGTAAGTGCACCCAAACACTTTCATAATGAGCCTGGCGCCAGGACTGACGTTTTCTATGAGCCTGGCGCCATAGGCGCCAGGACGCTGTCCAAAGGGCCCCTATAAGAGGTTGCTGGGACCTTCCCCGGGGACTTGATGTCCGCTTTCGGGGACGCAGGGCCTGAGCCGGCTCCCCGAGAGCGGGCATCGTGACAGCATACCAGGTGTCCTAAATGTGAGTGACGATATCCTGATCCATGCTCAGGACAGAGGAGAACACTTGAGAAGATTACGGATGCTTTTGGGCCGACTAGAAGATGCTGGCCTAACCATCCACAAGGAAAAATGTGAATTTTTCAAAACGGAAATATCATTTTTTTGGCTACAAGTTCAGCAGCACTGACATTTCACCAGACCCCCAGAAGGTTGCCGAGATACAGGCTGCGAGTCCGCCCATGACACCCACTGACGTGCGCAGCTTCCTGGGGATGGCAACGTACTGTGGGAGATTCATCCGGAACCTGGCCACTCTCTCTGAGCCCCTTCGAGAACTTACCAAGCTCAACGCAAAGTGGGAATGGGGGAAAGCGTGCCAGGAAGCATTTGAAAGTATCAAAGAGTCATTATCCGTGGACACGAAAATGGCGTACTACGACACTACGCTTCCGACTGAACTTTTTGTGGATGCCAGCCCTGTCGGCCTGGGGGCCATCCTCATGCAGGTCACCAAAGAAGCTGAGAAGAGGCCCATCGCCCATGCGTCAAGAGCTCTCACAATGACAGAGCAGAGATACTCTCACATTGAGAAGGAGGCAATTGCCGTACTGTGGGGATGTCGCCACTTCCACCTCTATCTGTATGGCAGAAGGTTCACAGCGATTACGGATCACAAACCCCTCCTGCCCATCTTCATGGGCACCACCTCGCACCCGCCGGCCAGAATAGCCAAATGGCTGCTACATCTCCAACAGTACAATTTCGAGTTGGCATAACAGCCGGGAAGCGTAAACCCGGCAGACTTCCTCTCAAGAAACCCTCGAGCGGCGAAGCCACAGGAGGTTCAGGTGGCCGAAGAGACCGAGGAACATATCTGCCAGGTGGTGCGGGCCATGAGGCCAAAGGCTGTCTGCATCGATGACATTGCAGAGGAAACACGCAAAGACCTGTGTTGCGACCTGGTAAAGGATGCCATCATCTCAGGCGACTGGAGGTCCTTCATGAAGAACACCCACAACAGGACTGCGGAAGCAAAGGCGTCCCTCACAGAGATGTTCACGATACGACAGGATCTGTCGATCACAGAGCAATGATTGCTGCTCAGGGGAAATCGCATTATCATCCCGCCGTGCCTGCAGGACTGGATAGTGGCGCTCACCCATGAAGGCCACCAAGGGATGGCTCGAACAAATGCTCGAAATCGGCAACGAGTGTGGTTTCCACAAATAGATGTAAAGGTGGAAAGGCTAGTAAATACCTGTCTACCATGCCTGATTACCGGAACCCCACCTGATCCAGAATCAATCCAGTCAGCGGACCGAGGCTCTGGCAGATGGGACGCAATAAGCATCGACTTTTGTAAACTACAAGAAGGCCTATACCTCCTGGTAGCCATTGATGATCACTCCCGATATCCCGAAGTCAAGGTGGTTGAATCCACGGCGGCGGAGGTGGTCATCCCGGCCATCGAGAAGATGTTTGCAACACATGGACTACCCACCACGATCAAGAGTGACAACGGCGCACCCTTCCAAGGGGAGGAGTTCAAACACTATCTGCAAGAACTGAACATCCGGTATCACCACATCATGCCAAGGTGGCCCCAGGCGAATGGGGATGTGGAACAGTTCATGAGAACAATTAACAAAATGCTGAAGTTATCAAGAGCAAATGCCAGTCTGTGGAAAATCGACCTCTATAGTTTTCTGCGAAACTACAGGGTCAACCCACACAGCATGACTGGTGTCCCGCCAGCTGACCTCATGTTCGGCACCGTCATAAAGTCTTCCATTCCACATCATCCCAGCAGAAGCCCGGACGAGTTCGACAATGACCGCACCGAAAGAAGAACAGATGCCAATGCCCACATGAGTGCCAAGAGGAGGTCGAAACCATCCAACCACCAGGTGGGCGACCAGGTAGTCATGCTGCGGAATCCGACAAAGTCCAAGCTGGACTCCCGCTATGAGTCTCTCCCATGGACTGTCAGCGAGACACAAGGGACCATGATAACCGTGCAAAGAGGACACCGTCAGGTGACACGAAATGCGTCGTGGTTCAAGGCTGTGCCACGCAACTTATGGACTGACGGAGACTGTCCCCAAGAAGATGAAGACTCCCAGGTGATTGAAGACGAACCCACTAACTTTCAGGGTGAAGAAGATGCGAGTGACAGAACATGGGAGCAGTGGAGCGAACCGGACATGGGTGAGCCGGAGATGGAAGGTGAGAGACCAGATGAGACTGTGGGGCCCGGCTCCCGGGGTGGGAAAAATGGACTAAGAACCGCCTCCAAGTGGTAGTTTGCCTCACGAGGACTGTTAAAGCGGAAAGCACTGGGGTTTGTTGTGTTTTTTCAAGCATATGCATATCTGATGATGTGTGTGGTTAAATGTTAAGTTAAATTATAATAAAGGAGGAATGTTATGTCCGCCCTGCATCCCGCAACGCGGTGACGCAGGGCGTCCCAATAAAAGCCCCGCCCCGCGCATGGGAGGCAGTTCCGGGCCAAGACTCTAACAATGTGTGGCGTGTTTAATTTTGTTCTGGCTGGAGCTGCGCCACCGCAGCCTACTTCAGAGGCCTTCAACGTTCTGCCTCCGCGCGGAGCCAGAACGTAACACGTGTAGGAAGCCTATAGGAAAAAGGCTGGCTGCAGCCGCCAAGAAACAAAGTTATATTTGAGGCAGAAGAAATGTTGAACTGCGCATGACTGTGAATACTGAAGGAGAAGGGCGAGCCCAATCGCAAGGCAAGGCACGTATGTTTCCGCCCAAAATGGAATTGTAATTGAATGAAATGGTAAGTGCTGCCGCAGCTAACTCGAAAATGTAGCCGAAAAATGATGAACACTAAAACAGAAAAGCCACATGAGTAAATTGGAAGCTGCCCGCTAGGCGCCAAGTGTATTCTGGGAATTGTGGTGCAGCTTGGAAAATTGTAACTTGATAAATGCTCCTGCAGCTGACTAGAAAGTGTAACTAAGAAGTGAACCCAGGCACAGAAAGGCAACATAAGTGAATGGAAAGTTGCCGGCTGAACTCCAGGTGTATTCTGGGAGTTATAGTGCAGCTTGAGTACGATATTGAACCAGCAAAATCCTAATGAGTCTAAAGTGCCATGATTGGTGGAAAAGTAACAATGTTTCTGAAAAATCACAGAAACTGCCACAGGATGACTTGAGAAGGAATACTCTAATATAAATAGTTTCTGTGAACCAAATGTGAATCAAACCGCAAAAGTGGCAGCAACTAGCCAAAACTCTCCATTGTAGGCAAGAGAATGCAGATCGGGTCAGTTTACTGAGCAATCATACTGAACATACAGAGAAGATAGGAAGACACAGGAAAGTCTTGTTAGTGAATATTGAAGACCCACGACTCCAATGGGTTAAGGCCTTTGTGGAGTGTTTTTAAATTGAAAATCCACGTTTGTTCCTTATAGGCCAATTTGTTAGCCAGTTGAACTGTGTTATTGGCAAAGGTTTTTTCTAAACAGAACCAGATTAAAGAGTCTGGGTTGTGTCCCATTTCTACACAATGAATCACTAGTGGGGCCGATAAATTGCATGTTCTGATTTTGGAACGGTGCTCATTGACACGTAGGTGGACTTCCCTAGAAGTTTTACCTACATACAAAAGCTGGCACGGGCACTGGATGGTGTAAATAACATTCTTTCTTCTACAGGTAATGAATGTGCGTAGTGCCCAAGACCTACCATTGTAGGAAAAATCTGTCATTTTTTTTTGAGAATTTACAAGCTGCGCACTAAGTGCACGCATAGTGGCCTTTCACCTGGTTAAGGTTACTATCTCTGACCTGGTTAGTGCAACCAGGGAGTCTAGTCGCCCGAGTAAGTTTCTGCCCCAAGTTTTTGCTTTTTTTTAAAGCAAATAAGGGTTTCTCTAAGTTGAGATCAGTGGAGCTGAAGATCCTCAGGTTTTCAAAACAATAGCTTTAATTGTCTCACTGTGTTGGCAAAAAGTGGACACACAGACTAACTGTTCTTTCTCAACAATTTTGATTTTAGGCCGAAGAAGGGCATCCCGATTGGTATACCGTGCTCTTTTTCTAGAATGTTTAATAAGTTTGTGCGGGTATCCCCGCTCTAGCAGTCTAGCCTGTAGCATGTCCGCATGAGTATTGAATTGTGTGAAATTGGAGCAGTTGCGGCGCAGCCGTAAGAACATCCCATAAGCAAGATTGCGTAAATGGCTTTTGGGATGTTGGCTTTTAAACTGTAGCGTCATGTTTCTTTCTGTGGGTTTCCTGTAGAGCTCAGTCTGCAGAAACCCATCCTCGTTGTAAATAGAGAGATTGAGGAACGCAATGCGAGAGGTGGAGTGTTCTAAAGTAAATTTGATGTTCTTATCAACTTGATTAAGCCACTGAACAAAAAGTTTCAATGTGGCAATGTCACCCTCCCACAGCAGTAAGATGTCATCAATGTACCGACGGTATAACTTGATGTTAGTAAGGTAGGGATTACCATCGTCTAAGAACTGCATCCCCTGAAGTGTTATTCTCTTGATTGGGTAGTTGTAAATTATCAAAAATGAAGGACCCTCTATGAGCTCGGCTATTTGGGCTTCTGTGAACAAAATGGTGTCCGATTCAGCCATGGTCCGTCTGGTTCTCTCCACTCGAATAGTCACGGATCTAGTTCTGAAAATACAAGGCTGTAGCAGATTATTAAAAATAAAATAAAATCCCAAATAACAGGGATAACAATTACTTAACAGACAGGAAAACCTGCACAGCCGTGGGCTGAAATAGTACAAATTACTGAAAAGAGCAGGAAAACTCTAGCCTCTGGACCAGAGTATTATAATAACATGAGTGATGCGGCTATCTGTATGCGGCCCCTTATTTTCTTGAGGCACCTTAAACTTACCCAATGTGGAGGTTGTTTCTATACTAGGATGTTGTTGGTAATTTCTTGTTACTTAGCATTGCAATGGGTTTTCTCTGCTGTTTTTTCCAGTAATTTGCAGACGGCGTTGACCTGTCAGGCTAAGTCATGCTGCTTCTTTACTTCCCAACACATGCAGCTCTGGATCCCTCCAAATAATTTTATAGGGCCCCCTTCAGGTGAGCCACCACCTTCGCTTTAGTTACAGGCACTTCATTTAGAGCCCAGGCTTTGTTTCATTATATTCAGTGTATTTTGGTTTAGTTACAGGTCAGGATTCAGTTTTGAAATCTCCAGTGTGACTGACTACATCGCTATGGTCGTTACAGCAACTTGGTATTCTCCAGGTTAGTCTATAATAAGTCTTTTTCGAGGTACAGTTCGATGACAGTAGTAATTGGCCAGGTGAACATACATACAGCTGGTAGACTGGGATCCCTATATGCTTATTTTCACCATGGTATATATGGTCCCAAATTATTTTAAAAAAAACATTAGGCTGCTTTCGGCAGTCCCTTTTTTAATTGTATTTTGCAGGCAGTTGGCAAAGACTTGGTTTCTTTATGTAGTTATTTATAGCCATGTTTTTGTGTGCTCTTTTACAGAATGGTAACATCTACCCCCTGAGGAAGACGTTGTGTTAACTACCATTACACGTCGAAACCGGTCGAGAGATAAACCTTACAGGGATGTGATCTTTTGCACTTTTCCTTCCGATCCATCCTGACAGTAGATTGTCTGTGAATTAATTCTATTGTTTGTGAACATAACAATAATGTCTGCTATTGTGGGGAGTAGTCATGAATTGCTTTTCCCCATAGGTTTTTAGCATGATTTCTTTGTTTTTTAGTATGTTGGATGTATGTCACGGTATGAAGAGTTGTGTTTGAATGATTGCACCATGAATGGCAAGTATGTGTGACAATGTTTTAGCCGATTCTAGGCATATTGCTGCTGCTGTTTTGCTATATTAAAGTGACCAGTGTTTAGTTATTTGTGATTTATTCACCAGTTTGCAAATTGTTTGTGTCATTTCTAATACATTTTTGATACATTATTTCAAATATATTTTTCTCTGGCCATATCCTTTGTTTTTTCATTGGAAAGGAATACACCAGGGAAAAGGATCCATAAATAACAGGTCCCTCCCCAATTTATAGGCAACCAGGGATAAGCTTTTTCTCCACATGTAAAATAAACGGGATCACCTACATATATTGGTTCTTCCTCTTTCTCAAGTACTGTAATATTCATGCATCTAGTGAATGTCCCTACTGAATAGGAACCTTTCTTTCGTAAGCAAAATGGGACAGTGCGCAGGTTGTAATTAATAGTATAGGAAGGGGGGCACAACATCCTTGTTCCCTACTGGATTCATGTGAAAAGTGATTACAGATGATTTATAAGGCACATAAAGTCTATCTACTGGTCTTACCACAGGTTTTATTACTCTTGCTCTGTTATATATGGAACAACCTACAGGTTCCATTACCACCCTTTCGAACTCATCTATGTTTGTTCCATGTAATTGACCCGTATTACTCTTATTCCATTTCCCATAAAATAGTGCACTTAGTGATGCATAACATGCCGTATTAAGGGGTAATGGCTGTACATTCCAACCCATTCCTTTCCCGCCATACTGTTAATGGGATCAGACCCAGCAATTTGTTCTATTCAGGATAGAGTGAGTCATATTCATGATCAAAAGTAACGTGTTATTATCATACCCTCTTCTGTGTCTTTCTTCAAGTGGAGGGAGAGTATAAGAGTACATGGACTGGGACTGTCTGTGACAGGTGCATTGGTAGCAGGCAAAAGAGAACTTAATGGATGCATGCTCTCCAGATACCATAATACTGAGATCAGTGTACTCAGAATGCAAAGTAGTGTTATAATCATTAGCATGATTTTCCTGCAGCAAATCATTCTAGACATTTTTATAGTCTCTCTATATATATATTACATCATCAGCGTTGGTGCAGGAGGAAACAGAAGTATAGGCATTGTCTGCAATTCTTCTCTCGGCAATGTTCGTCGCGAATAATTTCTTCACAGCAGCACTCGTTCAATCAACAAAGCGTCCAAAGAAATCAGCAAAGCGTCTAGGCCAGTTCTCGTTAGCCTGTTTTATAAAGAAATAGCAAGCGTGTTGTGGTTCTGCACAATGCTCCAAAACGTTGGAGCAAGCATCAGTTGTGTCTGTACCATATGCGCCCGCTTGTTCGCACGGGTTAATCAACATAGGTCATTCACTTTTCAAAGATAGCACCGGGAAGCTGCGTTACAGAGCTTTCAAATTGATGCAGATTGATACAGCTCCCACGCTCCACTTTCCTAGGCCTCCGATTCCCAATTCATCCATGTTGGGAATAGAGGCAAAATAAAACATATAGATCAGATCACTTCCGATTTTGAGAACGTAGGTTGTACATTATCGATCCAGGTACTGTGTGATCCAAGAATAATGCAGTTTCACTTCCTGATGCAGGCTTAGTGAAAGCCTGTGAGGCAATAAGTGATGATGCAGCCACAGCTGGGCAGGGTTGAGGAGGCACCTCAGGCCATCTTTCCCTCGTTGCAATTTCCCCAGGCCCTTTCATGTTTGGGCAGCACTTTCAGCAGAGAACTGGCGATCGTGTTTTTCTGATCAAGTGCAGCTTTGTCTTTTCCGACGTCTGGATCAGGCAGCTCTTTCAATTGAAATGGAATTATTTTCGTGTGAGTGGCATGGATCCATACCTTTCGACCATCCACTCGAACTGCGGTTTGTGTGGCCAGGAGGATCTGGGAGGGGCCTCTCCAACACGGTGCAAGCAAAGACTTTCTTTCAAAGTTATTCACCAGGACCCATTCCCCTGGCTGCAGGCAATGCCCTGGGTCAGTGTATCTGACAGGAAGAGGCTTCTGCACCTGCTGATGAATCAAACACAGTTTTTGAGTTAACCCATTACAATAAGTGCTGAGCAAAGGGTATTCTATTTCATTAAAACGCCTAGGCTGCGAAGCGCTCCAAACATTTGCGGGACTCCCCATCACGATTTCGTAAGGGGAGAGTCCCGTCCTTGTCTGCACAGACGTGCGCATGTACAACAAAGCTAAGGGCAGTGCATCAGGCCACTTCAACTGACTCCCTGAACATATTTTACTAATCTTGTTTTTCAAGATACCGTTTTGGCACTCAACAAGACCAGCACTCATCAGTGTCTGGCTGAATGGAATCGTTTATCAATCTGGAGGCCTGCACAAATTTGTAATATCCTGGCGGCAATTAAATGTGGGCCATTGTCTGACCATATAACACGTGGTAGGCCAAATCTGGAAAAATACTCCTTCAGCATCACTTTTGCTGTGCTCATCGCTGTGCAGTCCTTAAGCGGGTATGCTTCCACCCATTTACTGAATGCACAGACTACCACAAGGACGTACTTCAAGTTCTGATATCTTTCCATTTCTATGAAATCAAAACGTACCACTTCAAATGGCATGGAGGGGGGGCCAAAACTACCTACTCGGGTAGTTGTTCCTTTTCCAATGTTGTGTTGCAAACCTGTCATACAGTTCTGAACCAGTCTTTCAGCAGTTTTTCTAATGTGCGGATTCTGACATACTGTGTTTAAATATTGAATCATTTTCTTAGCACATGTGTGGGACTGTGGGCCATAATGACCATCACGGTTACATAGGAGTTGGGCAGCATCCACTATTTACTTTCTTTGTCTACCCAGCAACCCTCTACCTCTATTTCTGCTGAACGCTCAGCGCAAGCTTTTATTTCATCTGCAGTTGCTTCTGTTTGCCATCTCCTTAACTGTGGCAATCCCATTTTCTATCATACAGGGTACTTCTTCTGACTTCTCAATAAACATCTTCGTTTGTAGATCAGTGGCAGTTTGTTTCATAATTTTGTCTGCAAATGCGTTTCCTTTTCCAACGTTACATGTTACTTTCTTATGCGCTTCGCATTTCATTATTGCTAATCGCTTGGGACGTGCCAGTGCAGACAACAATCTTGCTATCAAAGGACCATGTTGAATATTGGTTCCATGTGATGTTAGAAAACCCCTCTCAGCCCAGAGTCGACCAAAATAGTGTACCACCCCAAATGCGTACTGACTGTCAGTATATATGTTTACATTCAAGTTTTCAGAATTTTCACATTCTCTGGTCAATGCTATTATCTCTGGAGCCTGTGCTGAATTATATGGGATCCTTTTGCTCTCTACAATGCTCTTTAGTGTTGTGATAGCATATGCAGCAGTTCATGTGCTATCGGGCAATTTGAAACAGGAACCGTCACAAAACAGTTCTCTGTCTGGCTCTTTCTGTGGGGTGTCTGTTAGGTCAATTCTTCCTTTCGTTTCTTGTTCAGTAACCATTATACAATCATGGGGTGGTGGTTCCTTTTCACCCGTTCTTTCATTGGGAGAGGGCATTAACTCTGCAGGATTCAAAGCGCAACATCTCAAAATTTAAGTATGCTGTGCAAATAGGACAATTTCATATCTCGTCAGTCAAGCTGATGTAAGATGCTGCGTCTGCGTTCTATTCAAAAGAACGTCTACTGTGTGAGGCACCATTAAGGTTAAGGCGTGACCCAAAACCATTCCCTCGGTTTGTTTTACTGACACGGCAGCCGCAGCAACAGCTCGCAAACAGCGTGGCAAAGCGCATGCAACAGGATCCAGTGCAGAAGAAAAATAACTGCATGCTCAATTTCTCCCTCCTTGTTCCCGAGTCAAAACTGCCAAAGCACAACCATTACTCTCATGCACAAATAACTTGAAATCCTTTTCATAATTTTGGGTGCCCAAAACTGGAGCTGAGCACAATGCAACTTTGAGCAGATCAAATGCAACCTGACATTCCACGCTCCATGGCAAAGGCAAAGCAACATCCTTCTTTTTCAATGCCACCATCGGTTTCACAATCATGGCAAAGTTAGCAATCCACTGCCTACAATATGAAGCCATGCCTATTATGGCTCTGACTTCCTTCTGTGTCTTTGGGATAGGCATACCAGAGATGCACTCTATTCTTTCTGGTGTTAGTTTCCTTCCCTCTTTCGCAAGTAGGTAGCCTGAATAGGCCACCTCCTTTCGACAGTACTGGAATTTTTTTAACGAAGCTTTATGTCCATGTGCTGCCAAATGTGTCAACAATTTAGCCATACTCTCTTTGCAAATGTCTTCTGTGTCAGCAGCAATCAATAGGTCATCAATGTACTGCAATAGTACACAACCCGTTGGTAACTCTAGCATGTCTAGCTGTTCTTTTAGTGCTCTGCTATAAATACTCGGGCTCTCAGTGTAACCTTGTGGAATTCATGTGAATGTGAAAGAACGTCCCCCTAACGTAAAAGCAAATAGATATCTGCTATGTGGATGTACTGGGATGCTAAAAAATGCGTTCTTTAGATCTACAACACTAAAATACAATGCAGATGCTGGAATCATAGATAAAATGGTAGTGACATCTGGGACCAATGGAAATTGGGGATCAACTACCTTATTCAATCCGCGCAAATCAATTATAAAACAATATGGTTTTTCATTACCTAGTTTCTTGTAAACTGGAAGAATTGGACTATTGCAAGTGCTAACCGTAATTTCTTCAAATACTTTCCGTTTAATCAATTCGGAAACAATGCATTTCAATGCTTTCTCACCTTCCACCAAAATGTTATACTGTGGAATACGTGGCAATGTAACTCCCTCCTTCAAAACAAATTTCACAGGCTCTGTCTTCAAACAACCAACACCATTATCATTCATCGCCCAAATACAAGTTGGTACACTACATATTTCAGTTGGTAATGGTTTAGACAAAAATTGTGACACTGGCATTTTTTGTTGTGATATACACTCCACCAGGGCAACAATGAATAACCGCACTCAATTTATTCAACAAATTTAAACCCAATAAATTCTCGCCGCAATTGTGTGTCAAAAGGAATGGGTAAGACTCAGTGAATGGACCTAGTGTTATATGTACTACTGTGACACTGGACTGATTACTGGTGTACCTGCGAACCCTACTGAAACATTCTTTTGCCCCGACAGTGGTATCTCTGGAACCAAGTGATGGTCTATTGAGCACTTTTGTGCACCTGAGTCCACTAGAAAAGTGTGTTCTCTGTTCCCAACATTCATCTCTACGTAGGGCCCTTTCTGGTCTACGGGAATAGATACTGGTTCCGATCCCTGTCTTGGGCTGTCCTAGTTGAACAATACATCATCCGATGTAAAGTCGCCAGAGTAATATGAATTGGACTGAGTATCAAAAACTTTTCCTTCTCCTGCACTATTCTGCTGATGTTGGTTTTGGTTCTGATTCGGGTTGTTATTTCCCTGGTTATTCTGATTTTGTGGCATCCTTGAGTTTCTATTTTGTCCTTGTGTTCCCGGGCGACCTCTATTCTACCTTCTCGGGGAATTTACATTTCTATTCTGCAAATGGGGGCACTGTGCTCGCCAATGACCTTCTCTACAATATGCACATTGATTCAGTCCAGTTGGAACTCCGTGCATGTTGGAAAAATTCCCTCTAGTTTGTGCATTTCCTCCGTCCCTGTTATTATTCGCTACCTGCTGCATCAATACTCTTGTTTTTAAAATCACCCTATCCCTCGTTTCTTTCTCCTCTGTATTTACACTATTCTCATAGTATTGTGCCATGTGTAATACTTAACTCTGTGATTTTACTTGCCACGCACTTTCAGATGTCATTATAAAATTTTGAATTTTCGGTAACAACCCTCTCACATATTTGTCAACAAATAGTCTCTTCCTGGGTTCAGTGCTCAAATCTTGGCCACTAAAATCTGCAAATACTTCTTCAAATCTATTAAAATAGTCAGTAGCCAATTCATCTTTACCTTGCACACATGCCGTTAATTTTTCCCAGACAATTCTTCTTTCAGGTACTAGTATTTTTAATTTCTGTACTATGTGCGCTGGTAATGCTAATAAAACTGGTGATGGCTTCTCGCCAGCTTTCCTCTATGTATCCTCTTTAATCAACTGCTCCCATGTCCCACCCAAAATATCAGCATCATCTACATTTCTAATTTGTTTCCATATATATATTGGGAGAATTGCAGGAAATAATAGGTCAATATCACTCCTTGTGAAAATAGACGATTTCAAATAGGACTCAATCTCTTTATAAAATCCGGCCGGATTCTTTCTCCAATCGGGGATTTTTTGTTATATATTATTTACCTCTTGTCTGGTAAAAGGGACATGCACGAACTGTGCTGTATAATGGGCTTCTATCGTGTGCGCGTCAGTCGTTGCAGTGGCAGCAATCTCTGCTTTTGGCACAAAGGTGGGAGGTACTTCTTGCATGGGCAATATCAAACTAGGCGTTTCCTCATTGGTTCGTTTATTAAGCACTATATCTAAATCGAGGGAGAGGGCAGACTTTCAGTTTCAGGTAAAAACGCTCTTTTGTAAATTGTCATTAAATCGGGGGGCAACAATACTTCTTTTCAAAACGGTCATCTGGCAAATACTCAACCATCACCTGCAATGCCTTTCTCTGCATCTCTACCATATACTGATCAAACGTATCGTGTACCTCCACTGGAGAAATGGTAGCATCCGTAATCCATCTAATCGCCTCTCGCATACATATTTTCATCTCTTCACTAACAGGTTTTGACGTCGGAAAAAATCACAGCTTGACATATGGTACCACCTGTTGTTTTCTTCTTTTCACCTCTGCATGCAATTCATCAAGCTCACTTTTGAACTCAAATAGCCGATCTACGTGCTCTTTTATTTCTGCCGCACTTTCCCTCATACGCGACAACGCATTTAGATCCCGCAACTTCTGAGGTGCTAACATACCGGTCAATTTCTTCCATCTATCTATAAAATACTCCCCCATGCATTCTAACAATACCTGTTGTTCACCGAGCTTCTTATAGTCATACATTGCACTCAGCGCGGATCCCTCGTCATTGCCTTCAATGTACGTTTCTGCCCATTCTTTCAGTTCTGCTCTCCTCTCCCCGCTAACCGTACTACAAGTTACTCTGGTGCTCCCTCTTTGTGCAGGCCCTGCCTTCGTAGAACAGCCCCCTTCTGCAGCTGGTAATTCCTGCTCTGTCGGTGGTGGAGGAAATGGTGTCACGTGCACAGGGGGGAGATGGTGCAGTTAATACGACAGGAATGGGGGTGGCGACTGAGGTGGAGCAATGTGTATTGGTGCAATAGTGTCAACATTACTTTGAGGACGCTCTTTTCTCTGTTCGTTCAGAATTCTATTCTTTAGTTCATCTGATGCATGCAACTCTTGTTGTGGATATATTTTTTGTATGCCTAATTGGATACTCCTATACCCTCTTCTGATATCCTCAGTCATTCTGAGCTCTTGTAGTGCTTTTTCTGTGTTTGATTTGTGTTTCCGTGCATGTTTCTCCCTACTTTTTAAACGGAGATTATCTTCCTTCCTCCAATCTCTTATGACGTCAAATGTCGCGGGGCGTGCTTTCTTGCACAGCAGTACTGATTCTAAGTGTTCTATATGTGCCATCTCAAAAGTACCATCTTTCGGCCACTGCAAATCTACTACATGTCTGGTCTGCCTATGCCAAATTTCATCAAACATTATTACCCCTATTCCATATTATACATACAGTTCAAACGCTGGCGACCCTATGGGTGGCGCAACCTGGCCAGTTTCCAAAGATTGTCTACCGCAGTGGAAAAATTCCACTAGACAGGAAGACAATTTCCCAGGCATATTGATCTTATTCGTACCTTACCCTTGGCGTTCGATCTTGCAAGAGCAACGCTCAACCCATTTCAGGGCTGTTAAGAATCAGGGCACAACTCACCTGATGAATCAATTTGTCTCACAAGATGCAATTCGTCCGTATACAGACGCAACCAAGAATCGTCGTGGCTGCGTATCTGGCTCAATCTGTCTCGTTTTGGGACCCTCGTCTCAATGCTCTCTGGCCGCTGCTCGTCGATCAGGGATCGGCTGTGTACAGATCTGCAAAGGAGTTTGATCACATTCACAGGGGCGCCCCAAACACCTTTCGATCCTGGCTCGATGGCCTCGTCCTCGATTGGTCTCTGCCTTCTTCAATTTCAACGTACACGACGGAGCAAAAGGGGGAGGGTCCCTATTTGGGCGCCATTTTTGTTAGGCCCTGAAGACCCTCGCGTATGCAAACAAGGCACAATCACCATACACTAAGTGATACGACAGACATGAGATTCGATTTCCAAGTACTAGGGTTTATTGCAAAGCAAATACTCTCCGTCGGCCGACTGGGTCTAACATCTCACATGTGTCACCCAGACCTCGTGAGACTCAAGAGAACGAAAATTTTACAACAGTCTCGTATATAAGAAAAGACAATCATACAATCTCGTTGTGACACATCAAAACCGCCCATAATGTATCTTCTTGAGCTAGGGTTGGGTAATTGAGAATTATGATGAATATGACACATTATGACACATTCCTTACCCAATCTATATTACACGTTTTAGCAACAGTTGCAATTTGCAGTAAGCAGAAATATTTCTTTGTTATGAAGAACATAAGGCACTTGTTCAGTGAGGATACTATGTTCATAGGAGAGACACAGTCCAAAGCGTGTTATCTACTGATTTTATTTGTGAACTAGGGGTCAGCCTGATCTAAGGGGGGGCCGCTAGGAAAGTATAATTCATGTTTTAACGGCCTGTTTCTATAGCGAGACCAGCCGGCACCTGGGCCGCTAATTAAATGCCTCTCTGCTCGCCTTCAAGGACTTGTGAGGGAGGAAAACAATGTATTTCTGTACTGTTTGGCATTTCTGTCTGGGTCGGTCTCTCAACATTTAAACTGTGGCCTCGCTCCGTGCATGAGATTATGAAATAAAATACATTTTGCAAATGGTTGAACAGAAGGGAAGAGAAAGCAAATGGCGGATGTTCCAGCTAAGATGGATGCCCTATGGTTATGCTGACTATTCCCTTTTGGTGATGAAGGGCATATGATGCGATTGGCTTTCGGCCAACATAATATACCTTCTATTCTTTGTTAGGGTAGTTTCTAAACTCACACTTTGACTTATTATATGATCCTAAATGGAACAGTGATGTATTAATGTCCCCAGCACCCTAGCCATTGAAGTCACCTAATGGTGTAGGTAGTGTCTGTGGGCCATCGCAACAGGGTATCTGCTGATTTAGAGATATTAGGAGTGTGTATTTCATGAAGTGTATTTGAGTGTTACTATTAGGCTTATTCTAACTGAATGATAAATTAATATTTGTTTATTCAAGAAACCTTGAGTATAAGAGTTTATTTGAATACTTGTAACTGTAAATCTCTGTGTAACTCCACTACAGCTCACATTGACCCCTCTTGAGATAAGCCTGGCTGCTCAACACGCTACCAAAACTGTGTAGTACAAGCTTATACCAAACATTGGGTTTCCTATACCTGCAGTCAGAGTTGTTTGTAGTGTTCCCAGAGGGTACTGCATACAACCTTTTGCCTAACAGTCAGCATAACCGCCCACATTATAAAAGACTTCTTTGACAGTTCGGTTTTAGATTTTTGGAAGGTTACCATCATTACTCAAGACCATCACATATTAAACCGATGCACGATTGGTCACACAGCTGAGGTCCATAATCACTTGCAGCTGAACTATGTAGAGAATCTGGAGGTCACAGTTTTGAATACCTAGAGGGCCAACATAATTGAGTGCTATAAATTAGTGTCACGTTCATAGTATAGCACTAAGCAATCGCAAAAAACGGTGGCAGGAAACAATTCCAACATACATGCAAGCGGGGAATTGAGATCTTTCAAGCAAGGTGGCATTTTAGTAAAATGCAGAGTTTGAGGTGTATTTTTATGCAAACGATTATTCGGAAGTGTGAGGTGGTTCTACAAGCTTGCCTTTTTTTTTTGCATGAAGTGTTTTTAATTCGCAATATAAAGCTTACCTCTGTTCAGGATTTGGATGATATTATCTGAAACATTAGGACCGTCAAACAAATCTTTTCATAGGGTCACAGTATCAAAGGGCCATTCCTAGGTGGATTGTTTTATACATAAAGTTCTGTTGAGAGGGCAAATAGATCTTTGCTGTGCAGGCCTACATTCCATTCTAAAAAGGGCAAGGTGCCCATGGCATACCTCTTGGTGAATGTTACTTTGTAGAGATTTGTATGACCACTATGTTAAAATACTTCCATGCTTTCTAGAGTAGTTATTCCTTTGACTAATGCGCACTCCTTGATCTGATAGCATCTTTGATAATCCTAATTCTATTGTCTATTGAAGCACCTACTCCCAGTGTTTAAATGCTTGACTCTATTTTAACCAACAATCTCTGGAGAATGCCATGTTCAAGTAGGAAGCGATAAATCCTTGTCAAAGTAGTTTTCCAGCATGAGATCCCCCCAAGATGCAGAAACTTTGGAGGAAGTTACAGCATCGAAAAAACGTAAAAAGCGCCAGAAGCGCTGTGCACAATAATTTCCAGCCCCCTCCCCGCTTCCTCCTTGGTACATATCCCCTCCTCGCAGCCCTCCCCTGATTGGCCCTTCCCTCCTACCATCAACACAGGCCCAGTTTACTGGTGCCTCCGAAGGGTCTTTCCGCCATTTGACCCGACCCAAAGGCTAAGGTAAGGTGCAGCGCTCTCCCAGGCTGTTTGAGCCAGCCTGAGTTTGGGCATTTCAAAACAGTAAAAAGCGCCAGAAGCGCTGCATCTGCAATAGTTCCCAGTCCCCTGTCCGCTTCCTCATCAGTACATATCCCCGCCTCCCAGCCCTCCCGTGCCGCCTGAATGGCCCTTCCCCGCATATTTGTCAGCACACTAGGGCAGCCCCCTCCCCCCCTGGCTAAGGGCCCCAAGGCAAAGGGCGGCTCCCACAGTAGCGGCTCCAGACAGTGTCTGCAGGTGTCATCAGGGGAAGCAGCCACCCACCAACATACACCAAGCCTAAACCACCAACTAACCCCAGCCCCTCAGTGCCACATTTAACCAAACAGACCCACATGCACAATCACCTACCTCATTTACCACACTGAGCTCAAGGGAAAGGACCAGCAGTGCTCCCACAAGTGTCAAACTCCTACTGTCCCCTCTAAGAACAGCTAACACTCCCCTGCTGCAACCACAACCAGTGAGGTGGTTGAAAAGGCATAATTACACACACAAACCAGCAGTATAAGGATAAAGTAGGCATAATTTGCCAAAAATGTACGCACAATCTCACTGGTACTAATAACCACTTTAGCATCCACCCCACCATACTGCACTACCACCGGAAAGAAGTACACCAACCATCCGTCAGAATCACTAGGAAGTCCACTGTGAACTTAAACTATTTAAAACCAATCGTATTGTGAAACCCAGGTCTCTCGGCCCACTATACAGGATTCTTGAGTCTAGGTGTGGTCTCCCATATCTACCTATGACACTGTGAAACGTATTTATTGGGCAACCTAGTGTACTGTGAAACCTAGGCCCTTTCCTACTGAACAGGCCTCTCAAATCTAAGTGTGTTCTCCCATATCGGCCTATTATACAACGAGCCCTAGGCCTCTCTCTCACTATACACGATTCTCAAATCTAGGTGTGTTCTCCGATATCCCCCTATTATACTGTGAAACCTTTTGTATTGTGAAACCTCTTGTACTGTGAAACCTAGGCCCTCTCCCACTGTACAGGTCTCTCAAATCTCAGTGTGCTCTCCCATAACTGCCTATAAAACTGTGAAACCCAGGCCTCTCTCCCACTGAACAGGTCTCTCAAATGTAGGTGTGTTCTCCCATATCCGCCTGTTGTTATATTGTGAAACCTATTTTATTCTGAAACCTATTGTACTGTGAAACCTCGGTCCTCTCCCACTGTACAGGTCTCTCAAATCTAGGTTTGTTCTCACATATCTGCCTATTATACCGTGAATCGTAGTACTCGCTCCCACTATACAGGTTTCTCGAGTCTAGGTGTGTGCTCCCATAGCTGCCTATTATACTGTGAAACCTAGGCCTCTCTACCACTGTACAGGTCTCTCAAATCTAGGTGTGTCCTCTCATATCTGCTGATTATACTGTGAAATCTAGGCCTTCTCCCACTTTACAGGTCTCTCAAATTCAGGCGGGCTCTCCATATCTGACTATTTATTGTGAAACATATGTCTCAACCACTCGACGGGTATGGCAAGGTAGGTTTACCTTCAGATTTCTGCCCATATCGTGAGACCTAGCAACTGTCCCATTAAACAGGAACCTCAAATATAGGTGTGCTCCTGATCAAGTGACACCTGCCTAACAGGACCTCACCATCTAGCCACATAAAGGCAAGTACTTAGAGCTGTATCCTTGCCCTAGTTTAACGCGAACCCACAGTCTAATTTAAGAGCTAGTTTAGTCCAACGGCGTGCGCCCCCCGATTGAAAACCCTTAGTAACCGGACCGTGCCCTGCTTAGACACACAGCCATCGGAAGAAAGAAGTGCGGAACAAGAACAACCCACTACATGGAAAACAATAAAAAGCCGAAAACCCTGAGCTAAACATCCCACAGCCTAGAACAACCTAACCAGGAACCCCACAAAACTGACAACTAAGCCTTACGCAGGCACTCCAGCCATTCTGCAAGAGCAACCACAAGAGTATAATCACCACCGGATCATAAATAACCTACAAAGACACCAACCAACAGATCACACCCCATCAACACAACAGAAGAGGACAAAACCCAACCATCATTCAAACCACACAAAGTCCTACAGGCGGGCTACAGCCCCTGTAACCTAAATCCAAGCTATCACACCACCAAAGATTCTGAAGATGCCCCATCAAAGAGCAGGACGCCGCCAAAGAGAAACGGAAAATAGAACAAACCAACCGGACATGCGCCCGACTCTGGAAGAAACAACCACAAACACTGAACAAACACCGAAAAACACTGCAGACAACAAAACGAATATCACATTAAGAGACAAATCCCTATATCTAACACTGTACCTCGCAACCACTGCACCGTCTCGACAACTCTACATCGCTAATACGTCCAGCTATGAGAACCGTCCAGAACCACCCAGGAACAGAAGAGATGACCCAAGAAGGGGAAGGAATGAAACCAACGCCCTCACCCCTTACATCACAAAAACACAAGGCCACAGCGAGCAACCCCAGCAAAGCATAGAGGACGAAGAAGCAGAAGAATGTATCATCAACCCGACAATCAATCAAACAGATCGCTTCTTCAAGGAAGTACAACACATGGAGCACAAACCAAATTATCTCTCTAACAAAGAAGAAGCCCAATAGAACAACCACAAGACAAAGCAAGGATTAAAAAACCATTCACACTGTGCCAGAAACATCCACTGCAACCTCATCAACGCCAAATCAATGTCCAAACATGCCACATAGATCTTCGACCTCCTATGCAAAGGTGGTATCGAGATCTTATTCATAACCGAAACATGGCTAGACAACTTCAAAACAACCTTGCACAACTGCATTCCTGATAACTTCAAGTGCTTGCAATTAGCAGGAAAAACAGAGGAGGAGAACTGGCGATAGCATACAAGGAACACCTCAAAATTAAAACCGATGAACCGCTAAGCATCAAAAACTGCAAATCCATGATCCTTGTTCTAACAGCAAATCCCAAAACAAACCTCAAATTCAGACTGGTATACAGACCACTTACATACGATGCCAACTTCACCGATGTTTTCTCTGAAGCCATCACCAACCTAGCCATCGAGCAGGAAAACCTGGTAATCGTAGGAGACTATAACATCTGGTTTGACGAAGAATCTGCTAACTCGCAGAAATCCCTAGCCAAACAACTGAAGACAATGAAACTACATCAGCTAGTGAAAGGAGAAACCCACACTGCGGGACATACGTTGGATGCAATCTTTGCCAACAGAAATCTCATCGCCACGACGCCACCACTACAGATCCTTTGGAGCGACCACCTCGTCATTTCATTCGTAATCGCACTCCCCACAACAACGGCAAAAAAAACAGACAAACTCTCAACTATCATGAAAAGAAACTGGTGAGCCATCAGAGCTAGCAACCTAGCAGAACAACTGGAAATCAACAAACCACCTCCAACGACCCTTGATGAAGCGGACATTGAATTAAAAACAGAACTACTTCATAAATGGATTGCTGGAACAATCAACGGGATTTCAAAGGAAAAACCTTTCACACCTTCATGCAAAAGAGCGACTGCCAAATGCTTTACCCCGCTACTCTGCGCCATGAAAAGGAAAAACAGGAAACTTGAATTAGAATGGAGGGAAAAAAACGATCAGGTGAAGAAACTACAACTCCAGCGACAAATCCACTCATACAAGAAGGACATTTATAAGGCCAAAAAGAAATACTACGACAACAGAATCACCAAAACCCACCAACACACAAAAGGAATTGTTTTAAAATCATATACGAAATAAGAAACCCTCCGGATGCAACAACGCTCTGATACCTTCAATGAAGCTATGCAATGACCTTGCAGGCCACTTCAGAGACAAAATCACCACCATCCAACAAATCATACAAAGCAGACCGATCAACTACAACATGCGACCTACCCAGCCATCGGGCGATCACCAGAACAAACTCCGAAGCTACCCCCAATTATCAGCGGAGACATTAGTCAAGCTGGTAAGTAACAGCAACAAAGGAGGCTCCCCCTTGGATCCATGCCCCCCAGACATACACAAATCAATCATCACACAAGGAATGCCCATGGAATACTACCGAAGCCTTTACAACCAATCACTTTTAACATGGCCGCAATCATTCAAAGCGGCATACACCAAGCCGCTCCTCAAAGACACAGCAGGAAACAAGGAAGACCTCCAACTACAGACACATCTTCAACATCCCCTACCCAGCTAAACCTCTCAAGACATATGTCTACAGAATAACACAAGAATTCATAGAGGAGCACCAACTTCTAGACCAAGCACAAGCAGGCTTCAGACCAATGAGGAGAACGGAATCGGCAATGCTCTCAATCTGGGATGATCTAAAGACTAATGCAGACTCGGACAAAAACACAGCTCTAATCCTTCTGGACCTCTCCACAGCATTTGACACAGACAACCATGAAACCCTCATCGGGAGATTAAAAGCAATAGGAATCACGGACACAGCCCTACTATGGATTGAATCCTTCCTAACAGGAGTCTGGATCGAACCTTTCAAATCTACTACAAGGGAATCCAACTGCAGAGTACCACAAGGATCATCCTTCTCCCCATTTCTCGTCAGTATATACCTGATGCCACTGATCAAACTCGGCAAAAAACATGGCCTCACATGCTACAACTCCGTAGATGACACTCGGATTATCTACAAAATACAAGATACACAGGAAGAAAACACACTGAACTGCCTGCAAGAGCTTTACAGCTGGATGAACACAAACAGCCTCAAACTCAACCCATACAAAACTGAAATAATGATCCTAGCTGAAAGCAGGGAAAACAACCACTAGATCCCATGGCCAACGGAACTGGGTATGGCACTGACTCCATCAACGATAGTAAAACACCTGGGAGTCTTGATGGACAACGAACAAACACTTGAACCATAAGTAAACGCCATAATCAAGAAGTTTCTTCCTGCTGCATGCAGTGTAAAGGATCCTACCATTCCTCTTTCACCCACAAAACACTCGCCACCATCGCACTCATGTCCAGAGTACACTATGCCAAAAGCCTATACCTAGGAATGTCAGAATGAGTTAAAAAAAAACGTTGGCGCCTCCTGAACTCTTGTTCAGACTACCACAGAGAGAACACATTACCCAAGCGCTCAAAATGCTACACTGGCTGCCAATAAAAGAGAGAATAAAGTTCAAAACAATGTGCATAACGCACAGAGAGCAGTACACGGCCAGGGAGCAGAGTTCCTAAAGAAAAAAATAACCATCCACCACCCGACAAGATCACTCAGATCAAGCAACGACATTTGCCTAGTTCCTAAAGCTTACAACAATAAAAGACTTGGAGGATCATCTTTCTCTCACCTGGCAACCTCAACCTGGAATAACCTACCAAAAAACATACGCCGCACAAGAAGCCATTTGGAGTTCAGAAAACTACTCAAAACATGTCTCTTCACTCCAGATTTAGGAGGAATTCAACTAAAATGAAAGGACCAAAATGAAACGGTGAATACCCTGGTAGGAAAACATAATCCCTAAGTTTACCCTCCATTGTAAATCAGGGGAGGATGCGTACCGCCCACCCAGGCCACCACTCCTAAAGGGTACTTGGATAGGTGGGGACAACCAACAAGATGGACAATAAGGGACAAGTCCTGTGACTGAAACTACACCTGCTGAAAGGCAGGGAAATTTACGGAAATGAGCTAGATGCACAAGCCACTAGAGTCACAAAAAGAGAGCCCCGACTACGCGGCAAGCTTGCTAACTAGATGGTCAGGTCGGAGCACCAAACACACAGGATGTCCGTGGAGATTTTGTGCAGAAACGCATAGACAAATATGGTAAAAATTGTAAGAAATCGTCAAACGCTTGAAAACCATTATAACCATACCTTAAAGGTTGGAACTTTACACATACTCAAAATACAGAAACGCACACAACCACCTCTCTGCACAGCAATCCGCATGCACTTCACCACATTGCAACAACAAACTAACAACACATAACCCGCCACAAAAGTACATGGGATTTCTGGCACTGATCGAAAAGCGCATTTAAGTTCAGCAAACGGAACTGAAGCGGCCAACAGGACATCACAACCTCTCATTCTCCTTTTCCCCACTTCACCCTGCTAAACCCCTTTCCACCCCCCTCTTGACACCCTCCTTTTCAGATCCGCCAGAGCGCCTGGGGACCACTGCAGTGGTGATGGTGCGTGGTATAAATACCATTAACATTAACCTATAAAGACTACAAAACTAAAGAACATAATTTGTACACATAATTAAGAAGCTCTCTCCCTCTCGGTGTTTTACTACCTTGAATGAACAGAGCCTTGCTCCAATTTCATGGGTGGGCGTGTGTGTCTGTTGAGGACCATGTAGTTAGCCATATTTGGAGCATTGAAGCAGGGGGCCTTAAATTAAAAGGTTGACCTGTTTTGCCGTCCTCTCAACCACCCCTGCTGTGGGCAATAATTCTTAAGCACATGCTTAAATCTGAATAACTTGTCTTGAGAAATTCCTGTACATGCGATTATGTGCCTAATTATCCAGTCAGTCATATTTAACTTACTCGCAGTAAGCTTCTACATGTTCATGGTTGGACAATTCCTATCTGAAGTAGATTGTAAGTGATTTTTCTGTTTTTACTAAATATCAAGTTGAAATCAAATGTGATTAGATTATCAACATAATGTGCCTTTTCCCTTTACAGCTGCGTGCTACATTGTACGAAATCCATGACATATTTTTTGTGATGGATGCATCAGAGAGAATGCGTATTCTCCAACATGATCGTGAAGTCCGCAGAGAGAAGTTGATAAGACAAATGGTGCGTTTAAATTGTGTATGGCTTGTTCTGATTTAAAATTAAGCTGATCATTTGTATGACATAAAATGTTCTCTCCTGTTTCATGAACTGGAATTTGAAATGTTTATCATGTTTTAAACTGGTAATCATTAATAACTAAAGTGCCACGCCATCCACTCCCAGGAACAGGACCTTGCCGCACATGCGCCCATTCTACGGAGCCCACCCAAAAAGAAAGTTATCAACTGGGTGTCCACTAGGGTTATCAACAGTGGCTTGCAATTTACTTTCCATCTAGGTAATGGCAAGTGTATGGCTAAAGGGTAAGGAACCATCTTAGTACACTTACATTGGTGTCGATCTTCCTCTGCACCCAGAAAAGGCGTGCATGACTTGTGATTTCTTTGAATTTTTGGCTGTCAAATACTTGGGCCTCACTAACCCACTTCATGTTTAAGCACTCCAGAAAATAAATGCTTTCTGCTGATAGATAGTATGTGCTGCTAAAACACATGTTTCTCGTGAAAGCTCTTCCCCAAGCCCGACTCAGAGGCATCTGTTTGTGCTATGAAGGGTGGACTGAAATCCAGCATAACGAGGGGCGAATGACATAGTTTGTAAATCAGCTGAAGGCCTCCTCTGATGTTGGTCTGTGATAGTTTGCATGCATTGAGCAAGTCTATTAGGGGCCAAGTGATTGTGGAAGTGAACCTGGAATGGTCTTCTAAACGATAGAACTTTTGCAAGTGTTCTAAATTGTACATTTCATTACGGATATAAATTCAAGAGGGTGAAGCAAAGAAAGAATACTGATTACCCTCACAAGTTTCTAATGAAACACAAGAAATCCTATATTTGTCGGGTTGACATTTAAACCTGACTAACTATATGTATCAAATTCCCTGAAGAAGAATTTAGGAATTTAGATTGAAACACGTGTTGGCAATTCAGTAAAGAATATATTTGCTGAAAATTGAGTGCTTTCATATTGAGAATTATATTATACAAGGTGCGAAGCCTTTTAAATAAGCTGGGGGTGGGGGGGCGGGTGTCGCAGGTGGTCATTACTCTGATTTAATTTGGTGACCTGGGGCTAGGGTCGCTGTTGATGGCTGACGCTGACTAAACCCTTTAACTATATTGACTAGATACAATAGCAAGAGTATAGGCTTTCAAGTTTGTGGTATGCAGCTCAATGAAGTGTTAGCCCTCACTTTAAATTTCTCAACCAGAGGTGGTTTTAACAAATAAAAAAACCAAGCATCTTCTTTCAGATCTCCTCAAATATTTTTGTCTTGATTGAAAACTAGAAATTTGACCACCCCATGATAATTTTCATCCACTCCTCCAGTACCCACATGTATGCCATATTTTACTCCCAACCTTTGCTGCCATTTAACCACACATTCTATTGGACAACTAGAGATCCATCCTCTTTAATGGAGTGTTAAATCGATCTGTAGTCCCTCAACTATTAGAAGTTGGGTACACAGCAAAGGTCATGCATCCTTGTGAAGCCCCATTGAACCCAAGTTACTAAGTGTAATCCAGACGTTGACACCCCTTGCTCACTCTGCCTAGCGAGGCACAGCTTTGCTTCACTGATGATGCCAACAAGGCAGGAACACGTGTCTGGGTTTGATGCTGGTATTCTTGTTCAGAGAGGAATTGCCTAGCACTTCAGTGCTGGACTGTCTTTCTGGGCCTGACCAGACTGATATGTAAATGGATTTTCTCCTCTCAGAAAAGGTGCATTGAGCTAAAACGTGGTTGTAGAATCTCCTGTGTGGAAACCAGTCCTTAGAACAGGCCATTTAGCTGTATTCATCAAAGTGCTCCCACATTTTTGCAGATCCCAGTTTTGGCATCATATGTGAAATGCAATCAGGAGCAACACGAGTCACACTGTTATTGTGATTGAACAATGATTTAATGGGATTAGCATCAGTCATGGAGCCAACAAGTAAACCTATAATTTCTAAAACAAGATATTTGTTTCCCACCTCTAGTTTAACTGTTTATTTTTTAAGTTGCACAACCTCTCTGTGTCCCTCTTCCAGAGGGCATGGTTGGCTCAGTCATGGGGTTGTTTGAGGGTTCCTATACTATTTTTTTTTTCTCCTCACGTTGTAGGTCCTGGTAATCTACTTCTTGTCTACTAAAAAGGGGAGATCTTTTCTGTGACCACTGGGGCCTACTCGTGCCTGCACACTAGCCCTGCTCACCATTTAAGGCCCCTGATTAAGGCCCATAGCTCCTGCCAGCTGGGTGGTAAACTAGTTAATGCATGTAGTGTATCCCTGCTACCCCCTTTCCTCTGTCTTTTCTCCTTTACCTCCACAGTCCCTCGCCACATGCTTTTACCCTCACCATCTGTGGCCTTCCCCAAGCCGGGCTTTAGTCTTGCCTTTTCTTCCTCTGTTCTTTTCCAAGTAGGTTTCCCTCAGACTTCCCCCTCCAACCTAATTCTCTTGGCATTTCCTCACTCTTTCCTCTTACCTACACGCCGTCCCAAAACTTTTCTTTACTCCCTCCACTCTAACACTCTTGCCTCTTGTGTATACCTTGCTTGCTCTCACTGGAGACTTGCATTTGCTGCCCTTTGAAGAGTTGCTTGCAGCTTTGCTTTTTGCAAACCTCCCAGCTTGTGGCCCAACAGTAATTCTTTTCTACAAACTCTCTATAACATTGTGCAAGACTTTTGTGCTAGCTTCAAGAAGTGCCTCAGCTCCCCTAGACTTTGTTCAATTGACATTGGCTGTCTTGGCTCCGTGCAGACTCTTCTCACCCACTGACTTTGTGTTTATCTGTCCCTCCAAAAAGTCATACATAAGTTACTTGTAAAGCTGGGTAAGGGTTAAACTATACTTCATTGGGGGATTGTAAAGTGCTTACCTGTTCAGAGAACTTGTTAACCTTTGTTTCCCTCCCTAACCACCTCCTTTTTCCACAATCTCAGTATTGCATTTAAGTGTTACAGTGATATATCAATGTCTACAGTGTCCTAGCAATTGAAGTCACCTCAAGATGTAGGAAGTGTTTGTGTGACATCCCAAAAGGGTATCTACTTACTTAAGTGAAACTGAAGGAGTGTATTTTTGAAGTGTATCTTGTTGTTGCACATTGCCCTTTCTAAAGAAGGCTTATTTTAAAACTGACTGTTAAATAAATCATTATTTTAATAAGAAACCTTAAGTAGAAATGTTATTTGAATACCTGTCACTGTGAATTTCTATGTTGTACAGCTCACATTGACCCCTCTTAAGATAAGTCTGGCTTCTCAGTCAATCTACCAACTCGTGTAGTACAGGCCTATACCAAAGGTTGGGTTCCCTATTGCCAAGAGGCTAAGGCTGGTGTAGTCTCCCACAGGGATCGTACAAGGCATAAATTAGTTTAGCAAAATTGATTAGCAGAAATTGCTAAATAAAAAAAAAAAAATGTTTAGCAATCCAACATAAATGGTTAGCAATTTTTATATCTTTATTTTTAAAGGGATGAGTAGTTAACTGCAACAAGACAATTGCCCAAATAAGGCACAGTTGCAGCTAACAATGAAATGTATTACAGCAGTAATCACTGGGCCTCTTTAACCGTGCAGCGCAGGCACCATTCATTTATAACGTTGACACTGAAACAACATTTAGAAGGCCTCATGCCTGCAGGCCATCAGTGCAGGCACAACTGCTAGCAAATGGCTGGGAATAATATATCTCCAGCCAATCATCAAGCGGGAGAAATATAATTCACAGACACTTGATGGCACTCAGCCTGTGGGTATAGGCATGCCTACTAAATACTCTTTGAAGCGAGGGCAGCAGCAAATCACTGCATTCCAGGGGCGGCATAATGGCCTTTAAAACTTTTTAGTTGAAAGGGGCCCGAGTCTCAGCGGGTTCCTTAGCGGATGCCCGCATGTTTGCAGTCATGAATCGTATGACATGACAACACAAATCTTATATTCCATTTTTTAAATAAGCTGCACTAGCTGGAGTCCTCGGGCCATCACCTTCCATGGGCCTCTCTGGTATCTAAAAGTGTCCTTATCACCTTGTTGCATTTTTAGTCCAGTGGCTCTGCAATAGCCCCTTGCTACCTTGCTACTAAAGTAGGATTTCAGTTGAAGTTTAGTGTTTTAGTTCTCTGCTGTTTGGCAGTCTTGTGATAATCTGCAGCTATTAACCCTCGGCTGTATTTTATTGTCTTCATTAGAATGTACGCACCGCAAAGATCATATTGACATGGGCCCACCAAGCCATGACTCAGCAGGCCGTGCTGCAATCCAGCGCATCAAAGACATTTACAAGGCCTCCTGCCTACAGGTTGTATCATCAGTGCCAGGTTGAGCATTAGCAAATGGCTAGGAGTAATATATATCCTGCCAATTATGGTGGGAGAAATATTTTCAGACACTTGACAGCACACAACCCACACTAATAACGCAGCCAGACCTGCCTAACTTCTAGTATTGCGAATTTCCGAATCCCATGGGTATTTCATGCTCTTCTCTGGGTCTGCAGGGAAGAGCATAAAGCCTCTGGGATTGCCGGGGCCTGCAATAAAACCAGTGCCGTTCGTTCCTCAGCAGTGATCAGAAGATGCCTGTGATGGAAAGGGTGCACAATGCTGCTCAGTCTGCAAAGCCCACAGGGCCCCCATCGAGGGAGTTAAAGAACTAACTCCTCTTGTTATTAGTCAGTGATCGGAATGGAGCAGGCATTGGCTATTTTGAACCAGAAAGCCCAAATACAGGTCCTGCTAAGTTATCTTGCATGTGTATAGCGCCTCCTCCCAAAGTTATGACAGTATTTTTTTGTCATGTGGCTTTAA
This sequence comes from Ambystoma mexicanum, assembly GCF_040938575.1. Classification (NCBI taxonomy): domain Eukaryota; kingdom Metazoa; phylum Chordata; class Amphibia; order Caudata; family Ambystomatidae; genus Ambystoma; species Ambystoma mexicanum. Next base: position 859,762,831 of record NC_090927.1, read on the forward strand.
GTATTGAGAGATCTATTGCACCTTAAGGTTATTTTTGTACGCATTTGTCCCATTTTTCAATATAGGACTAGACGAGGACAGAATTTATAGTAATTAGAGGTGCAGCGAAGCACGGACCGCAGAAATCTCAGGGTTTTTGATTTTCAAATGTAGGTAGGTCTGCCTGCACAATGCCTTCTAAATGTTGTTTGAAGTTCAGTACAGCAGCAAATCACTGCAACCCTGCGCTTCAAAGAACATTAAGAAGGAAATATGCCTGCAGGCTGTTATCAGTGCTAGGCAGCGTGAGCCCCGCACTAATAACACTGCCTGCAGGCACAAGGCTTTCTAAATGTTCTTTGAAAATCGATACAGCAGCAAACCAGTGAAGTCCTGCGCTTCAAAGAACATTTTTTAAACATTTTCTTTATTTATAATGCGCCCATACAGCCAGATGGTGATTCAAAGCGCATCAAGAAAGGGGGGGGGGGTGACATGAAAGAAAAATATTATAAAGACAACAAGGTCTTGACATTCGAAACATGCAAGTGCTTTACCATGAAAGCAGGAGAGAGGTGGGGGAGAAGGGGAATAAGGGAGTGCAGGACAGGGAGGAACAGGGGCAAAGAACAAACAAAAGACCGAACGATCCTACTCAGCCATGAGGCAATTCGGATCGTGGATGTGCTGTACGAGGCGACCACTGCACCTGTACTATGCTCTCACAACATACACAGGACAGCCTGCTGCCCCAGTTAATTCTGGAGGACACTGTACGGGGTCTGTGGTCAGAAGCGAGCACAGCCTCGGGACACACATCACTCCAGCACAGGAGTCCGCTTTGGGTGAGGAGGGAAACCAGGAGGAAAAAAGAGGATCGTATGTAGGAGCCCTCCCGTCCCCTGCACTCTATCTATAATCCACCAAAGAGGTGGTAAATCGACATCAATGATGCTACATTCAAGTTAGTAAGCTGAATTTCCAAAAACATGGTTCATAGGAAATACATTCATAAAGCAAACCGTTCTAGAAACACACTGTGTTTAAAATTAGCAAGTATTTTTAATTACATATGCATGAACAAATATGGAGGCAAGCAAAAATACATCCCACAGATTCAATACAGTGAGGCTTTACGCTTTTCGAGGCAGAGCCTCTTCATCAGAAGCCTATATTGAGCTGTTGATGATTGATGGTTGGAAATCAAAACAATGAAGGAAAAACAGAGAAAAGAACAGTGAATCAAAGATTCTATATAAACAAGAGGGTATTCTGTTAGTTCTAGACATATTTATAATCTAAGACCAGCGATAAACACAATCAAGTATATTAAATCCTTTCAAGTGGGAATAACGTGGAGTTAAAGCTTTACTAAATAATACAGAAGAGGTAACCACTCCTATGACATTCAAATAAGACCCATCCTGTTCCATTAAATAGAAGCTTCTAAAATCAAAGGCCTAAATGGCTCAATGGGAGTTCCAAAGTAAGGTAATTCTGTTCCATCGGGATCCTATTTGGCAACTACATATACTCCACAGAAAGGAAGGGGCCAGTGTGGTAACAAAAAAGCATCAAGTGGAAAGGGCATCAATTAAATAAACAAACCCAAGGGTCAGGAGGCTGAAACTATACGGTTAGTCTAATGTGACCCTAAACAGTGAAGAAAGGGATGGGCATTAGCTGGATGTGTGGATCAAAGGAACAAATTCAGAGGCAGGAAGCTTCAATCATGAAAGAAAGGTAACTCACCTCTCTAGGTGTTCATGCTCGTGTGTTAAAAAGCGTGACAAACCCGTAAAAATGGAGGTCACACCATGCGCTGGAATCGGCTGATGGTTTCAGGAGAAGAAGCCTGTTGAAGAATAAGGCGGGACAAAATTGTGGGAAATAGCCAAGGGCATGAACCTGTATATGGCATTCTGTATTGCTACTTTACAATATGAAGTTAAGATTGGATTGCATCAGGAAGCTTGAGATGGCGCTATGCGAGCCCTCACAGGTGCTCTGAATAGAAATATAGACATGTACTAAAGAGCAACTCATGCGTTACTTAAGGAACTGAAAGAAATCCTGATGGTTAACATACCTGCAATTTGTATGCGTTGTAAACGCGCTGTATGAAAGGAAACTTTCTGAAATCAGGCTGCCGCCTGGCTCCATTCCACGAGTGGTGGTCACATGCCTGCCCTGGTGCTGCCAGAACTTCCGAGCCTGAGTCGCAGAGCGAATGCCTGACCTGCCAGAAACAGGGCTGAGCTACTTTTCGACAATATTAAGCCTGCAGGCTGATTTATCAGTGCGGGGCTATCACAACCGTGTGCACTAATAACACAGCCTGCAGGCACAAGCCCCAGCACCTACTAAAATTAAATTAGCATGTACTTACCAGCAGCAACCACGATGGCTAAGAAACTGTCTCGAGCTGCCTCTTGCTTGCTTGGCCTCGGCACATGGGATGCTCTGCGCATGTGTTTTACACGGCATCCGGGCTGCGCACATTAAAAAAAATGCATACAATGTTTCAGCCCAGCCCGGGAGCCGCTGCCTCGTTTGTGTGCGCTCTGCACCACAGGCACAGGCTATGCTAACTAAACCTACAATCCTTGTTCTAGAAATCATGTCGCAGTTAGTGCAACATCATTATTGAAATAAAAAGCAAATCAGCAGTATTGTATCGTAAACTGCGATGCCGCTTATTTTATGCCTTGTAGAACATACAATCTTGCCTAACATGGACTCCCCGCCCAGGCTCCAGAGTGTCTGTGAAGGCAGGAAGCGAGGGAGGGGTCCAAAACTCTGCAACCCTCTGTCTTCCGGCCTGAGTGTGAGATTCCAAAACTGGAAGGCTGGCTGTCCTGAAAGGATTGCCAACCCCCCAAGTTTGAATGCAAGACTGTTTAATTGGCTGGGTCCTTGCATAAAAGTCCGAACCTGGAAGTTGAAGAGGTAGTCGACCACTGGAACCAAAACAGAAGAGGAAGATGAAGAATTGTCGGCTGAAACGATTTTCAGCAACTGGAGATGCTGCTGTGTAACCAGATCCTGCTGTAGCCCTTCCTTCCAATTGACCTGGGGACTCTGAAAACGCCGACCCTGACCCAGAGCCTAGTGAACCCACTAGACTCCAGAAGACCTGCATTTTGAGCCACCCCACATCTTGCGGGGCTGCAATACCCCGAAAACTCGAGCCATTGTGCAGTGCGCGGTCTTCCAAATTCCGAATCTCGCAGAAACTTTGTGGACATCCTGTTCGATCTCCAAATGCACGATTCCAGTCCGAAAAGTCTCCTCGCCGGAGTGCTGGACCTTGCTAACAACGAGAATCCAACCAGCGATATTCTTTCTTCTTCTCTGCTCCTGAAAAAGGCGCCAAATCCGCAGAGCCGCATCCAGCCATGAGTAAAATCTTGCGTAGAGCCTTCCCTGTGACCCTTGCTGAAAAAGTCCTTCCAGTGTTCTGCCTTCTGTCTTCTTGATGAAGGAATTCAACAACCAGGTTTTTGGCTGCAGTACCTGAAGTCCTCCTGCTGCAAAATCCTATGTGCTGAGGTACTGTGCTAGCTTGGGTTTTTAAGTCTCTTTTGATTCCTGTATAGTTTTCGCGTGTTTTCTGTGATTGGGAATCCTCTCGTCCTGTGCACCCTGCTGGAATCCTCCTAGGGTGTCTTCTCTGGAGCCCCTGGACACTCCACTAACTCTAATGTAGAATACCTGTTTGAACAGTCTTCCTTAGGAACTGCGACTTTTGCTACTTAAGAACCTATCCTGACCTGCCTGTTGGACCCTAGATCCTAGTGACCCCACTTCTGCTACTGAGAACACTCATGCTCCAAGAATAAGGGAAATGCTTTTTAAGGATTTGCCAAGAAAAGAGAATAAGTGTTTAAAAGTTACTTGTAGACTGGCCACCAGGGGGCGCACGGATGAAATCCGACTCTGTGTGAGCTCCGACACCCATGGTCCCTGAGGCGACTTGAGCCCCCGCCTCACGACCCCCCCACCAGACGAAAAGTGCTGAGAAGCTGTATGAGGGCCCCCCCCCCCCCCAGCGCCTGGAAGGCAAACGCGATCGAAATCGGGCCAGGGAAAGTGGAGATATCACCGTGGGCGAAACGGAGCCCTGAGGCGGCCTGCTAGCGAAAGTGAAACCTCGCCTTGGCATTACGGCAACCTGGCCGCAGACTCCACGAGATGGCAAAGGCCGCGGTCGGCAGCCTGTGAAGTGTCCCCTGGGCCCCTCCGCTCCGCTCCTCTCCTCTGGTCCTGCAATCTCGGCCCGAGTGTGAGTGGAGGCACGAGTGGGACCAGGAGAGCCCGAGTCGGGACGTCCGGGCCCCTGCCCCCCCTACGATCCAAAGGAGCCTGCAGGGACACCCAGGTGAGAAGCCTTCCCCTGCGGCGGCGAAGCGGAGGAACCCGCAAGTGATTCCCACCACCCGCTCCTTGGAGGCAGGGCTCCCGACGTGCGGGGCTCCCCAGTCCCTCCCTTCCATCCCGCGAGAGATTCCGGACTGCGGCTTCGCCCGCCCGCTGCCGGTGGGCGAGGCACCCGGCGGGGGATTCCGAGCTACGGCCTCCTCTGCCCGCTGCCTATGGCCCCTCCCTTTGCACGCAGCTGTGCGGCGGCCTCCCCCGCCCGCAATTAAGGAAGGTAGTGCCCAGCGGGCTTCCTTCATCCGCGACCCGTGCACAAAGCGCAGGAGGGGCGGACCTCTCCAGCCCGGCTGCTCGGGGCCTACCTTGCGGGAGGGTCGCTCCCCCCCAGACAGTTTGTTGTAAGAGGAGCACCCAGCCGCCACTGTACCCCAGGATCACCGCACCGCCAGATTCCCCATCAGAGGTGCGCCCTAGGCACCCACATAAAGAAAATGTCTCCTGCCGGGCACTGACAGTGGCCCCAAAGCTCGGGCTGCACTGTGAGGGTCTGGGACGGTTACTGGCACCCTACCCAGCCGCCTTGTCGTTGCCCGAAACGGCTGTCCTGGACCTGACCCCCACACCCACCAACCCCCAGACCCAGGTGCCACATACTGGCCAACGCTGACACCTGGCTAGCCAGAGAATTGAATTCGGACCCCGTGGGCGTCCGCAGAGGTGATGCCCGAGAGTACACTCTCCCACTGGCACTGTAGACTGCCCGCCTACCACCCTGCCTACCTGGCATTGAACCGCGCATCGGTGACATCGTATGAGCATCTACTGAACTTACTTGCTCTAGAGAGGGTAAGGCCCCGATCCAGGGGCGTGTGCCTCCTCTCACTCCGCTCTCTGATCATTAAACAGGAAGACCTACGACCCTCACCTGACATTGTGCCCTGAATGCCTGGACCCCTGAATACATTAGAGCCCCTATTGAGTGTCCGCTCTGAGCGCCCCCACACTTGAGTCACCAGCCTCAGGCTAACCAAGAGGGTCCGCAGCCCTGGGACACGCACAACCCAGCCTCGCAAAGACCAACTCAGCCTCGATGTGCCCAACTGGCTACCCCTCGGCTCTTCTGAATCTTTATTGAATACCTCACTGACCCCACGTTGAGCCGAGTCTCCAGCAGAGCACTCGCGTTTGCCCTGTTCCTACAGCTCCACGCGACTCTGCAGAGGGTAGGGCCCCCGATCCAGGGGCGTGTGCCTCCTCTGGCCTTGGGTCCATTTTATGAACGTGCGACACAGACTTGCCAGATTTGCCTACACTCCACCCTCCCCAAGTGCTCGTCACACTCGCACCATGTCGCTGGAGGCCTCGGACGCTGGTGACGCTGCTACTAAGAGGGACATCGCTGCATTGCTGAGTGAGATAAAAAGCATGGGCTCCAACCTTGGTTGCAAAATCGATAAAATCACCCAGAGAATGGACAGCTTTGAAGAGAGACTGGAGGGTGTTGAAAACAACCAGGCTTCGATTGACACTCTTGAGACCCAAATGGACATGAGAATACGAAACATTGAGAAAAAGGAGGAGGAGATGCGCCTCAAAATGGATGATTTAGAAAATAGGGAAAGAAGGAATAACCTCCGCTTTTTTGGAATCCCGGAACGTGAAGGTGAAACCGAGAAGGACCTCAAAGATACAATCCACGATATCATAAAAATCCTAACAGCCGACGAAGGAATTGATGAACCCAAAACTGAAAGGATACACAGGGCTGGTGGACCCTCTGGTGGTCCTCGCTCGGTTCTGGCCAAATTCCACCGATACCAGGACAGAACCAGGATTCTGGAGAAGGCCAGATCCGGAGGCCCGCTCATGATGGGAGGGGCCCAAATTACGATCTTCCAGGACCTATCCTCGCTCACGCTAGCGCTAAGACGCCTCTGCAGCCCTCTGACAAAATGGCTCAAGGACCAGGGCACACGAATACAGATGGGGATACCCGTTCTCGCTCACCTTTGAGCATGGGAGTAGGAAAATCATCCTTCGATCAGAGGAAGACATTAGGGAATGCATTGCTGACCTTCTGGGCACAGGCCCGAAAGACAATGAAAACGGTGACAACGAGCGCGATGGAATGCAATGGGAACACCAGGGCCCTAGGCGCAAGAGAGTGAAAGGATCCAGAAAATACAGGCGCCCCAACAACACACCTGATAATGGAAAATGAGGACGTGCCTCCTGCTTGCTATGACTGGAAGCACTGATACCTAGGGATGAAACACAGGACACTGAATCTAAGGGGACCGATCTTTGGAGATCAAGTGCCCTGGGGACGACAGATGATGAGCACCTTTCTGATGCAAGAGGGGGCACGAACTCACACGGGGCGACCCTGGGAGCGCACGTAATGTTATTTTTTTTGTATGATTATTGTTATTGTTGTAATATACAACGTGGGGGAGGGGTGAGATAGGGGCTCACCCTTATGGTGAGATGGAATACTTGACGGGGACCGTGAGGTAACGGTCCCCATTGATGGTCCGACAACGGACGGAACACTGCCACCAAGTCCATTCTGGACGCCGTCGAAAGCTACCAATGCAGCACCCTCGGGTTTCTGGGCTTTCTTGAGCCTCAGCAACTCTTGAGGGGAAGGGTTTTTGGTATAATGATAGCACCATTTGAATTTGTTTGCAACACCAACGTTGATGTGTGCCTTGAGGACTGAACAACTGTCTGGTCGCCAGTAGTGAAACGCATTCCAGAGGTACCCGAAGATGGCATCTCCTGATAACCAAAAAAAGAGCGATTTACTCAGAGTAGCGTCCATCAATGTGAAAGGGCTGAATTCCCCAACTAAGAGGTCGTTAGTGCTAAGGGAATTCCGCAGATCCAACATTGACATAATGCTCATTCAAGAGACTAAGTTCGCCAAAGGGGAAGAAAGAAGCATCGTCGGGAAGCGGGGAGGACTGGAGTTCTGGGGCTCGGGCCCATTGAGGAAGGGAGGGGTTGGTATCTTGCTCAAGCAGGGCATCCAATTTGAGGTGGAAAAGACATGGTCTGATGTGGCAGGTCAGACCCTCCTGATCACAGAGAAAATAGCCAGAGTGAAAGTGACTATCTCCACTGTATTTGCACCTAACACTGCACAGACTGCATTCCTCCAGAAAGTGATCCCAAAAATAATGTTGGAGGCCACGGGGCACGTCATTCTGGGGGGTGATTTCAACCAATGGGCTGATCCAGATATCGATTGGAAACGGGGAAACCCAGAAACAAGAAATCAGACTAAAGGGGGACGAACCGACCTTGCCGAGATAATGGATCTGTACAACATGAACGATATATGGAGAATTATGCATCCCTGTGCAGCTGGATACACCTTTTATTCGAATCCCCACCACACGTTTACATGCATTGACTATATCTACCTAATGAATGACCTCATAACCACTGCACAACATTCAGACATCATTCTGATAACATGGTCGGACCATGACATGGCTTTGGCAGACATTTTCTGGGCTGATCTGCCCATCGTGGGAGGGAAGTGGCGATGCAATGAGACCCTTTGGAAAGACCCTGTCTTCAAGACGAATATGGAGACCGAGATCGAAGAGTACTTTAAAATAAATAACGATGGGGAGGTGTCCAAACAGGTAGTCTGGGAGGCTGGGAAGGCCACATGGCGAGGGTTCTTAATACAGGAAGCGTCTGCTAAGAAGAGAGAGCGGAGGATCATAGAGCAAAGGCTAAGGGCTGAAATAGGTCAATTAGAGGGGGAGATGAGAAAAGAACCTAAAGTGGACCCAGGAAAAGTAAAAACAGCTCAGCTAAAAAGGGAAGAACTGCGGCTCTTAGAACACAAACAAGTGGTGCGCAAACTGCAGTTCCTAAAACGGAAATTTTATGAGAAAGGAGATAAAGCCGACGCCTTACTGGCGACTAGACTTAGAGAGCAAAGAGCTGACCGTAGGGTGAACAAAATCATTGAGGATGCCGTCCCCCCTCCCCATACCCCCTGTAATATCCCAGATTCCTTTGCCAATTTTTATGAGAAGCTTTACACCTCTGAAATAACCCCCGACCAACCAGACCTATCAGCCTACCTATCATCAATCACCATGCCCACAATAACGAACGCAGAAACTGAGTTTCTGGACTCCCCAATTACTGAACAGGAAGTTCATGAGGCGATTAAACGGCTAACACTAGGTAAATCCCCGGGTGAAGATGGCTACACTGCTGGTTTTTATAAGACGTTTGCCAATCAACTAGCCCCCTTCCTCTTGGATCTATTTAACGAAATACTAGAGGCAGGACAGGCCCCGGACTCCTTTAAAAAAGCTTTGATAACAGTGATTCCCAAAGAAGGTAAGGACCCCAAAAATTGTGGATCTTATCGTCCGATCTCCCTTCTCAACCTTGATGCAAGCATGTATTCCAGGGTACTAGCGGCTAGATTAGAAACGCTAATGCCCCGTCTGGTTCATCCGGACCAAGTTGGGTTTATACTCTGGAGACAGGGGGCTGACTCCATGCGCAAAACATTGCACCTCATCCATGTGGCCCGGGATCTCCCCGGGGACCCCGTCCTGTTGCCAATCGATGCGGAAAAGGGCTTTGATAGAGTGGAGTGGGAATTTTTGGGTGCCGTCCTGCAGAAGGTTGGAATCGGTCCTAAAACTAGGAGGGGTATACAGGCAATATATACATCTCCCACAGCTTCGATAGCCGTGAACGGAGAATAGTCCCGTTGGTTTGAATTGCAACGAGGGACTAGACAAGGGTGCCCCCTCTCTGCGATCCTTTTTGCCCTTTCACTGGAACCCCTTGCACAAAGGATAAGAGCCGACCCCGTGATGGAAGGCATCCGATTAGGCCAGACAGAATATAAAATAGCGCTCTACGCGGATTACATTCTCCTGCACATAACCAATCCCGCAGAGTCCATTCCCCGTGCCCTTAGACTAATGGACGAATATGGTCAATTCTCCGGCTTTAAAGTAAATAAGGCTAAATCCATCCTATTCCCCCTTCAGGGAACCACGACAGAAAACGATCTCAAGTTTCTCCCGCTAGGCCTTAAGCTGGAACACCTCACGTTACCGTACCTGGGCATACAGATTACTAGAACCCTGAATGACTTATTCGAAGCCAACTTTCCTCCGCTCCTCCAGCGGTTCACTGCAGACCTTAGGAAATGGGGTAAACTTACGATCTCCTGGCTTGGCCGCATTAATGCGGTTAAGATGACGTGCCTCCCCCCGCTTCCTGTACCCCTTCCAAATGCTGCCAATCGAAATACCTAAAGGGTTCTTTAGTGAAGCTAAAAAAATCATGATAAGATTCAAATGGCAGGGAAAGAAACCAAGAATTGCATACACCACGCTGATGCTGCCTAAGGACAGGGGAGGGGTTGGGCTCCCGGACTTGAGATCATATTACATTGCTTCCCAGTTACGAGTCATGATCCCACACCTCAGAGAGCATCATGACCTTCAATGGGTCCAAATGGATAAACACTACTTTGCCCCGGCCCCAGTTTCAGAATGGCTGTGGTCCCCGCACAAAAGGGTACTACGGAAAATCAAAGGCCACCCTATATTGAGCACGATATGGAGTGTATGGCGTGCAAACAAGGAGATGCGCAAGATCACCACCTGGCCATCTCCGCTCAGCCATCTATGGTCCCCCGGCATGAACAATCACATACCAGATGTGGGCAGATACCAATCCTGGTACGAGGCGGGCCTGGAGAGAGTGGGCCAGCTCCAGAGAAAGGACTCCTATATCACTCTACCGGAATTGACGGAAGCATTGGGCATAGGCACCCTTTCCACATTCCAGTACATCCAACTGAAAGGGGTCCTGACGAAGGCAGAATGGAAGGACAAACTGAACAGAGACTTGACCCCATTCGAGAAGATATTGGACTCTAGAGTGGAGAGGAAAGGTCTCATATCAATAATGTATCAGGAACTAATACCAGCGGGAGACGGATCTACGGAGCCCTTGAGGCCCAGGTGGGAAAAGGACTTTGGGGAAGAAATATGCCCTGAGCAATGGGAATTAATGTGCAGAGCTGCCTCCAGAACATCATTATCTTGTCAGTATAAATTACATGCCATCAAACTCCTGCACAGGTGGCAATATGACCCCCTCAGACTATCCAAAATGTCTCAGACAATGAGCCCGACATGCTGGAGGAAATGTGGCCAAACGGCTAATTACTGGCACATGTGGTGGGGTTGCCCGCGCATCAAAGTATTCTGGAACGAAGTCCTGGGGTGGATCAAGGAAATTGATGGCATTCAAAGAGACGCTGACATCTACCTTGTGCTTTTTGCCTTAGAAAGGGACACAGACGACTGGTCCAGAGTGAAAGGCGTAACCCCCCACCTACTCCTTGCCGCCAGGGCCCTTCTGGCGATTAAATGGAAATCCGGAGCGGTGCCTGGAAAGGATGAATGGATTGCTGTAGCCACGAATATCTACTTGATGGAAACCATAACGACCGCCCTACACGGAAGAGCTGCCCAATGTGAAACTCTATGGATGGACTTTAAAAGTCAACACTTAACAACGGAGGATGAGTCCCTATCCGACGAACCAGAGGAGTCCTAATGGAAAACCAATGCCCAGGCGACAGTAACTGAATAACTCTTGAAACAAGTGATCACTGTGTGACCAGACTTCGGAGTATTGAATATTGCCCTATCAACATTTTCTGCGCTTCAGTAACGATCAATGGATTGGAGCTAAATCAAGGTAGGGGGGTGAGGGGGAGGGGGACATTTTTTCTTTTGAGTTTCTTGAAATGCACCTCACCTGAGAACTGAGATAATTGTTTAACACTGTGAGCTAACATTGAGACTTTCGTTTTTCATTATGTGATTGAAGGTTATGAATGGTGCATCACTTGACACGTGCCTTGGTTTTTTGTCTTGTTTCTTTTTTGTTTATGATGAAACCAATAAAAACAAATAAAAAAAAAGTTACTTGTAAAACAATTGGTTGGTAACTGTAACTCTGAGAGCGAACAATTACAAAAGTTATTACGCTGCAAATAAAAATCACACAAATAAATTTCCCACCCTGGATGCCAGGGGAAGGAACAAGAAAGAACATGGAACCCTAAAATGGCGAAAAAACAATACAGGGCCATTTTGGTAAAATTGGCACCCATGAGTGCCTTTACCGGGGCTATGCAAACAGCCCACGGTAAAGGTGCACCAAATTAATAAAAAAATTCACTGCCACCAGCCATTGAAGTTAAGTTTGTCCTTGTAACATAAATGTTACATTTGAAATAAGAAGGGGGATACTCAGTATCTCCCCAGCCCTCCACATAATGTGGCAGTTGCTGGCTGGTCTCACCTAATAAAATGTAAAAGGGATCCAAAGATCCTTTCTACCCTTGGGTACTGTAGTTCTCAAAAGGTTAGCCATAGAAAGTTAAAAGGGAAGCCCCTAGGGCAACCCAGCAACAATAGACCCTGCCAAAAAGTTGTCAAAAGGGATATCTTTTAAAAGACGCTATGGCGAGTCTTAGAAATGACACCCATTAAAAGAAAAAAGATTCTGTGAATGTGGAAAAAGGTTTCCATTCCGAGGTATAAGGAAAAATAATCCACCAGTAAAATCAAAAATGTTCTGACTTTGACAGGTCTGGAAGATTAATTATTACTATGAAAATCTTACCTAACACTACGTAAACATGCCAGTGTGCCACATAAACATTGACAGATGTACACTCCCCCACCTACCACGAGACCATCTGCTTCCCCCGGTTTTCTTCCCTAGTCAACAAAAAGCCTGCCCTCCCATGGTATTTTATCCCCATCACATGTATGTCTGCTTCCCTCACTGTGTACTTCCCCCTATGACTTGTAAAGCCCTCATTTCTTCCCGAAGGTAGGTCCAGGATAAGTAAACACGCTAATACAATTTCTTTTAAATTTCTTTTTTTTAATGTTCAGTAAAATACTTTTTACTTATTAAAAACCATTACAATAATACAAAAACTAAAACGCGTCGATCCTTATGCCTTCAAGTGTCTCCAAACTGCATCCTAAAATCCATATATGCAACACTTTTACAGAATTACAGATTGTTATAAGCCCCCCCATACAATTCATTCTTTTACTTCTCAATTCCGAGGCCTACATTTCCTCCTTCCACAGTAGATCTACATTTATCCCTCAATCAGTCTCAGCCTTGTGCCAAACGTTTCTTAAAGCCGCAGATAAAATCAGAGATACCTGCCACATAGTATGACCTGAAAGCAACCTCCTCAATATTATCCAAACATGATGCACATTTTCCTTATTCCTTATAGTAAGAACTGTATATCATTGTGCACAATGTCAATACATGTTAATTTCTAAGGAATGATGAAATAATCTGCATTGCCTCTCATCACGCAGCATACCAATTCTAGACCCCATTATAACTAAGGCGGGTTGTTGATTCAAGCATAGTCTCATAAAGAATCAACGAAGTGAGGAATACGGTACCACTTTCAAGTATTTTTGCAATCAATGCAATGGAAACAGAGTGGCATACTGGCTCTAGAGCTATTTAGTTGCTAAATGCTTTTATCCTATAGCTTAAAATACCATGTACCTCTGGTTGCCACTCTATTGCTGGGTGAAAGCTTTCTTGTTCATTTATAAATGTACCCATTGATCTAGAATTGTTTGGGTTAGATTTGATGAATTTGTTAAAATATTCACAATGGGATCGTCTGCACAACACATTTTCAGATGCAGCACGCTCTTACGAATGTGCAACTAAACTTTCAGGGACGGAATACCTAATTGTAGCCATATTGCTTGTACTGGAACTCCCTCTCCAATTTCCAAGACTGGTCGCCATAGGTTGCCTTCTAGTACACACAGCCAAGCAGTCTTGAGGTTAACATTCGGTTCGAGGCCATATAAAAGCCCCTGAAAAATGCTCTCCTGATATATTTTGGTCAAACCATCTGGAATTGACCCCTTGAGATTCAATTTTACCATGGCATGCCTGCATTTCTTTTGTATAATTAGAGGGGGTGACTATCCTGACACTGACTACTCCTAAGTAATTGAAACTGGAAAATGCTCAATCATTTGATTATATATATACCAGGAGAAAACCCTTTCCATATTGACCTTCCCGAATGCCATGATCTTCATTTTGGACGGATTTATTATTTATTAATTTTCCTCAGAATAACCAAATCAGCGCCTTCAATGAATTTTGTAGGCCAATCGGAGTGCGATCGAGAATCACCAAATAGTCAGCATAGCCTAGCCACAAGATGTGTTCTTTACTGAGTGTAGGGGGAAATTGTGTGCCTCTGCGAGAGCATCGTTCATATCTGCTGACGGCCACGCTTTGTAGCAATAATTTTAGAAAGACTGCCCTGTATATCCATCCTCACCTGTAGCCTTGTATTAGTTTAGAGTGCCTGTATC